>NC_052634.1:33505306-33805306 GCF_016161935.1 Mauremys reevesii | reverse complement strand
CCAACCAGCATCCCCACTGTCACAGCAGGTAAGGGGGGACCAACCGCTAATCGAGGAAAGCGCAACCCCCGCCTCGAGGACCGACGATGCCAACAAAAGGACCAGCCCCATCTCCAGAATCCCCATGCTGGACCCTGCTGTGAGGGGGATCACTGCTACCTCCCAGGTCAACCTCCTCACCAGACGCCTCAGCGAGCTCATAAAAAACATCCAGCGCAACACGGCCATGAGACGGTGCAGCGCTCCTGCCTCATGTCGCCCTGCCATACGAGCAACTAACACGCCCCCCCAGGCCACACGGCGAGACCCAGCCGACGGAGGAGCCTCCTCCAGTCCCCAGTTCCCACAGCCGGACCCCGCCCACGGGAAACCCAACACCTCCTCCAAGATTACCCAACGAGCCTCCGACCGCCAAAACCCCCATGCCTCACCAAGGACCCCTCAGCCAGATACCACCTGCAGACAGCTGGATACCACCGGCAGAAGATCTTGAACCATCCCCAGTGCTTCCAAACAGAACCGCGCCCCCACAAAGCCCAGCACCGGTGCTTCCAGAACCCCACTTCCTCCTGGAAGATCCAGCGCTGGCTCGGAGACACCGAGAGTGGCCCCCACCACCACATCAGGACCCCCGCTTCAGGGCCCACCTGAACACCGCTCCCCAGGTCAAGGAACAAGGAGGCCAGAAACTGTCTCTGCAGCACCTGAACCCATGGAGACACTGCAGCAGGAGGAACGACGGCCACGAGCGAGGGTCGCCACACCATGGCAATCCGCCTGGGTGGAAGAATTGGCAAAGGCCGAAGACTTTGAGACCTTCAACAGCCTGATGGACAGATTGACTGCAGAACTCTCTGCAGAAATTACTGCCAGAAGGAAGGAACCCCAGGAGGACTCACAGGCCATGCACAGATTCCCCGTGCTGAGCCATAACAACACCGCCAGAGAACGCAGGAGCAGGCACGTCGGCCGCCGCTATGATCCAGCGGGTGCATCCCCTATACAGAAACTATACACGATGAACCAGCCGAAAACCATGAGAGAGGTCCTCAACAGGACCTCCTCATACTATGCCATCCAGCCTGAGAGACTCCACTCCTACTTCAAGGACGTGTTCAATAATGAGGCTCAGACCGACTTGCGATGCCCAGAGTGCCTTCTCCCGCTACCCTGGATCGACCTCATGGAAGATTTGGAGCGAGATTTCCCCCCCAGGAGGTACAGGCGAGGCTGACAAGGACCAAAAACATCGCCTCTGGAAAAGATGGCATCCACTACCACCCACTGAGGAAGCAAGACCCCAGCTGCTTGGTGCTTGCTGCCATCTTCACCAAATGCAAGCAGTTCCATTGCGTTCCTCGCTCCTGGAAAAAGTCCATGACCGTCCTCATTCACAAAAAAGGAGAACGAGACAACTTCAGCAACTGGAGGCCCATCTCCCTCTGCTCCACCATCTACAAGCTGTACACCAGCTGCCTCGCAGCAAGGATCACGGAGTGGTCAGTTTGCGGGGGTGCTGTCAGCTCAGTCCAGAAGGGTTTCATGTCCTCCCAGGGATGCCACGAGCATAACTTCCTCCTTCAGACGGCCATCCAGGAAGCCAGGAGGTCCAAGAGGCAGTGCGTCGTAGCGTGGCTCGACCTGACCAATGCCTTTGGGTCCATACCCACCACCACATCTTCACCACTCTGGGAGAGTTTGGGATGCCAGCTACCTTCATCCAGATCCTCCAGGACCTCTACAAGGACTGCAACACCACCATCTGTGCCACGGACAGAGAGATGGATGCCATCCCCATCCGCCGCAGCGTGAAACAAGGATGCCCTCTCAGCCCCATCATTTTCAACCTGGCCATGGAACCGCTCATCTGAGCCATCTCCAGCAGCCCGACCGGCTTTGACCTGCATGGCAAGAAAATCAGCATTCTGGCCTACATGGACGATCTGGCCCTGGTCACCGACAGTTCGGAAAGCCTCCAGCAAATGCTTGGCGTCACCAGCCAAGCCGCCGAATGGATGGGCCTGCGTTTCAACCCCAAAAAGTGCACCTCCTCCACATTGACAGTGGCACCAGGGCGCTGGTCCGGCTGTCGCGTTCCTTATCCAGGGCGAGTCCATGACCTCCCTCGAAGAGGGAGAGATATACCAACACTTTGGCACACTCACAGGAGTCCACATCCAGCAGACCCCCGAAGACACCATCGCGGAGATCCTGAGAGATGCAGCCCAAATCGACTCCTCCCTGCTCGCCCCCGGCAAAAGATCAATGCCCTCAACACCTTCCTGATCCCCCATATCTCCTTTGTCCTCGGGGGATCGGCTGTGGCCAAGGTGTCCCTGAACAAGGCCAACAGCACCATCAGACAGCTGGTGAAGAAATGGCTCCACCTTCCCCACAGGGTGTGCACGGACATCATCTACATTTCCCACAGGCAGGGCAGCGCCAACATACCTCGGATGGGTGACCTGTGCGACATGGCGGTGACGACCCATGCCTTCCACCTCCTGTCATTCCCGACCCAACAGTGAGGAGCATCGCACTGGAGGCCATACAGGGCACAGTCAGGAAACGCATCGCCAGGACCCCCTCCAAGCGGGACATCGCCAGTTACCTCAGCGGCTCCCTACAGGCTGAGTTCGGGAGAGAGGGGGGAGACCTGTCCTCTCCCTGGTCCACAATGCCTCGAGAAGTCTGGGTAAGAGGATAGGCTGCTGCTGGAAGTGGTGCAAGGAACGCCAGGAGCTGGGAATACTGGTGCCACGCGTAAAGACCCCAGGCCACACCGTCATCACCTCAACCGCCAAAGCCCTGCTAGAAAGGTCCCTGAAAGACGCCATCTGCTGCCACGACGGTGAGAACCTCAAGCGGAAACCGGACCAGGGCAAGGTGTTCAAGGTGTCCAGCAAGTGAGACACCAGTAACTACTTCCTCCCCGGGGGCAGCTTCACCAAGTTCGCCGACTGGCGGTTCACCCACAGGGCCCGACTCAACTGCGTTCCCCTCAACGGAGCCATCCGCCACGGCAACCAGGACAAACGCCGCAGGAAGTGCGGCTACGTGAATGAGACCCTGCTGCACGTCCTGTGTTGATGCAAGCAGCACTCCAGAGCCTGGTGGCACCACCACAACGCCATCCAAAACCGGCTATTGAAATCCATCCCACCATCCCTGGGAAAGATCACCGTCGACTCCACCATCCCCGGGACAGACAGCCGACTGTGACCCGACATCGTTGTGATGGACACAGAAAAGAAGAAGGTCCTCCTGGTAGACGTCATGGTGTCTTTCGAAAACCATTCACCGGCCTTCCACGAGGCATGAGCACGGAAGGAGTCGAAGTACGCCCTGCTGGCCGAGACCCTGAGAGCCCAGACTATGAAGTCCAGGTACACGCCCTGATCGTGGGAGCCTTGGGCTCATGGGACCCCCGCAATGAGCCAGTTCTGAGAGTGTGTGGGGTTGGTCGACGCTACGCCCGGCTCATGAGACAGCTTATGGTGTCCGACACTATCAGGTGGGACAGAGACATTTATACAAACACATCACCGGACACCGCCAATACCACACTGAGTACTCGAGACAGCCGACCAGGGAAATAACCCACTTCCTTCCCTAACGGACCAAGGGACGCACCCCACCCATGTACCTATCTGCTTTACCGATATTGACTTGGACTCTTTATTCATTCCATGGGTGGCGTACCCGAGCCTATTTATCCACTGACACTTAAAAAACCCTTGCACCCTGTAGACGGGTTGACTCACCACTGCGGCGCCTCCTACTGGTGACTCTGGGGAATTAGCTCAGTCCCAGCTCCGGAGTGCCCTCTGCAGGCTGGTGATCCACCTGTTCAGCCACTACTGGCCCTCGTGTCCCTCCCAGGACCCCAGTGCCCCTTTAACCTTTAACTGGATTTCCTTCCCAGGGGAACCCCACCCTTCTATCCCCGCTTTGCCTCAGTATTGGCTACTGCCAGTCATTGTCTAGCCCCACACCCTGGGGCAGACTGCAGTATCAGCCTACTCATCATAGGCAAAGGGGTTTGGACCTGCTGCCTTTGCCTACCCCTGGGCTGTCCCTTGCAACCCCCAGTACCTTTTGCCCTGTGCTAGGCCGCAGCCTGGGGTTTTCTAGACTGGAGCTTCCCCAGCTCCTCAGCCTTTCCCCAGCCCTGCTTTACCCTAGGTACCTTGTCTCAGTTCCCTGCAGCCAGGCCCATCTCCCTCTACAAACAGAGAGAGACTGTCTGGGCTTCTGGCCTCCCTGGCCTTTTATAGGGGCCAGCTGGGCCTGATTGGAGCATAGCCACAGCTGAGCCTGCTTTCCCCAATCAGCCCAGGCTTGAGAGCAGCAGCTCTCAAACCCTGCCAGGCCGCTTTTAAACCCCTTCAAACCAGGAGCAGGGGTCCACCCTGCTACACACCCCAATCTGGGTCTATGCCGGTTATGCGATATGTATGTATCTTTTCATCCTTGCAAACGATATCTGCAACCCCCCATAACCCAAGCCTGACCCCAGATATACAGTACCTTCCCTCTCAACCTGTGTATATTTCATTTCAAACATTTACTGTAATAAAATTTTTCAATCAGTTCTCTGAAGATGTCCACGCAGTGGGCAGAGGCGGTCAAAAAAGCAAACAGGATGTTAGGAATCATTAAAAATCGGATAGCAAATAAGAAGGTGAATATATTATTGCCCTTATATAAATCTGCATTCAGATGCGGTCGCCTCATCTCAAAAAAGATATACTTGCACTAGAAAAGGTTCAGAGAAGGGCAACTAAAATGATTAGCGGTTTGGAACGGGTCACATATGAGGAGAGATTAAAGAGGCTAGGACTCTTCAGCTTGGAAAAGAGGAGACTAAGGGGGGATATGATAGCAGTATATAAAATCATGAGTGAGGTGGAGAAAGTAGATAAGGAAAAAGTTATTTACTTATTCCCATAATAGAAGAACTATGAGGTCACCAAATGAAATTAATAGGCAGCATGTTTAAAACAAATAAAAGGAAGCTCTTCTTCATGCAGCGCACCGTCAACCTGAGGTTGTGAAGGCTAGGACTGTAACAGCGTTTAAAAGAGAACTGGATAAATTCATGGAGATGAAGTCCATAAATGGCTATTAGCCAGGATGGGTAAGGAATGGTGTCTCTAGCCTCTGTTTGTCAGAGGGTGGAGATGGATGGCAAGAGAGAGATCACTTGATCATTACCTGTTAGGTTCACTCCCTCTGGGGAACCTGGCATTGGTCACTGTCCATAGACAGGATACTGGGCTAGATGGACCTTTGGTCTGACACCGTACGGCCGTTCTTACGTTATGTTCTAGCACCCCTAAGGACAGGACAATTGATTAAATGGAAACCAGGACAGGATGACAGAGGTGTATTGGAATGTTTACATCACAAGATAACACCAATTAAGAATCAGAGGGGTAGCCGTATTAGTCTGGATCTGGATCTTTGTTGCCTTTACCAATTAAGAAGTAACCGGTCATAAACTGACACTGCAAAATCCATAGACTTCAACAGAGAAAAAGAACTATAAGAACAGGCTGCTTTGCCATGGGACTTTGGGTTCGTCCTGCCACACTCTAGGAGCATCGGATCGCGACTAACAGAGCCTGGCTCCCCTCTGCGACCAATCTGGCTGGCCACTAGATTGATCCAGACTCTGGACTGGTAACTATAAACATCGATTGACAGGACTCTGTGCATGGTGTGTGTAACTGAAAAGCATATGCTAGCTGCTGTATTCTTAATAAATGCAGCGTTTTTGTCTTCTCCCCTAAAAAAGATCCCGTGTGCTTCGTACAGCGTGTGCTTCGTACAGCGTTAACACCGTCTTCATTCACACCAGCAAATACTGTATTGATCGTTTCTTTGTGGCGCAATCAGACAAAACACAAGGAGAGTATAAGGCAGCATTATTACACTATGACGTATGGTGCTGACTGCATTGAGCCAATTGGCAGTTAGTTCCATTTCACAAAGCGCAGTTATATTGGGTGAAAAGATTAGATTCAGCTACTGAATCAATATTAAGACAGATGCACATGAATCTTTTTGTTTTTGATGCTTAGAGTTCCAAATGAAATGGTCCCAGCTCAGCTATGTAAATAAAATGAAACCATATTCACCATATCGATATACGTTTTTTGTCTTCTGCTAGAAGAATAACATGATGAATTACAAGTGTTATTTCCCCAGCTTATCTTCTTTCCTCTAAGGATTTCAAATCATTTTCCTCATATTAATTACACATCACAACACCGCTTTGAGGTAGGTGACTTGTTATGCCCATGCTACAGACTGGTAGTTTGAAATACAGAACGGTAAGCAACATGTCCCAAACTCAGTGGTAGAAATAGAAAAAGAACTGAGGAACCAGGACTCTCAGTCCTCAGCCACTAAACAGGCTCTTTCATTTCAGCAGGAAAGATGTCTCACTGGGACATCCAGAGCTGGCTGAAGTTCTCTGGATTTTGAGTTTGATGTTTGTGGTTTTTTAACCAACCAACTCTGAAAAGCAATGTAGGAACTGTCACACCAAGGAAACTGGTGGGGGGAGGGGGTGTTTTGTTTTTAGAACTACAAATTAAAGATTTCAAACATATATTTTAATAGATAATTATATGAAAACATATGTAACCATTAAAATGAGCTAGTAAAAAGAACTGACACTAAAAAACTTAGAGACCATTCTGCACCCCTATAATGTGGGACAACGGCTACCCTGAATGCAGGATTTAGCCCTAGTAAGAGCACATTTAAACCAGTCAGGGCTTCATAGTTTCCAGTAAGAGGGTTCCTATCTAAGAAACATCTCCTACAAGCCTGGTTCTATTCCCTCCTGAACCAGCTACCTCCAAGTCCCCCGGTGGAGCCAGAACTTACGCTGCTGGAGCCCTACAACTTGACATGCTCTGAGAGGATCTGGATCTAGGTATTGAATAAGGAAGTTATATTTTGGCTTAGAGAGAGCTGTGTTGCAATACTGATGTGCAGGAGTTTATTCCCAATATTGTTACTTCCAGACAGGCCATGCTATTGCAATGCTCTTTAAAGTCAGCAAGGCTCAGGACCATTCTGATTGTTAGTGGCAACAAAATCAATAGCTAAGGATATGCTACATGAGCTTACATTTAGAAGCACATTAGTGGTCTCTCTGGTTGGAGCCTGGTTGCTGTGGTCTGGTAATACAAATACAAATAGGGACATTTCCCCATCATCTGAATACAGCACATAAAGTTCGCTCTAGAGAATGTTGCTCTCCACAGAATAAACACAACAAGGTTGGTGGCAATACCCATAGCACAAGGTCTGAGGAGGGGAGGCCAAAACCCAGACCAACCCCAGCCAGCAGAACTCCTTGTTCTCTTGTCCCAGGAGCCAGGATGAGAAGGAGGTCAGAGAAGGCCCAGCTTAACCAAGCTCTTTAAGACCTAGGTCAGGCTGGGGCCCAGGGACCTTCAACCCAGAGCAGTTAGCACAGCTCTTGCCCCTTCTCTCGGTCTTGCTCTGCGTCCTTTTCCTGTTTAAATGTAGCCCCAACTCCCTGATGGCACTCGGGCTGTTTTGTACGTAAGCTTCAGGCTACCCCTGCCCCACACACCGGTCTGCCTCAGCCCTGGGTTGGATTCATTGCTTCCTGAGGGAGAGAAAAACGGGTCACATTCTGTTGATTCCAATAGGTTCGATCAAGTGCAGAATTTGACCCAAAATCTTATTCAGTTCTTGGCCTCTGATGAGACTGTCAAAAGAGGGATGCTACACCACCACTTGGGAAGAAAGAAAATGCCAGCTAGCCTGGTGGGTTTGGGGACGTGGACATGCATCCAACAAGAGTTGAAACAAGTTCACTAACCTATTGCTCAAACATGAGATGGCCTTTCAAACACTGTCACCATGGGCTGGATTTGAACTAGAGGTGAGAGGAACTAGAGTGCCACTAGTTCTCTCTCTAAGCAATGCAAAGAACTATTTTTGATCCTACAAATTGTGGCTAAGTCTTTAGAATAGCATGCAGACAGCCATTTATTCATCCAAATTGTGCTGTCTGATTTGTGCTCTCTTTAGGGTTCATTCAGGTATTCTTTCACCTCTCATGAAATGTCAATGGGACTTGGGCACCTAAGTGCCCAGGTCACTTTTGAAATATACACTTTACAAAATTGTACCTTCAATCCACTTAAAAATGAACACTAAAGATCTTCCCGTTTGACCTGCCAAACAGGCAGTAATGCCTACATGAAACCTGTTTACAGTCTGCATTAGAAATTAATCCCGCAACCTGTTAATTCAGTTATCAGCATGGGCCACATTGTTTACTGTCTAGCTAGCCTGTCCCCTATTACGATTTGCTTTTCAAATTCAATCAATCCTGAAATGTTAAAAACGTGCACATTTGCTCCAGTAATTACTGCCAGCTCCAGCATGTCTATCTTTGTGCACACTGAGTGCAAAGAGATTTTCTAGTTCCATTTTATCTTTGTAGCAATGATTTCACTCTAGCTTTTTAAGACTTTTCAGTGTCCTCTCAGGTTGCAACAAGATGAAAAAAGTGAGCAATGCTAAAAGAATAAGATGTATCTCTCAAGGTCAAAACTCCTTAGAAGAGCATGCAGAGATGACCACATTCCTACCTGCAGGGAAGTCATGTTGAATAGAAGTATAAATGCCTCAAACCCTCACATAAGAATGCACTGAGAATGGCAGAAATTAAAGAATGCATTGGGATGAATGTACATTCACTGTCCCACTCCGAGAGTGTGGGCTGCGGCAGGCCAGGGCACGTGTGCAGACAGGGAGCCAATTAGGGAAGGGCTTATTGTGAGTCAATCAGGGCCAGGCTCAGCCCTATAAGAAGGCTGCCCAGGAAGGGAGTGGTCAGTCTGTCCCAGGCCTTCGAGATGGGAAGGTCAGTCTCCAAGGGTGGGAGACTAGCACTGTGGACAGTGCCGTGTTGGCCAGACTCAGGGAGCAAAAGGGAACTCCAGCCCCGTGTCTGCCAGGCTGCAGGTCCTGAAGGCAAGGGCCTAGCGGGTGCAAGGGCCGAAGGGGAAGCGGCCCGGGGAAGCAGACAGATGAGGGGAGAGGAGGAGGACAGCGAGGCTGCCGCCAGAGGGTCCCTGGGCCCGGACCCAGAGTAGAGGGCGGGCCTGAGTCCCCCTCTTCTCCCTCTGCTGTACACCCCGCCATCGGCCATGGGGAGCGGCCATCACAGACTATGCCAGATCCCTGACTGGAGGAATTAGACTTTGAGGTGTGTGGTTGGGCATTGTGGCTGGTTCATAGGAACTGCTGCTCAACACCCCCCCACACACCCCGGATGGGGGTGTGGATGGACTATGGGGCACTTCTGGAGGGCAGTGGCCCGGAGAGGATCCACTGAGCGGGGAGCAACACGGGTCCAGACACCCTGAGGGCAAGATGACGGACGGTACACCACCAGGAGGGGGCGCTCCACTGGACAGAACTAATTCCCAGACAACCAGCAGGAGGCGCCAGGTGGTATATCCCAACCCATTACAGTGCAGTCAAGAAAAACAGATCATAACAAACTAACAGATAACTTGAAGATTATAGCAGACATCTTATTGTTTTAGCGATGAAGCCAATTTCCAGTGGAAGGCACTACCAACTATGCATTTATTTTAATTGAGGTAAAGGTACATTGTTCACTGAAGGAAAGAAGTTACTTCTGAATTAAGTTTAGTTAAAATTGTTTAACTGTAAGGTCAGAGCTTCACTACACCCGCTTGGTAATATGTCACAAATATTGCTTACATTCATTTATGTACAATGAACTAGAGATGAGCTGGGACAAATTCCCAAACTTTAGGTATGTTCAGAACCAGATCTAGATCCAAATTCTGTTACTCTGAATTCTATTTTGGGCTGAACTGCAATCCCAGATGAGAACACCCTCAAACTTTAATAAAGTTGCACTCAGATTCTTAATGTGCAGTTTGGGCCCATTTCTCATGTACAAATTCCACTAGAATTCCCAGAGGACTCAAACATTTGTATGCAGGAATCCTATCTGTGTCCATTATTTTCTCATGGGGATTTGTGAGCTCAGGATTATTGACAGGTAAATCTCAAAAGGGTCCCAAAACATTCCAAAGCAGAGATGTCTACTCAAAGCTTAACCTATTTGCTCTGGTTATTGGATTGGAAAAATCACAAAAACAGTCTTGTGTGTGAGATTCCCCAGACTTCCCAGAAATACAATGACAGTGTTCTTGTGGTACCTGTTCTTTAGCACATGCACTTCCAGTCCAATGAAAAACTACACATGAAATGGACGACAAAGAGTTGGGTCCAACCTACAAAACAGGGAGTTCACAATCCAAACCTAAGGGGCAGAGTGTTCAGATCTGGGGGTTGATTCAAGCCCATCTCCAGAAAAAAAATGATGACTGAATATTTCCAGATCTCAAAGATTCAGGTGCAGTTCAAAGTTTGGTCACAGGTTCAGGTAGGTTCTTATTTTCTCCAAACCTGTTAGCTCACTCATTCCTGTTCAAGACTTAAAACTGTGTGCACAGTAAAATTGAGACCTTAAAAAGAGCAACTCTGAGCAGACATTTCTGAAACAGTTGTATGACCATTAGAGTGTGCTCTGCCTCTATTGCTATGCATTTTAGCCACGGCACTGCAGCAAGTACAGAAAGGGAAATGCATTAACTGAGCCGAGTACAAAGGGCATGATTCCCTGGTAACTTTAAGGCATAGCACCCATCAACAGCTGGATCTTGGCAGCACATCTATCATGAAGCAACAAAGAATCCTGTGGCACCTTACAGACTAACAGACGTATTGGAGCATGAGCTTCATGGTGAATACCCACTTCATCAGATGCATGACGATTCACCCACGAAAGCTATGCCCGCCGAAAGCTTATGCTCCGGCCGGGGGACGGTGAGCCGTGGGCAGCTTGCCTGGCGGCTGGGACCCAGTCTTGGGGGTCCAGATCCTTTTTTCAAAAAAAAAAAAATTTTTTTTTGCGCTCCGGGGACCGGGGTGACCTTCCAGCACTCCCCAGAGCCTCTGGGCAAATTTTGAAAAAAAGTTCCATGGGCCAGATCCAAATGGCCGGGAATCAGTCCCTGGCTGGGAAGGGTGCGCCCTGGGCTGCTTGCCTGGCGGCCGGGTCCCGGTCTTAGGGGGTGTGATCCGTTCCCACCCCCAAGTGTTCCAATGGCTCCCACCTGCCCGGGAGGGACCTGTGGGTCGTGCCCAGCCTGGGGAACCATGGTGTGGGGAGCTGTCCGATCACCCTGGGCCACCAGTTCCACCCGGAGGACCAGGGCTGAAAATTCTTCTGTCCTTCCCGCCACCAGGTCAACCCGGAGCCCCGACCACGGTGGGAACCGGGTTGACCTGGGTGGCCAGTGATCTCGCCGGCTGGCCACCAGGTCAACGTGGTTCTCCATTTGCAGGTTGGGTCTCCGGTTGACCTGGTGGCCGGTTTGCTTTCCTACCCACACCGAGGGCAGCGCAGCAGCACTCCTGAGGACCTCTGAGGGGGCTTAATAGTCCAGCCGGAGCAGGTCTGGGGAGAGGCTTAATATCTGACCCTGGTGGTTTGGGGATGGCGGGAAGGTTTAATAATCATTCCCAGGCGGTCCGGGAAGGCTTAACAGTCGTCCCCCGGGCTCTCCAGGGGAAATTTTTCAAAGTCCCTTCCCGGCCCCCGGGTCAACCCGGTTCTCCCTTCTGCCATCGGAGCTCCAGCCGGGGACGGTGAGCCCTGGGCAGCTTGCCTGGTGGCCAGGACTCAGTCTAGGCTGCCCCGTTCTTTTTTTTTTTCAAATAAATAAAATTCGGGGGAGCTCCGGGGACCAGGCTGTCCTTCTGGCACCCCCTGGCAGCGTCGGGGAAAGTTTTTTGGGGAAAAATAATTACTTCCATGAGCCTGATCAGTACTACCGGGAGGAAGTCTGGGGCTGCGGCTGGCGATGGTGAATCCAAGGTGACTTGCCAAAAGCCGCGCCCCGCTCTCGCGGCCCTGATCCTTATTTTTTTTCTTCAAGGTAATCTCAACTTTTTCCACTGAGCCGGCCACCAGGTCAACCCAGTTCTCCCTTCAGCCGTTGGAGCTCCAGCAGGGGATGGTGAGCCCTGGGCAGCTTGCCTAGTGGCCAGGACCTGGTCTTGGAGGTCCCGATCATTTTTTTTTTTCAAAAAAAAATTTTGGGGGGGGGAGGGTCGGGGGACCAGGGTGAACTTGTAGCACTCCCCAGAATCTCTGGGCAAATTCTGAATAAATAAACAAACAAACTTCCAGGGTTTGGATCCTAACGGCCGGGAGGCAGTCTCTCTCTGCGGGTTGTATACCAACTGGAGATAAAGTATAAAATGCTGCAAATCAGCTCAGTCTGGGCTGACCACCGGAGGGGAAGGACGCACACTGCTAGCTCCTGCCGAGGGAGGGCCTGTGAGCCAGGATCCGGGAGTCAGCCAAGCTGAGGCACTACCTGAAACCCTGTCAGAGGGTGGCCCAGAGGAGGAACTGACAGGAGGACCCTTCGTCACAGAGGTACTGTCATTCCCAGTAGCAAGTAACCCAGGGGAACTATAGAGATAAATGGTGTTAAAGCTGTATTGATCTCCGCTGAGCGAGTGGCAAGGAAAGCTTGCCGCTACCATGGCCCTGGGTTGGCGCTCAGTGGAGAGGGCGGGCCCGAGCGCCTCTACCCCCTCACCGTGAGGGTTTATATGGACTCTGGCCGCTAGGCCGCATTACCCCACTCGAAGGGAGGGTTACATGGACCCTAGCCACTAGGCAATGGTACCCCACTCAAAAGGGGGTTTATATGGACCCTAGCACTAGGCCGTGCTACTGCTCCAGACAGGGGGACAGTAGAGAAGATGGCCGAGAGGCTGTACCAGGCAGAGGGGCAGCCACAAGGACTGGAGAGTGGTGAGGCATGGACACCCCATCCTATGCCTGCCAGAAGAGGGCGCTGCGGTGACAGGCCCATCACAACTGGTGGAGAATGCAAGCATCGATCAGGGCCTGAGACAAGGACCCAGATGCTCAAAATGGACTCCAAGAAGCTTTTGAAATGGCTGCTGGAGAACCAACAGTAGCAGGCGCCGCAACAGCAACACCAGCAGTTAGCCACACAACAGCAGTTACAAGCGGTGCAGCAACAAGAGCAACAACAGCAACAGCAACAGCTGATTCAGGAGCTGACAGACCAACAACAGGCTAACCTGGAGCAACTGGTTCAGCGGATGGCAACGCTAATAGGACAGGCACCAAGTCATCCCCCCCTCTCCGGGAGCAGTAGAGGGCAGCTCCAGTGAGGGGCTCGGAGGACTATCAGTGCGCCGAATGAAGATGGAGCTGGGGAATGACCCCGAGACCTTCCTGGTGACTTTTGAGCGGGTTGCAACCGCCGTACAATGGCCTCCCACACATTGGGCCACTATTCTAGCCCCCTACCTGACAGGCCCAGCTCAAGCAACATACCGTAACCTCAAGCCCCGGGATGCCCTGGACTATTCGAAGGTCAAGGCCGCCATCTTAGACCAAACCGGCGTCAGCCCCGAGACTTACTGACAGTGACTCCGCAGAGAAAGGTACATGCCGGGAGCCAGACCACGTGCCGTCACCCAGCGGATCCGCGACCTCTGCTGGAGGTGGTTAGAAACCGAACAACAGACGAGTGTCCAAGTAGCCGAGGCCGTGGCATTAGAACAGTTCCTGCAGACCCTTCCCACCGGCAGGAAAGAGTGGGTACAGAGACATCGCCCGAGGACCCTCGCAGAGGCAACCTCCCTGATGGAGGATTATCTGACAGCAGAGGGAGAACTGAAGACCGGCTCCAAGGGGGTGGGGGGATCGGGTGAACGGAACCTGAACCCAGGCTGGGGGGCCCGTAAGGTGGACGGGGGAGGCCCCTGTCGGTACACCCAGACATCAGGGAAATATGCGACCCACGGTGCCAAGGACCCACCCGGTGCAAACCTCATATGGAGCCAAGATGACGCACTGGGGAGGTAGAGTAGCCCCCGCCATACCCCGACCGAAGAAGGGACGCAGGACCGGTGTTATGAGTGTGGACAGATAGGGCACTTCCAGAAGGAGTGCCCGTACATGGATTATAATTATGGGCAGGTCTGGACTGCTGGTCACCGGGCCTGGATGTGGGAGCCAGGGAAAATAGTCATACTGGTGAACAGGTGGGATGGCTACCTGGGCCTTGGTGCACTCAGGGTGTAGCCAGACGGTCATCCGGGCCGCGCTGATAGAGCCTTCCGGTCCCACCAGGGCCCCCCATCAGCCTACAGTGTATTCACGGGGATGTGAAGCCAGATTCCACCATCTGGGTGCAGCTCGAAGTGGCTCGGCACCAAGTGCAGCATCTAGTCGAGGTAGCCCCAAAGTTGGCTTACCCAGTGATCCTGGGACGTGACTGGCCAGGCTTTGCTGACCTCCTCCAGGAGTGGGGTACATGCCCCCCGGGAAGAAAAGTGGGGGGTGTGCTAGAAGGCCGGGATTAATAGGCCAGCCAGTGGCGGACGACCCCCTGGAGGGGCCCTCAGGGAATCCTGAAATAGAGGAATGGAGCCAAACCCCTACCAAAGCCCCAACAGAAGAAGGCCATGAATGGCTGGATGTAGACGCCGACTTCCTGGAAGAACAACGGAGGGATACCACCCTCAGTCGGGCCTGGGAGCAGGAGACAGGATCCCCTGGGGAGGAAGGCTTGCCCCTATGACGGCAGCAAGGACCCCGATTTGAAATCCACCATGACTTACTCTATTGGGTAGTCCAGGCACCACAGACAAAAGAAGACCTGCACCAACTGTTGGTCCCACGGCGGTTATGACAGAACTTGCTCCACTTGGCTCACTCAGTGCCATGGGCAGGGCACCTGGGGAGGGAGAAAACACTGCAATGGGTGGCCTAGAGGTTCTTCTAGCCAGGCATCCATAGGGAGGTACGGGACTACTGCACTTCCTGCCCCGAATGCCAGAAGACTGGCCCAAAAGGCGTACCAAAAGCCCCCCTTGTGCCCTTGCCAGTGATTGGGACACCCTTTGAACGGACAGGCTTGGACTTAGTGGGGCCCTTGGAGAAGAGTAGCTCAGGCAACAAGTACATCCTGGTCGTGGTCGACTACGCAACGCGGTACCCAGGACGGTACCACCATGGACCTCCACGGCTCCGATCATCGCCAATGAGCTCTTTCAGATCTTCGCACGCATCAGCCTGCCATGAGAGATACTAACGGACCAAGGGACTAATGTAACTTCTAGACTAATGGCAGAATTGTGCCATCTGCTTAATATCTGGGCGCTTAAGACCTCGGTCTACCAGGTCTTAGATGAATGGGTTGGCAGAGAGATTTAATGGCACCTTGAAAGCCATGCTAAGGAAGTCCGTGGATGACAATCCCCAGCATTGGGATAAATTGCTCCCAGCACTACTCTTTGCCGTGCGAGAGGTGCCACAGGCTTCCACAGGGTTCTTCCTTTTCGAACTCCTTTATGGGAGGAAGCCCCAGAGAATTCTAGACCTCCTAAAAGAAACCTGGGAGGAGCAAGAGACCCACGTCCGAGGAACCATCCAGTACATTCTCTACCTGTGGGAGCAGCCTGAGACTTGGGAGCCCTGGCTCGAGAGAACCTGGTGAAAGCCCAACGAAACCAAGAGGCTCAATATAACAAAGGGCCAAGATGAGAAGTTTTGAGCCTGGGGACCGTGTCCTCTTGTTGCTTCCTTCCTCAGAGTTAAGCTACTAGCCAAGTGGCAAGGCCCCTTCGAGGTGACCTGACACATCGGGCCCGTAGATTACGAAGTGCGAATGTCGGGGCAAAGGACGGACACTCAGGTCTACCACGTGAACCTCCTCAAAGCCTGGAGAGGGATGAGGACTGCCCCGTACCCTCCAGAACCCAAGTTAGGGCTGTTGGCGGGGGAACCTGGGGAGCCAGGAGCAGCAGCCATAGGCCCAGAGCTCGACCTGGGCCAGCAAGAGCAGGTACAGTGACTGATTTCAGCGTTCCCCAGAGTCCTATCAACACAGCTTGGGAAGACCACGCTGACCAGCCACCATATCACCACCGTCCCCAGCCACAAATTAAGGGAGACCTGCCACCCACTCCCCAGGAAGATGTGGGAGACGGTGAGGAGAGAGCTCAACATGATGTTGGCCCTGGGGGTGTTCGAAGAGTCGCAAAGTGAATGGCTGAGTCCTACAGTACTAGTTCCGAAGCCAGATGGAACAGTCAGATTCTGTATCAACTTCCGCAAGGTGAACGCGATCTCACGTTTCGATGCCTACCCCATGCCCCAGGGAGATGAGCTGCTGGAGCGATCAGGCAAGGCAGAATTCATCTCCACCCTAGACCTAACCACAGGATATTGGCAGATCCTGTTGACACCAGCCTCCTGCGAGAAGACAGCATTCCCAGCGCCATTTGGCCTCTACCAGTTTACAATGATGCCTTTTGGGTTGCATGGGGCTGCGGCTACCTTCCAGAGGCTCATGAATCAAGTATTGAGCCCCCACAGCGTGTCATCTACAGCGCCAACTGGGAGGAACACCTCCAGCATCTCGCCAAGGTGCTACAAACACTGGGCAAAGCAGGTCTCACCGCAAACCCAGCCAAATGTCACTGGGGCCAAAAAGAAGCGACCTACCTGGGCTATATGGTGGGTTGAGGGAAAATCCGCCCTTTGGTAGGTAAGGTGGAAGCCTTGAAGAACTATCCAACTCCCACAACCAAAAGACAAGTACGACAGTTCTTAGGGCTGGCCGCAAACTATCGTTGCTTTGTGCCTGACTTTGCCACGCTCGCCGCCCCCTGACAAATTTGTCGCAAAGCTCCCAGCCATGGAGGATCCAGTGGACGGAGGACTGTGAGAAGGCCTTTTGCGCCCTGCGGGAGCGACTCACACTGGATCCAATACTGTTCCAACCCAACTTCACAAGGCCCTTTATCCTCAAGACTGATGCCTCAGAGATAGGGCTGGAGGCCATACTATCTCAAGAGGAGGGGGGAGAACACCACCCCATTTTGTATCTGAGCCACAAGCTGTTTCCCCAAGAGACCCAATATTCCACCATAGAATGGGAGGCCCTGGCACTGAAGTGGGCAGTCGAGGCGCTGAGGTACTATCTATTAGGGAACCCCTTCTCGTTGGTAACAGACCACATACCCCTCAGGTGGATTAACAGCATGAAGGACTCAAACACACGAATCATGCGGTGGTACATGTCCCTCCAACCCTACTCCTTCTGTGTGTTACACCAGCCGGGAAAGGCTCATGGGAATGAAGACTTCTTTTCCCGAGTCGGGGAAGAGGAGATGGAGGAGACGGCCAAGGGTCAGCTGTCCCAAGCAGCTGTCTTAAGTGGGAGGGTGTGTGACGGGGCAGAGCAGCCCGCACTGGTATAGCAGGAGTTAACCCTTCCTTCCTAGCAGAGGAAGCCATGTCCCGGAAGCTCTGCTGGGCATGCTCCAACTGGAGATTGGATATAAAAGGCTGCAGATCAGCTCAGTCTGGGCTGACTGCCGGAGGGGAAGGACGCACACCGCTAGCTCCTGCAGATGGAGGGCCTGTGAGCCAGGATCCGGGAGTCAGCCAAGCAGAGGCACTACCTGAGACCCTGACAGAGGGCGGCCCAGGGGAGAAACCGACCAGAGGACCCCTTATCACAGAGGTACTGTCGTTCCTCGTAGGAAGTGACCCAGGGGAACTATAAACGTTATAGCTGTATAGACACTCGACATGTTGCACGCGGATCCCTGCTAAGCAAGTGGCAAGGAAAGCTTGCCACTGCTAGAGCCCTGGGTTGGGGCTCGGTGGAGAGGGCGGGCCCGAGCCCTCCTACCCCCTTACCCCCAAACTGTGAGGGTTTATATGGACTCTGGCCACTAGGCCACGTTACCCTGCCCAAAAGGGTGTTTGTATAGACTCTGGCCGCTAGACCACACTACCCCTTTCGAAAGGAGGTTGGTATGGACTCTAGCTGCTAGGCTGCGTTACCCCACTCAAAAGAGGGTGTACTCTGGCCACTAGGCCGCACTACCCCATTTGAAAGGGGGTTTGTATGGACTCTGGCCACTAGGCCACGTTACCCCTCTTGAAGGGGGGGGGGGTTATATGGACTCTGGCCACTAGGCCGCGATACCCCGCTTGAAAGGGGGTTTATATGGACTCTGGCCGTTAGGTCGTGCTACTGCTCCAGACAGGGGGACAGTAGAGAAGATGGCCGAGAGGCTGTAACAGGCAGAGGGGCAGCCACAAGGACGGGAGAGTGGTGAGGCATGGACACGCCATCCTACCCCTGTCACAAGGGGGCGCTGCGGTGACAGGCCCACCACACTCCTCCTTAGCTCAAATATGTTTCTCTAACATTTTGAGATGACCATGTAATGGCAAATATCCATTCACATTGAGATCTAGCAAGGGACTATGACTGGGGCTTTCAAAGGGGATTAATAAATTAGGGAACAAACTACTTAAATTCCAGCCTATTTAAGCCAGTCTGTAAAGCTTATTTTGAATTAGACAACTGAAGAGAACAGAGCCATTGTTGCTAACTTGTCTCAGTTAATTTTCATATATTAGCTGAGTAGGTGCAATATCTCTGTGCTTAGAACAATGACTCATTTAAGATAGAATAATTATTTTTAGGCAGACTAATTCTTATACACAAGTTATACAGCTGATACAAAGTAGCACCAGGGTGACCCGAGACAACTCTGTTATCGAGTTGACTGTCAAACCATGGTTGGGGTGGGGGGTGTAGATTTTTGTTTTGGCTTTTTTGTTGTTTTTAAATCAAAGTGTGTTTGCATATTTCTTAGGTATCCATGCCACACACCCATTGGAGTTAATGGAAAAATCCCAATCAGCTTCAGTGGGAGCAGGACGAGGATACTTATATTGAAAATATAAGTGACCAGAAGACCCTGTGATAGCATCCATAAAACACTCAAGTCGAGTCTATGGGCCAGATTCTCAGCAGCTGGAAATGGATGTAGCTCCATTGACTTTACTGAAGGATCTATAGGATATGCCAATTTACACCAGTTGAGGATCTGCCCCTGTATGTCCTATAGGAGCGATAGGGCCAGATCTTCAGAAGGTGTAAATTAGCAGCTCTGTCATCTTTGGTTCCAAAAATATTCACACTGAATTAAGAATTTTTTTCCTACCAAAGTGTTCCTCAGATCACTCCATTACCTGGTAACCAATGGCTTTAGTTTTCAGACTTCGGACACCCGTTTGAATAATTTAAAATAGAAACTGCTGCTCCATGGTGGAGGTGGTGTGACTATTTATCTATTTATTAAAATATTTATCTATTTATCACTAATGCTGCAGAGGCATGTGAGGCAAGTTGTTCTTCTTCAAGTGATTGCTCCTGTGTATTCCACAGTAGGTGTGCGTACTCACCACATGCACTAGTGCCAGAAGTTTTTCCCTTAGCAGTACCTGTAGTGAGGGAGCCACGCTGTGATCCCTGGAGTGGCACCTCTATATTGCGCTATATGGGGAGCTGCATGCTCCCCCCACCCTCAGTTCCTTCTTGCCGCCCGTGAAGTTAATCGGAACTTGTACTGCAGCTTTGCTGCAGTATCTTCCTTAGTAGTATGATCTTAGACCGTTACTAGTTTCTCAAGTTAGTAGCCTGACTCGGGGCATGCCCCAAGCTTCAAGTCGTGCGACTCCTGTCTCAATTCCATGCCCAGAAGCGATCCACACTCCGCGTGTCTTCGCTGTCAAGGCAAGACTCATATAAGTGAGTGCTGTAAAATGTGTAAGTCCTTTAAACCTTGGACTAAAGGCGAGTGTTACATTTGACTCTGCGCTCTGCTTATGGAGTCGGCTCTGGCCCTGGCACCAGTGCGCCAACCCGACTCAGCACCAGGCACTGCGTCCTCGGTACGGAGCGAGGCCCCATCCACCAGTCGGCACTGCTCCCCTGCTAAGAAGCAAGGCAAGACCCAGCGGCGCCGGGACAAGGACAGGAGTGAGGCCGGACCCGAGTTGGGAAACCCGCAATCCCCCTTGGAACCCAGACCTCTGACTCGACAAGGTGGCTCAGGCAGAGCATGACATCCTCCTCATGCCGGTACCGAGCAGGCCACCTGAATTGAAGCCCCGGTCCTGAGGAAAGTCGCTGCTGGGCACCCAGGAGCCCTCACTGGCCAGGTGGGAGGTTGAGATCTCTGCTCAATCCGTGGGACATTCTGTAGCCTGTGTCACGTTCCCACTCCATTGTCAGGGTCACCTGGGAGCGAATCGCCGGAGTCTTCCTCGGTTCATAAGGGCTGCAGGCACCAGGATAGAAAGCATCGATGCTCCTCATCCAGCCGCAGTGATAGCAGGTTATGCCGCCATTGGCATCACTAATCATACCACAGCGCGCACCATGCTTGGAGTGCAACCCAACAGTCATCGGCATCGATGCGTCATAGCCACAGTCACCGACAGGATTCCAGAAATTGCACCTCCGGCGTTTAGGTCTCGTTGTTGAGGTCTAAATCCCGGACTCAGACCCAACATGGTCGGCACCGATCGAGTTGATCCTACTTCACTTCAGCCTCAGCTCCCAGCCGCCCTTTCCCAGGCTGCACCGTCCCTCAGGAACGTAGAACCCTGGTTGGGCCTCAGCTGGCGCAGTGGCAAAGGTCACCATGGCAAGGACAGTAGTGCCAGTGGGCCCTGTGGCCCCAGGTGTCCGCACCACCAGGGCCCTGCCCATGCCTGGGCATCCCAAGCACCCTCGGCATCTCCGCCTCGGCACCGAGACCAGTCCTTGAGCACCGAACCTCCGGCACCGCACCTGGACCCAGACGAATATTGTGACCTACCGGCACCACCCGATGCCCTAGGGGAGGTAACCGTCATGTTGTTGGCACCAGATGACTCCATGGCAGCGTCGCATCCTCCTTCTCAGGAGGACTTCAAAGCTCATCAGGAGCTTCTCTGGCATGTAGCCATGAACCTCCAGCTCCAGGCAGAGGAGATGGAGGAACTGGCGGACAATTTGTTTAATGTCCTGTCCTCCTCGACACCGGGCAGTGTGGCTCTACCACTTCACCAAGGGGTAGCCAATATTTCATTCGCTCTATGGCAAACCACGGCCTCTCTGCCACCCATTTCTAAGAAGGCAGAGAGGAAGTACTGCGTGCCAACAAGGGGCCATGAGTATCTCTACACTTACCCTGCTCCGAACTCACTGGTGGGGGAATTGGTCAACCACCGAGAAAGACACGGCCAGCCCGCACCTACCCCCAAGGACAAAGATGCAAGGAGGCTGGACACCTTTGGGAAAAAGGTTTATTCCTCAGCAAGTTTCCAGCTCAGGGTGGCAAACCATCAGGCACTCCTGAGTAGATATGATTTTAATTTTGGGGGGTCTCTGCCTAAATTCGAGCTCTCCCTCCCAGAGGACAGGAAGGAATTCAGGGCTCTAGTCCACGAGGGTGAGGCAGCGGCTAAAGCAGCACTCCAGGCAGCCTCGGATGTGGCTGACCCAGCAGTACATTCCATGGCCTCAGCTGTCTCCATGCATCGGGCATCGTGGCTCTCACTGTCAAGGCTGTCCATGGAATCCCAGTCCCTGATGCAGGACCTGCCATTCGATGGCAAGGTATTGTTTGCAGACCAAACACATACTCGTCTGCATGGGATGAAAGACTCCCACACCACCTTGCAGACTCTCGGCCTGTATGTCCCGCCAGCCAAGGACAAACCCCGGCCGCAGCCCTCGTCTCCCCCCATAAGAGGCAGATACGAGCCTCCACCGAAAAGGCCTAGGGACCAGAGGTGCAGGTCACGGCGCCAGTCCCGTTCGGCCCCACACCCCAGCCCCTCGAAGGGCAAGAGGCAAGGGAAAAGGCGTTTTTGACTCTTTATGGGGGGCCACTTGGCCTGTTGCCAGGGAAACCCCCCAGTCAATAAAGTTGGTTTTTGGCAACCGTTTATCAGCCTTCTGAGTCCATTGGTGGGTCCTCAGTACCATCTCCGAAGGGTACAGGCTGCAGTTCGATGCAGCCCCTCCACATCATCCTTCACCCTGGGGTGTCCCTGGGGATCCAGAACACACCCTCCTCCTAAATCAGGAATTGACCCACCTCCTTGACCTAGACATGGCGGAGATGGTACCTCGGGAATTCCAGGGCAAAGGTTCTTACTCCCAGTATTTCCTGGTCCCGAAGGTGAAAGGCGGTCTTAGGCCCACCCTTGACCTGCGGAATTTCCACCAGTTTCTGGTTCGCTGAAAATTCCGTATGGTGTCCGTGGCCTCCATTATCCCATCCCTGACCCTGGGATTTGGTCGCATCCCTGACCTCCAGGATGCATACTTCCATACCCACATTTTCAAGGGTCACAGGTGCTTCCTCCGCTTCCTGGTAGGGACAGACCATTACCAGTTTATGGTCCTTCCCTTTGGCCTTTCCATGGCCCTGAGGGTTTTTACCAAATGCATGGCGGTGGTGGCAGCCCACCTCAGGAGGAATGGGCTGTAGATCTTCTCCTACCTGGACGACTGGCTGCTCAAGGTCAAGTCTCGGTCCCAGGTGCAGGCACAGATGGAATTCCTGCTAGATACCTGCATGAGTTTAGGCTTAGTGGTGAACAAGGAAAAGTCCACATTAGTCCCGGTTCAGTGCATGCACTTTATAGGGGCGCTGTTGAACTCCTTGGTAGCCATGGCTTCCCTCCCCTGGGACAGGTTCGAGAGGCTCAAAGATCTCATCACCTTGGTCATGGCTTTTCCGGTGACGACGGCATGGGTGTGCTTTCAAATCTTAGGCCAGATGGCAGCATACACCTCCGTGGTGTGACATAGAGGATGAGGCCCCTCCAACTGTGGCTGGCCTCTCACTATTCCCAGGCCAGGGATGCCCTGGACAAGGTCGTCATGTTGCCACCCAAT
Organism: Mauremys reevesii; assembly: GCF_016161935.1. Lineage (NCBI taxonomy): Eukaryota > Metazoa > Chordata > Testudines > Geoemydidae > Mauremys > Mauremys reevesii. Next base: position 33,782,378 of record NC_052634.1, on the reverse strand, counting down.
GTAGTAGCCGACCTGCAATGGTGCTCCCTCCCGAGCAACATGCTTCAGGGTATCCCCTTCCGAGAACCCCCTCGCTCACTAGATCAGGTATCGGACGCCTCGGACCTGGGATGGGGGGCCCATGTGGGGAGCTTCAAAACCCAGGGCAGATGATTACCCTACGAATTGCACCTGCACATAAATGTCAAGGAGCTCAAGGCGGTACGCCTCGCCTATGTAGCCTTCAGCCAGCACCTAGCGGGGAAGGTGGTCAGGGTTCTCATGGACAATACGACCGTGATGTATTATATCAACAGACAAGAGGACACACGTTCTGTGGCCTTGTGCCAGGAAGCCCAGCCCACAACATCCATCTCAGGGCTTTTCACCTGCCCGGCAGGCACAATACGCTCACAAATCGCCTCAGTAGGATCTTCTCTCAACAACACGAATGGTCTCTAAACAGGGAGGTGGCCAGGAAGCTCTTCCTACAGTGGAGCACACTCCAGGTAGATCTATTTGCCACCATCCAGAATCGCCTATGCCCACGATTCTGCTCCAGGGTGGGAGAGGGTGAAGGGGCGATATTGGACGCGTTCCTAATCCCATGGTTGGGCCACCTGTTCTACGCCTTCCCACCCTTTCCCCTGATAGGCAGGGTCCTACAGAAGATAAAAGCAGAACGGCTCGGATTATCCTCATAGCCCCAGACTGGGCTCGTCAGCATTGTTACGGGACCCTCCTGCAGCTTTCAGTGGCCCCCCCGTACAGGCTGCGGCTCCGACCAGACCTCCTCTTCCAGGAAGGAGGATGTCTCCTCCACCCCAACCTGGCCGCACTCCATTTGACAGTGTGGCTGCTCCGTGGCTGAAAGAGGAGGGAAGGTGTACGGAGGATGTTAGACAAGTCCTGCTCGAGAGCAGGAAACCATCCACACGTTGGACCTACCTGGCCAAATTGTATCGGTTCGCCAGGTGGGCGAGGGAGAGGGCCTCTTCCCCCTCCTCTGCGTCTATGCAGCTCATCCTTCATTATCTCCTGTCCCTTAGGACCCAAGGGCTGGCTTCCTCCTCAGTCAGGGTCCATCTGGCGGCCATTTTGGCTTTCCACCCCCCGATGTAGGGCCACTCGGTGTTTTCGCACCACATGACCTCCCGGTTCCTCAAAGGGCTGGATCGGGCATTCCTTTACGCTAGTCCCCCGGTCCCGCTCTGGGACCTGAACCTGGTGCTCTCTTGCCTCACAGGCCCTCCATTTGAGCCCAGGCCCTCCATTTGAGCCCATGGTCCCACTTATCGTACAAGGTGGTGTTCCTGGTAGCTTTCACCTCAGCCTGCCGGGTCTTGGAGCTTAGGGCCCTGACCTCCGAACCCCCATATACGGTCTTCCATAGGGGTAACATCCAGCTCTGCCCGCACCCAGCTTTTCTGCCGAAGGTAGTCTCATCTTTTCACATGGATCAGGACATCTTCCTCCAAGTTCTCTGTCCTCAACCCCATGCCTACAATGAGGAACGATGCCTGCACATGTTAGATGTCCGCAGAGCGCTGGCTTTTTACTTAGACCAAACCAGCCCGTTCCGTAAATCCCCTCAGCTTTTCATTGCTTATGCTGAACACATGAGAGGGTGGCCGGTATCCCCCCAGCGGATCTCCCGCTGGATCACCTCGTGCATACACACTTGTTACAACCTGGCAGGTGTTCCCTCGCCTCCTATAGTGAAGGCCCACTCGACAAGAGCTCAGGCCTCATATGCTGCCTACGTGGCTCATGTCCCTATTCAGGACATCTGCAGGGCTGCTACATGGTCCTCTGTCCATACCTTCTCATCGCACCATGCAATCGTCTCCCAAACGCAGGATGACGCTGGGTTTGGTAGGGCAGTGCTCTGCCCTGGTAACCCTTGAACTCCTACCCGCCTCCAACCTGTTTAGCTTGGAGTCACCTACTGTGGAATACACATGAGCAAGCACTGGAAGAAGAAAAGACAGTTACCTTTTCCGTAACGGGCATTCTTCGAGATGTGTTGCTCAGGTGTATTCCACATCCCACCCTCCTTCCCCTCTGTCGGAGTTGTCTGAGGAGAAGGAACTGAGAGTGGGGGGAGCCCGTGGCTCCCCTTATAGCGCGATATACAGGCTCCACTCTAGGGGTCACCACGGGGCTCCCCCACTACGGATACTGCTAAGGGAAAAACTTCCGGCACCGATGCACGTGGCGAGCACGCACACCTACTGTGGAATAGACAGGAGCAACACATCTCGAAGAATGCCAGTTATGGAAGAGGTAACTGTCCTTTACTTATCCTTACTCCCTTGCATGGGTACAGTCCAAGTCCCTATCTAGTCCAATGTAGCCCTGAACCATCAGTGGCATGATTTTCTAGAGTTACTATCAGAATTATATATATAAAAAAATTCCTTCTTTCTCAAACACTTTTTAATGGGCTAAATCCTTCTTGTCTCAGTGTTCCCTCAGGTGCAACTCCCATAGAAGTCAATGGGCTAAATCCTGCAGTCTTTGATTTTTAACAGAAATTTTACCTGGATAAGGACACAAGAAACCCAAGTAGAGACATTTTGTTTGGTTTTGATTTTTTTCTAAATGCAGCTGGGATAAAAAAAAAAAACTTTTCACCAAACTGCAGAGCACAGGTCAGCAAAAATCACAGTGTTCTAATCTGGGATATTATGACAGAGATAATTGAGCCTATGAGGAAAATGTAGGGTAGGTCTACACTGCAGCTGGGAGCTGCGACTCCCAGGATGGGTAGACAGACCTGCACTATGTCAGCTCAAGCTAGCATGCTAAAAACAGCAGTGTTTGTAGAATCATAGAATCTCAGGGTTGGAAGGGACCTGAGGAGGTCATCTAGTCCAACCCCCTGCTCAAAGCAGGACCAAACCCAACTAAATCATCCCAGCCAGGGCTTTGTCAAGCCTGACCTTAAAAACCTCTAAGGAAGGAGATTCCACTACCTCCCTAGGTAACCCATTCCAGTTCTTCACCACCCTACTAGTGAAAAGTTTGTCCTAATATCCAACCTAAACATCCCCCTCTGCACCTTGAGACCATTACTCCTTGTTCTGTCATCTTCTACCACTGAGAACAGTCTAGATCCATCCACCTTGGAACCCCTTTCAGGTAGTTGAAAGCAGCTATCAAATCCCCACATTCCTCTCTTATGCAGGATAAACAATCCCAGTTCACTCAGCCTCTCCTCATAATTAATGTGCTCCAGCCCCCTAATCATTTTTGTTGCCCTCCGCTGACCCTCTCCAATTTATCCACATCCTTCTTGTAGTGTGGGGCCCAAAACTGGACACAGTACTCCAAATGAGGCCTCACCAGTGCTGAATAGAGGGGAATGATCACATCCCTCGATCTGCTGGAAATACCCCTACTTATACAACCCAAAATGCCATTAGCCTTCTTGGCAACAAGGGCACACTGTTGACTCATATTCAGCTTTTCGTCCACCGTAACCCCTAGGTCCTTTTCTGCAGAACTGCTGCCCAGCCATTCGGTCCCTAGTCTGTAGCAGTGCATGGGATTCTTCTGTCCTAAGTGCAGGACTCTGCACTTGTCCTTGTTGAACCTCATCATATTTCTTTTGGCCCAATCCTCTAATTTGTCTAGGTCCCTCTGTATCCTATCCCTACCCTCCAGCGTATCAACCACTCCTCCCAGTTTAGTGTCATCTGCAAACTTGCTGAGGGTGCAGTCCACACCATCCTCCAGATTGTTAATGAAGATATTGAACAAAACCGGCCCCAGCACTGACTCTTGGGGCATTCCACTTGATACCGGCTGCCAACTAGACATGGAACCATTTATCACTACCCGTTGAGCCCGACCATCTAGCCAGTTTTCTATCCACCTTACCATCCATTCATCCAGCCCATACTTCTTTAACTTGCTGGCAAGAATACTGTGGGAGACTGTATCAAAAGCTTTGCTAAAGTCCAGAAATAGCACATCCACCGCTTTCCCCTCATCCACAGAGCCGGTTATCTCATCATAGAAGGCAATTAGGTTAGTCAGGCATGACTTGCCCTTGGTGAATCCATGCTGACTGTTCCTGATCACTTTTCCCTCCTTTAAGTGGTTCAAAATTGATTCCTTGAGGACCTGCTCCATGATTTTTCCAGGGACTGAGGTGAGACTGACTGGCCTGTAGTTCCCTGGATCTTCCTTCTTCCCTTTTTTAAAGATGGGCACTACATTAGCCCTTTTCCAGTCATCCGGGACCTCCCCCGATCACCATGATTTTTCAAATATAATGGCCAATGGCTCTGCAATCTCATCGGCCAACTCCTTTAGCACCCTCGGATGCAGTGCATCCGGCCCCATGGACTTGTGCTCGTCCAGCTTTTCTAAATAGTCCCGAACTACTTCTTTCTCCACAGAGAGCTGGTCACCTCCTCCCCTTACCGTGCTGCAGAGTGCCGCTGTCTGGGAGCTGACCTTGTCTGTGAAGACAGAGGCAAAAAAAGCATTGAGTACACTAACTTTTTCCACATCTTCTGTCACTAGGTTCCCTCCCTCATTCAGCAAGGGGCCCACATTTTCCTTGACTTTCTTCTTGTTGTCAACATAGCTGAAGAAACCCTTCTTGTTACTCTTAACATCTCCGGCTAGCTGCAACTCCAAGTGTGATTTGACCTTCCTAATTTCACTCCTGCATGCCTGAACAATACTTTTATACTCCTCCCTGGTTATTTGTCCAATCTTCCACTTCTAGTAAGCTGTTTTTTTGTGTTTAAGACAAGCAAGGATTTCACTGTTAAGCCAGGCTGGTCGCCTGCCATATTTACTTTTCTTTCTACACATCGGGATGGTTTGTTCCTGCAACCTCAATAAGGATTCTTTAAAGTACAGCCAGCTTTCCTCAACTCCTTTCCTCGTCATGTTATTCTCCCAGGGGACCTTGCCCATCAGTTCCCTGAGGGAGTCGAAGTCTGCTTTTCTGAAGTCCAGGGTCTCTGTTCTACTGCTCTCCTTTCTTCCTTGTGTCAGGATCCTGAACTCGATCATCTCATGGTCACTGTCTCCCAGGTTCCCATCCACTACTGCTTCCTCTACTATTTCTTCCCTGTTTGTGAGCAGCAGGTCAAGAAGAGCTTTTCCCCTAGTTGGTTCCTCCAGAACTTGCACCAGGAAATTGTCCCCTACACTTTCCAGAAACTTCCTGGATTGTCTGTGCAGTCAGTGTTGCAGAACGGGTGGTGGCTCCAGCCAGCTGCCCACCGCCTGGGTCTGAACTCGAGCAGCTAGTCCGAGCCACCACCAGCGCCACAAGGGCCACACTGCTGTTTTTAGCATCCAAGCTCGAGCTGAGCTAGCACCAATCTGTCGACCTGGGCTGGAAATCACACCTCCCAGCTGCCGTGCAGACATACCCTTAGAGGAATTCCAGCTGGATGCACTACTTTAAAAAAGCAGATGCATCATTGCTATTATTGTAAGGGAAATGTACAAAGACATGCAGCCACAACGGGAAACCACCTAAGGTTAACCTAGACAGTAATGAAACTTGGTTCTTATCACAGTCACCTTCCTTGGGGCCTCTGGTTCCTTTCCACGCTAAAATCGGGAAACATGCCAGTGATCACTTTGCTCGACTGAAAGCAACCTGGGATTTAAGAGGTAAAGTTTCTTTGGCACTTTGAAGGTGTAAAGGGCCCTGTGAGAGCTAAGAATTATCAATAATGGTTATTATTGTATTTGAGTCTAGCATTTCAGGTCTCAAGTTGGTGAGTTTGTGGATTCACTCAAGTACAAAAAAGGCAGAGATATTTCACAGGAAATACCCTGGAGCAAAACAGAATAGATACGTAGCTACTGAAAAATAATCAATCGAATGATGGCTGACAAAAGCAACCAAGCTTAGTAGTTTGGGATGAACCTTTTCAGATATTACTCAGAGACATTACTTGACTGACCTTGCTGTTCTTCATTGATTAAGTTATTCAATGACTCAGTTGTTGAGATATTTGACCAGCTCTCTGCTGGCCACTTGCCCTGTTATTTCACTCCTATTCTTGGGCCTTTTCTTTCCCTCCTTGAGATGCAGCATCTCTAGTCCTCTCATTTGACTGTCTTGATCTCATTCTCTTCTCATCTTGTGCCATTTTCCAGCCCATCGCTCTATTTCTTTTTCCTCTAGGTATTCCACTTGTCTTTCATTCCTCCTCCCACCCACTCCTCTTCTCTTCTTGCAACTGCCACCTTCTTGTCTAACCCCATCTCTACCTCCATTCCCAAGGTGCCTAGCTCTCTCTCTTTTCTTATGCATCCTCTTTCACCGTCCTGGAACCTTCCTTCCCCCTGCCCCAACCTATCCCTTACCTCATTCACTCTCAGCCTCTCTCCCCCAATCTCTTCTGCTCTCCCCTTGCAATTCCTCTTGGCCAGCACAGCCTGGACTTTGCAAGGCTCTAAAGCCAGAGCACAGGAGATTGTGCTGGGCTCATGCCTGCCTTTTCAGCCTGTGCTCTGGTCCAAAACACAGCAGAAATGCCACAATTAGACTTTGTGGGAGAGGAACGGGCAGTGGAGGGACTGTTGTGGTCCATGGTACAGAGTACCATGGTGTTCCTCACTGAGTGTGGAGGCAGGGTTGCAATCTGGACAGCTAAGAGTTGATAGCTCCAGGGATGGATTCTACAGGGACTGGCTTTCACTTTTGCATAGTAGAGAAGTAGCTGGAAGTGACCTATATACATCTGTCCATACCCAGGAGTAACAGCTGCTGCCCACCTGGGTAGGTGCCTCAGATCTCATTGGCTGAGGGCAGGCTTCCATCCCCTTTATTCCAGGTTGTTAAAGCCCCCCTGCTTTGGTTTTGTTTCTCAGAACAGGCTTTGGCTCCTCGTGAGGAGCCAACATCAAGAGAGAGAAGCAAGAAGAAAAGAAATAGCAAAGTTAATTCTGTGAGACAGGCTGAGAGACTGTTGTGACCTGGATGTAATAAGCAGGCTTAGCCGATTCAGCAAAAAGTGTTTGGCTTCTGCACTGTGGTTTGTGCTTAATCAAGCCCTGCATTTTTTTTTATTTTTTTTAAGTAAAATTTCTGGACCAGCTTATTTACAGTGTAAATACCAAAGTGCATTATATATGGTATGGGATAAAGTGCCAGCTCTCAACCTTTAAACACAATTGATCCATACACCAATAAAACTCTTAGATTGTGCATAAGCCAAGTCTCACGATCTTTACGTAAGGCCCAGTGCTGCTACTACTATAATCCATGACAGTTTTGTCTAAGTAGCCAGCAGGATCAGCTTTATGTTATTATTAACCTGTTCTCTGACACACACTGGCCAAGTGCCAGTCCTGTTAGACGTCAAACACTGGAAACAAGAGAAAGCAACATCCAACTCGAGATTCAGTTGTTACGTGGAGGGTGCAATCTACCCCAGCACAGAGTGCAAGCATGTAGTCCGTGCATCATTAACGTCTACATTTAGCTCTCTGCACAGGATGAATTTCCCCAAAAAGGATATAATGCATTGATGCACCAGAGACACAGCAGCTGTTAAGCTTATGCTGGATTGCACAGGCCAGCCTGAGAAAGGTGCTGGAGGCCCAGGCTGCGTAAGCCACTTAGGCTAAAGTCAGTCTAATTTCATGTGTGAACTCTTCCCCACCGGCTTAACTCATTCCTAGCCAAAGAGCAGTAAAATCCCCTGTTTATTAGCACATATAGTGGATTGTTGCTTTCTCGTCACTTTTTCCCTTGGCTGGTTCTCTGCAGACAGACAAATAAAATGAAGTTCCAGCAGCACAGAGGCCACTGCTGTTTCACAGACACCCACCCACACACTTACTATGTTACAATGAGCAGCAAAGTACGTCACAGAATAACTGGCTTCAAATAACTTCAAGATCTCCTAAAATAGACAATAGCTGTGACTTTCCCCATCTCTATTGAACTGGAATCACCTAAAAATGCAAACCTGCACACATCAGAGGGGTCGCTGCATTAGCCTGGATCTGTAAAAGCGGCAGAGAGTCCTGAGGCACCTTACAGACTAACAAACCTGCATACGGTATTTGCCCAGCACTGACAGCTCACGCTAAGAACATTTGTGAAAACACTCGTCTTCTAAACCTCAAACTTTTTAATACGCTTCTAACAGCTTGCAATGGACACCACTAAGCTTTTCACCTTACAAAAACCTCGAGTGACGGTCAGAATTAGGTGCATCTACATACTGTTGTCAGAGCGGTACCGTGTGGTGCTCTGCTGTCTCCTTGTTGATATCACTTGGCTGCGTGTGAGTCCCTCTGTGTGCTGCCCCAGCTCTGCAGAAGCTGACACAGCAGACCCGACGAGAATCCCCAATGACCACAGAGTCCAGTAAGATGCAAAGCCACATCGGGCTAGGTTTATTGCGACCTCGGACACAATTGCAGTTCCCTGTAGGTTTCTTAGCCTAATTCAGGGCATACTACGAGAAAGTGCCTCTTGGCAAGGACCCGGCTTAGTGGCGGACTTTCCACTCCTACGGCCGGACAAAGACACCTCCCCAGGGATGCATTCTTATACACCGATACAAACAAGTTACACATCACACCTGACGTATTGAGGTATTAACCTCTCACGTAGCAAGTTACAACCTTTCTACGTATTAAGGTGCCGCTTCTACCTTGTACATGTTGGTTCGAACAAAACAACTCTATTCATCATTTTACCCTTTGCCCCTGTCATTGGGATGGGTCGGCCTGTCCTCCTGTTATCTATGGAATGTTTTAGTATAATATGTTCTAGTACTATGTTTATTTCTTGGTATGCTAGGTGAATATGCATTTCAGCATCAGCCCTTTTCGTGCCAGCTTCTGTGAACCAAGCCGGCCTCTGGCTCACAGCTTAACTTTGCTTTTTGTTAGCAAAGTCTTGTTCATTACTTCAGTTCAGGCCTTAGGCCTCATAATAGGCCTTTATCAGGGCCTGCACTTACTACACATACAAACAACATTTAGGTGGCAGCAATTTAGTTTCATTGGAAACTTTCCTCTATGTACATTTATTCCTTCAATTCATTCAGCTAGAGCAGTGTTTTATTCACTATTAGCCGAGACAGCCTCATTGGCCATGAGGGCAGTTCAATCATTACATTTGATGGGTTTGCCCCTGGACTCTTTATAGGAGCAAGATTCTGACTCAGGACTAGGCTCCGCACAATTTCTTATTGTACCGATGCCTGCATCTCAGTGATCCCCAGCACATGGCAGTGTTTGAACAGCATCATTTGATATTTCTCTGACAAAACTCCCACTCCCATGAATGGTTTGCTAAGACTTTCATAAGCAGAGCATTTGCTTTATATAAGGCTTTCAAAGGCACGGCTGGTCTCTGCAGCAGGTGTTGGAAATCAGCTATAATCAAATCTGACTGGTCTGAATGATTTATAAATACGCCCCTGAATTCCTCAGAATATTACCACATCCCCAAGTATTAATGGTATCTAAAAATACTGGGGGGGGGGGGACACCAGAAACTCCAAGGGAGCCCCTGCAGGCTCACTCACCTGTCTTTGCTGGAGGAGTTTCTGGCACTGAGATATAAAACGAAGGGTAAGGAAGGTTCGTTCCAGGGATCTGTCTTATGGAGCAGCTTCTAGACTGGGAGATCAGCCTGTTGAGGGAGCTGGGAAGAAAAGAGACAGTGTCAGCGCTAGCGCAATGAGGCCTCTTTCACTCTGCTATTAAAGCAACCGTGTGTGTATTAACTGCCTTAAGTCAGATCCCTCGAAATACTGCCTGGGTTACGGAAACCCCAGCAGCAACTAACAACATGAGACCCTCTGGAGCACAGAAGAAAGGGTTTCCTACAGGAGCTGCCTGAGCCAGAAACTCCATTTGTAAGGAGGTAACTGCTCCCTCTGCACTCACCCGCGGTTTCGTTGGATAACAACGATCAGCCTAGCCAATGAGTCCAGTATGAGCTACCTTGCTTCCAACTGTCCACAGAGAATGCAGAGGACTGAATGGCAAATGCTCTGAACTTCTTGTTCCACGTATCCAGGTATTTTCTTTTAATTTCTATTTCATATTCCATATGATTTAACCCTTCATCCAAGGTCATTGTCCTCCTTATTCTATCCATGAACCATCTTCTGGAAAGCCACTTGGCAGTCTGCTGAAAACTAATCTGATCATCTACAGAGTCTTGCCTCTTGTGCAACTGTGCATCAGTAAATAGTATTTATTTCCTGGGGATTTCCAGCTGGAAATCCTCCACTAAACTAGTTCAAATCCAGGGGGTTTGAGCAATAGTCAACATGGTTTCTGTAAAGGGAAATCGTGTCTTACTAATCTATTAGAGTTCTTTGAAGGGGTCAACAAACATGTGGACAAGGGGGATCCGGTGGACATAGTGTACTTAGATTTCCAGAAAGCCTTTGACAAGGTCCCTCACCAAAGGCTCTTACGTAAATTAAGCTGTCATGGGATAAAAGGAAAGGTCCTTTCATGGATTGAGAACTGGTTAAAGGACAGGGAACAAAGGGTAGGAATTAATGGTAAATTCTCAGAATGGAGAGGGGTAACTAGTGGTGTTCCCCAAGGGTCAGTCCTAGGACCAATCCTATTCAATTTATTCATAAATGATCTGCAGAAAGGGGTAAACAGTGAGGTGGCAAAGTTTGCAGATGATACTAAACTGCTCAAGATAGTTAAGACCAAAGCAGATTGTGAAGAACTTCAAAAAGATCTCACAGAACTAAGTGATTGGGCAACAAAATGGCAAATGAAATTTAATGTGGATAAATGTAAAGTAATGCACATTGAAAAAAATAACCCCAACTATACATACAACATGATGGGGGCTAATTTAGCTACAACGAGTCAGGAAAAAGATCTTGGAGTTATTGTGGATAGTTCTCTGAAGATGTCCACGCAGTGTGCAGAGGCGGTCAAAAAAGCAAACAGGATGTTAGGAATCATTAAAAAGGGGATAGAGAATAAGACTGAGAATATATTATTGCCCTTATATAAATCCATGGTACACCCACATCTCGAATACTGTGTACAGATGTGGTCTCCTCACCTCAAAAAAGATATTCTAGCACTAGAAAAGGTTCAGAAAAGAGCAACTAAAATGATTAGGGGTTTAGAGAGGGTCCCATATGAGGAAAGATTAAAGAGGCTAGGACTCTTCAGCTTGGAAAAAAGAAGACTAAGGGGGGATATGATAGAGGTATATAAAATCATGAGTGATGTTGAGAAAGTGGATAAGGAAAAGTTATTTACTTATTCCCATAATACAAGAACTAGGGGTCACCAAATGAAATTAATAGGCAGCAGGTTTAAAACAAATAAAAGGAAGTTCTTCTTCACGCAGCGCACAGTCAACTTGTGGAACTCCTTACCTGAGGAGGTTGTGAAGGCTAGGACTATAACAATGTTTAAAAGGGGACTGGACAAATTCATGGTGGCTAAGTCCATAAATGGCTATTAGCCAGGATGGGTAAGACTGGTGTCCCTAGCCTCTGTCTGTCAGAGGATGGAGATGGATGGCAGGAGAGAGATCACTTGATCATTGCCTGTTAGGTTCACTCCCTCAGGGGCACCTGGCATTGGCCACTGTCGGTAGACAGATACTGGGCTAGATGGACCTTTGGTCTGACCCGGTACGGCCTTTCTTATGTTCTTATGTTTTTATGGGGTGTATACACCAAGGCCTACTTTAAGACACATCCCTTTGGGAGTGAGGGTTCACTTGCTCCCCTTGCAAAAACCACCTCTCATAAGATCACTGATTCCTTATTATCTTGCAACAGGCTCTTGCGTATTATTACTGCACTTTATTAACCCCTCAGTGCTGCCTCTCCACTTCTACTTGTTCAGCCTTATGCCAGCCTGAAAAGTTACTCTGTTAGTTAAAGGCAATCCTTGAAGACGGTGGGAGTTTTGCCTGAGGAAGGAATGCAGGACTTTAAGACCTGAGGTTACAGTCACAAGTTTCCCACACTTTTAACTCCACTGCTGTCAGTGGGATCAGAATCACACCCAAGTCTGTAGATACTTGGATAATAATCTAAGGCAGGACCCAGCAGCTGTTGTCAGAAGATGTGCTCTGGAAATTGCCCGCTGCATCGTCCCTTTACAATTTTGTTATTTTTATAACAATTCAGTGCTGGCATGTAAACAATGCCAGGAAATAATTTTCTTTATAAATATTTGTAATGGAAAACAGCTTTCCTAAATCAAAGCAAATTGAATGCAGAAGAGATGCTTCAGGGTCATTAACAAAGGTTTCTTTGGGCCTAAATTAGAAATGTAGAAAGTGTGCTTCTTTCTTCTTTTCCTCATTTCTTCAAATTCAACTGTTAACAGAACACACATTTTTTTCTATGAAGCCAAAGACAGTATTGCCAACTTTCACAATTGTATCAGAAGTGTATGATATTTGGGTTGGTTTTTTTAAAGTCACAGCTGCTGGAATCATGGGGTTACATGACAATCTCAGCTATCATTTTTAAAAGTTTGTAGTTCTCAGGGTGATAGAGAGAACCTGGAAAATGTGAACCCTGCGGGCTCAAACACCTGAAGGCAAATGAAAAGATCCAAAATCCCTTTTTTTTTTAGATCTCATGATTTTTTGGGTCCTGACTTACAATTTTTGGTGCTTGAGCAGGTGCTGTTGACATTAGCCTCTCTAAGGGCTTGTCCAACAAGCACTTTATGGAACTTGAGGTGCACGGTAGTGGTTAGAGTGCTTTGACCTACTGCTGTTGGACAAAGCCCTCAGTGCACAGCAGGCCAGTGTGCTGGACATTCACATCCGAAGTCTCCGTGAGGGCAATCCCTCCCATTGCCTCTGTGTGTAAAACTAATGAAAGGCAAAAAGCTAGGGCCTCACCCTCTTCCTACTGCAACAAACGGGAGTTTTTCCATCACCGTCAATGTAAATGGGATTACTCCCTACCGGGTTAACACTCTTGGAATCAATGGTTCAATCCTGTTTCACTGAAGTCAATGGCAAAATCTCTCCCAGGACACCCCTGGGAATTGGTAGAGGAAGTAGCAGTGGGTGGCAACTTGGGCAGCAGTGACCATGAGATGGTCGAGTTCAGGATCCTGAGAAAAGGAAGGAAGGAAGGAGAGCAGCAGAATACGGACCTTGGACTTCAGAAAAGCAGACTGACTCTCAGGGAGCTGATGGGCAGGATCCCCTGGGAGAATAACATGAGGGGGAAAGGAGTCCAGGAGAGCTGGCTGTATTTTAAAGACGCCTTATTGAGGGTGCAGGAACAAACCATCCTGAAGTGCAGAAAGAATAGCAAATATGGCAGGTGACCAGCTTGGCTTAACAGAGAAATCTTCAGTGGGCTTTAACACAAAACGGAAGCTTACACAAAGTGGAAACCTGGACAGATGACTAGAGAGGAGTATAAAAATATTGCTCAAGCATGCAGGGGTGTAATCAGGAAGGACAAATCCCAACTGGAGTTGCAGCTAGCAAGGGATGTGAAGGGTAACAAGAAGGGTTTCTACAGGTATGTTAGCAACAAGAAGGTCGGGGAAAGTGTGGGCCTCTTACTGAATGGGGGAGGCAACCTAATGACAGATGATGTGGAAAAAGCTGAAGTACTCAATGCTTTTTTGCCTCTGTTTTCACAGACAAGGTCAGCTCCCAGACTGCTCCATTCAGCAGCACAGTATGCGGAGGAGGTGAGCAGCCCTCAGTGGAGGAAGAACAGGTTAAGGACTATTTAGAAAAACTGGACATGCACAAGTCAATGGGGCCAGATGCACTGCATCCAAGGGTGCTGAGGGAGCAGTCATGGATGGATGAGTGGACTATAAGGTGGATAGAAAGCTGGCTAGATCGTCAGGCTCAACGGGTAGTGATCAACAGCTCCATGTCTAGTTGGCAGCTGGCAGTAAGCGGAGTGGCCAGGGGCTTGTCCTGGGGCCGGTTTTGTTCAATATCTTTATTAAAGATCTGGATGATGGGATGGATTGCACCCTCTGCAAGTTCGCAGATAACACTAATCTAAGGGGGGAGAGGTAGATACGCTGGAGGGTAGGGATAGAGTCCTGAGCGACCTAGACAAATTAGAGGATTGGGAAGAGGTTCAACAAAGACAAGTGCAAAGTCCTGCACTTAGCACAGAAGAATGCCATGCACTGCTACAAGCTGGGGAATGACTGGCTAAGCGGCAGTTCAGCAGAAAAGGACCTGGGGATTACAGTGGATGAGAAGCTGGATACAAGTCAGCAGTGTGCCCTTGTTGCCAAGGCAGCTATCAGCATATTGGGCTGCATTAGTAGGAGCATTGCCAGCAGATCGAGGGAAGTGATTGTTCCCCTCTATTTGGCACTGGTGAGGCCACATATGGAGTAGTGTGTCCAGTTTTGGGCCTTCCACTACAGAAAAGATGTGCACAAACTGGAGAGAGTCCAGTGGAGAGCAAGGAAAGTGATTAGGGGAATGGGGCACATGACTTATGAGGAGCGGCTGAAGGAACGGGGCTTATTTAGTATGCAAAACAGAAGAGTGAGGGGGGATTTGATAGCAGCCTTCAGTTACCTAAAGGGGGGATTCCAAAGAGTATGGAGCTCGGCTGTTCTCAGTGGTGGCAGATGACAGAACAAGGAGCAATGGTCTCAAGTTGCAGTGGGGGAGTTCTACGTTGGATATTAAGAGAACTATTTCACTAGGAGGGTGGTGAAGCACTGGAATGGGTTACCTAGAGAGGTGGTGGAATCTTCATCATTAGAGGTTTTTAGGGCCCGGCTTGACAAAGTCCTGGCTGGGATGATTTAGTTGGGGTTGATCCTGCTTAGAGAAGGGGATTGGACTAGATGACATCCTGAGGTCTCTTCCAACCCTAATCTTCTATACTCTCATGGGGGAAGGACACCCACCTAACTGAACCACCCTTTAGATTGGCGTGGTGCCTCTTCAAGCTTCTTATGATCAGACTTGAGGCTACTGCATTGTCCCATCTTCTCTGTGGCCCTCTCTGTCCTGTGTGCACCCCAGTGGAGTACCAGGAGTGCAACTGTGCCTGGCCCTTCTGCAGGGAGATTCAAGGGAAGACCATTGCTTACCTATGCAAGGACAAAGTACATTCTAGCTTCCCATAGAAACAATTTTTAAAACACCAAAAAAGAAGACATGATGTCTGCACATTTTTTTAAACTATATCTTAAAAGTAAACCACTGTTACTTAATAGAAGAGAATCCATAGAATGCAATGAGCTTGATCCATCACTTCTTGATTTCTGAAAGTATTCCTGGTTTATGTGAATACAGGCGAGTCTCATCTTATGCGGGGATTCCATTCCGCGGCTAGTGTGGAAAGTGAAAACCTCGTATAGTCAAAATTACATTGAGTTGAATGGTGGGCGGAATCACCCGCACTACAGGTACAGTATTAAAATTGTTATTTTTCCCTTTTTTTGCTGTTGCCGACCGTGTAAAACTGAAATTGCACATGTTAGATGCGCGTAAGATGTGACAGACCTGCTGTCCCCTTTTGAAAGTAACAAAACTGCTCAGATGATTAACAGTATCAGAGGGGTAGCCGTGTTAGTCTGGATCTGTAAAAGCAGCAAAGAGCCCTGTGGAACACCTGTTAGTATATAAGGTGCTAAAGTACCCTTTAATGCTTTTTACAGATGATTAATGTCCACCAGCAGCATTTGCAGAATGGCAAAAAACATAAGCTCCAATCTCGAATTAAAAGATTGATGCTTCTGAGCAACCAGGCAAAATATTCAGGATTAATAAATGTGCATTAAATTATTTAACATTTTATAATGGTCATAAAGACATTTTGTGTAGCAGGTAAAAAGTGAAAACATTAAAAATGTAAGTAGCACAGACATTTCAAAGGATTTTGAATCTAACAGAATGTATGAAATCATAAAAAAGACACTGCCTGTACACGTTCATCACTAAAGTAATTGACATTAATGTGATTGATTGTGTACTGAAAGAAAACAGCTGCTTCCTTCTTGTGTAAGATGAGGCTACTGCAAGCTGTATTGACCAAACCTAGAACTGAACTATTTCATCACTCATTTGTGCTGTTGGTGAGAGCCCATGATGGTGTGATGGACCTTAAAGTACTTTCATCAGCATAATTTGGCTAGACCACACTACTTATGAACGGCAATATCTTCTTTTGACATTGTGGAGTTAAGTTGTAGCCGGAGAGCTCTTGGTCCTTCAGTTCCTAAAGAGGACCAGGATATGTTCTGTGGGACGCTTGTGTGTTAATTAAAGATGTTTACACCTGCTGCAGATCTCCTATTTTTGTGTGCGCCTTATTTTCTGCCTGTACCACCACACTACAGACATTATCCTAGTGGAAAAGAAAATGAGATACTTGGTTGCCAAATTAATTGGAGTTGGCCAGATGTGGAAATTTGATTTTCATCTATCCAGAGAGCTCAGATGTGACAGGGCTGGAGTTCCAAAAATAATGCACTAGCTGTATTCTTCCAGTAAGGCAGCTACTACAGTACTAACGAACGAGAAAATACCCACGACTAGACCTGACTGGAAAATTTCAACAAAATGCTTTTGTTGGAATTTGCTGGTTTATCAAAAGCAAAAGGTTTCAGGGGACCATGTCAATTTCAGCAAAATTCCACCAGAAACCAGAAAGGGTTTTGATGGAACCCTGCCAGGCAGGCAAGTTTTTGATGGAAACCTGCCTGGTTTCCTGCCAGCTCACCCACCTGGTGGGTGGATTGGGAGCTGGGAGCCCCAGGAGCCCAGATTTGGATGTACTAAACAGCATGTCTGTTGGGTGGATGGTGAGCCAGGAAGTCCTGGGCGCTCCAAGTTTCACAGGCTTGCAGCACCTTCACAGAGTGGGCTCCTAGGGTCTCTGGCTCTGGGAAGTTCATCATGCAGACTGCCCTGAACCTGGGGCTCCCAGTAGAGCTGGGGATGAGAATGGTGATTCAGTTTCCCAAAGAATTTAGAAATTTGTGGTTTTCTTTTTGAATTGGAATAAAGCCAGACTTTAAAATCTACATTAAATGGTATTATCGTTCTCCACGCAGCTCTCCCCCCCGACCCAGTATTGCCAAATCTTGCAATTTTCTCATGAATCTTGCAATATTTGGGGGGTGGGGGTTGAGGCCTCGTGATTACATGAGACTCTCAGAAAGCAAGTTTCTCGCCTTCCTGATTGCAGGGAAAAAACCTGAAAATGTGACGTAACAGCACAGAAACCAATGAATAAAAACAGCCCAAAATATATGGGGTTAAAAAAAATCTCATGATTTTAGGCCAAACTCATGATTTGTTGGGGGGGGGGTCTTATTTTTTACAGCTTGGGTTTGGCAATACTGCATACAGACATAATTCAGCTCAAGTGACTGATAAGTCTCCAATTTAGCACTGGATAAAGAAAATGACAGCATGAAGTTAGGAATTGTTTTCTGTTCTATTCTGTGCAATAAAACCTGTCACTGACTTACGCAAAACATATGCCTTTAAAACTGGTTATATGAGTCAGGATTCACACAGCTCACCCAGGTATATAACAGGTTTTGACCCTAGGGTTGAGAGGAAATTACCTCTTTAGAGAAGAGAGAAAATCTGAAGTCTTAACTCCTTAGCCAGCCTACTTGCCTCAGCCACAGAACACAGGAAGAGACAGGCAGGATCCTTCTACAGCCCTTACCCATGAAAGGCTGACTGGATCTGCACATTTCTTTAATATTCTGTAATGTGTAGAATTGTAGCCTACAGTGAATTTAACGATTTCATCTTATGCCTTGGTTACTATTATTTATCACAAAACAACCACACAATTTATAGTCTCTGCTAGTCCCCCCCACAGCCAGCGGTGGCTCCAGGCACCAGCGCAGCAAGCGCGTTACTGGGACGGCAAGCCGTGGGGGGTGGCCCTGCCGGTTCCTGCAAGAGCGGTAGGCAGGCTGCCTTTGGCGGTGCCCTGCGGTAGGTCCACCAGTCCCACGGATTCAGCGGCACCGGCAGCGGGTACGTCAAAGTCGTGGGACAGGAAGACCTCCCGCAGGCAAAAGCGACGAAACACCATGACAAGATTTGCTGCATTGAAGCTCACCTCTCCCTGGTAGAGTGTGTTGTGCTGTGAAGTACATGACCTACTTTGTTTACTTCACTTTACCTGCTCATGTCACAATAGGATAAATGGGCTATTGTCAGAACTCTGATTTACGCTGGCCTGGCTTGCATGGTAAAGATGAAAGCGCTTCTTCAAGGCTCCCAGGCACAGCTGCCTTCAGGGAGGAGACCTGGCAATTCAATACGGGCACCTGAGCAGCTCTGCAGAGCACTGCTTCAGGCCACTAGCTCAGCCTGGTTCATAAGGTGACAGAAACAATACTTAGTGACACTGCAAATACATGGCATATAACGACGCTAACTGCTGTTCACGTTCTGCCCAGGCATGGATTAAATTAATGGAATGTAAAGGCCCACTCTGAACCTTTGCTGAAAACTCGACCCAATTTTTTAAAGTTCAAGTTTAACTTATTGTTTAAAAAAATATTTTATTTTAGCCTCTCTGTGTCCTGGTTTCAGCCCACGTGGAAGAAGAAGATATTCGGGAAAGCTGCAAGAAATTGGCTGTTATCACTCCTTCCCCAAGCATACCGTGACTCTTATAAGGAAGCCTGCTCTCTTGATTTGTCCAGTCTAATTTCCATAGCAAAAGAGATTCATGTAAGTATCCATTCCAAAATGAAAACATAAGAACAGCTAAAGGTCCATCTAGCCCAGCATCCTGTCTTCCAACAGTGGCCAGTGCCAGGTGCTTCAGAGGGAATTAATAGAGCAAAGAATCATCCGGTGATCCATCCCCTGAGGCCCATTCCCAGCTTGTGGCAAACAGGCCAGGGACGCCAACCCTGCCCGTCCAGGCTAATCGCCCTTGATGGACCTATCATCCATGAACTTATCTAGTTCTTTCTTTAACCCAGTTATAGTCTTGGCCTTCACAACATCCTCTGGCAAAAAGTTCCACTGGTTGATTGTATGTTGTGTGAAGAAATACTTCCTTTGGTTTGTTTTAAACCTGCTGCCTAGTAATTTCATTTGGTGATCTCCTAGCTCTTGTGTTATGAGAAGGAGTAAATTCCACACATTTCATGATTTCATAGATTTCTGTAATATGCTCCCTCCTTAGTGACCTCTTTTCTACACTGAAAAGTCTCAGTTTGATTAATCTCTCCCCATACAGAAGCTATTCCATACCCCCTTGTCAAAACCCTACAGAGATTTATACAATGGGGCAGAAAGAGAAGCTGGGTGGAGGGAGCAGAATCCAGTGTACTTGGCTGGCATAAGGACACCGGGAATCAATTAGGGTGAGGTGAGCCAGGTAAGGGGCCAACATCTCAATGGCTTATTTGAGAGCAAAAAGGGCTAATTCCCCCGGGCTGCTCAGAAGGTTGGGGACAAGCAAGAGGCAGCGGCAGTGACATGGTCTCAGGGAATTTTCTCCTGATTTCATGCCCACTGCTAGCCATGAACAAGATACGGCAGCCAGTGGCTGGAAATCAATTCCACCAAGACTCCCCCATTTCTCATTTGTACCTTCTTGCTCAGAGTGATACATATTGGTTCAAAGGTCGTCTCCCCAGCAGTCACGTCAGTGGGATCTTCCAGTTTGAAGGATCCTTCAGAATCTCATTTGGTCCTCAGGATGGTCCTAGGAGTGAAGACCAGACATGCACATTAGCCTAGTCCAATGCTGCCCCACCAATCAATCTTATTCAGGAAACAGACTTATGGATCCTAGTATTTTACCTGCCCTTGCTGTGAACAGCAACTCTAGAGAAAGCACTAGAAGGCACATCACAAGGCAACTGGATCTTCAGGGTGACGAGGGATCAAAGATCAGCTTAAACAAACCTGCTCTACTAACTTTAGCTTAAGAGTAACAAGGTGCATGACCAACTTCTGCCGGTGAGAGAAAAGAGCAGCTCTGTGTAGCTCAAAAGCTTGTCTCTCCACCACCAGCAGTTGGTCTAAGACAAGATGTTACCACAGTTACCCTGAGACCCAATACAGCTACACCCCTGCACACAGCTTAAGAGTAAGCAGTTGCACCGTGTAGCAATGCGGCGCCTCCTGCTCGTCTCTTCTGGGAATTAGTCCTCCAGCCATTGGAGCACCCTCTGCAGGTCTGTATCCCGCTGCCTCTTTGCCCACTGTGTCCTGCCCGGAACCAGTGCCCTGTTATCTGGGGTGCTTCCCCTGGCAATAACTCCTCAGTCTCAGAGTCTCCCCTCCCCAGGGAACCCCCACCCACTATCCCCACCTCACCTCAGTATACAGCTACTGCCAGTCACTGTCTAGCCCCCGTGCCCTGGGGCAGGCTGCAGTATCAGCCACTCAGCACTGGCAAGGAGGGTTTGGACCTGCTGCCTTGGCCTACCTCTGGGCTGCCCTCTGCAACCCCCAGGACCTGTTGGCCTTATGCTGGGCCGCAGCCTGGGGCTTTCCAGGATGGAGCTCCCCTGCCTTTCCCCAGCCCTGCTCCACTCAGGTACCCTGTCTCTAGCTCCCCGCAGCCAGGCCCTTCTCCCTCGACAGACAGAGACTGCTGAGCTCCTGGCTCACTGCCTCTTCTATAGGGCCAGCTGAAGCCTGACTGGGGCGTGGCCCAGCTGCGACTGTTTCCCCAATCAGCCTAGTAGCTGCTTTCCCTGCCACAGCCCTCTCCCAGGGCTGTTTTAAGCCCTTCAGGGCACGAGTGGGGTGACCACCCTGCTACACACAGGAACAGGAAAATGGGGATCATTTCTCTGAAATACTACCTCCTCTTTGCATGAAATGGTACAATCCAACCGTTTTTCAACGGCCACAGTGAATAGTTTTCAAAGAAAGTTAACACTGACATGACACATAATAAAACTATTTGCTCGTCTCTTTTAAAGCAGAGGCTAAATTTGTTAGTCTCGCTCTTATCCCTAAGTACATCAGGATCCTGTGAACAGCAGCAAAGTAGGTAGTTAAAAATCAAAGCCACTGACATTAGGTACTTCCCTCCTCCCCCTTTTCACCCCCGCCCATGATGTTCAAAATTCTTTGTATCAACTCAATCTAAAATCAGCTAATTTTGCGTTCTAGGTTACCAGGGTGGGAGGTTTGGAGCAGAGGCCTCCCAGTACCCGACTGCTAGTCAAACTCAGTTGCAAAAAAGGCAGATAAGGCTACTATTTGGAGTCCGAAATTATCAGGATGGTCTGTGAGGCAGTTAAAACCAGCTACGTTCCTCTTCGGATGTTTTTAAAAAGCGATGAAAAAATGGAGTGGAGGACGTTCTGTGCACAGTTTGGACCAGAGGCACAAGTTCATGTCAGCTACCAGGCAGAAGGGGCTGCCATTACCTGGCCTCTGAGAAGCATCTGCCAGGTTGCAGCAAGTTAGCCCAAAAGACTGGAGACCAGTAGGAAGACTCCCACATTCATATACTTTAATCCTGCAGGCTGGCAAAGCAGATGGAGCTACTAACCTGGCAAGATGCACCAGGGCGATTATACTCAGTGCCATTTACCATCATTTCCAACACAGGGACAGACCTAACGTTGCCAAGTTGGGTGCGCAGGCACCCCTAGCTTGTGGAGGCCCATGTTCGTCTTTCTGAATTAGATTCTATGGAATTATCGGGTAGATGTTGGATGCATCCAGCGCCAAGGTCCGAGCGCCAAATGCAGTAGTACTCACCAGCAGATACATTTTGTTGCATCACAATGACAGCCTGCGGCACAGCCTCACTTCTGCTTCCTGTTGCCATAGTGCCTGTTTCCACATCGGCCGTGGCAGGAACGCTTTTAAGAGAAGAGAGCTCAAGGTAATAACAGTCCCGCTGCTGCTGGGCTGTGCCCAGAGAGCCACAGCAGTCAGAGGCTCTTTAGCAGTGCTCTGACTGGACATAAATTGCCATGCCCCTCACCTCACTGCCACTCTAGCCCCACAAAGTGATCATGTGACCCACTGAGCCATCTCCCGGGGTAGATGTTCATTCTGAATGTTGGTGTTTCAGCACCATCACTATCGCTTTCACCACCTCGCCAGGTCAAATTCAAGCTTGAGACCTCTCCATGTCCCCATTACACATGCCAGCAACAGCCAGTCTCACTCACAGGTCTCAGTGCATGAAACGAGAGTTTCTCCCAGATAAAGCTAATGCACAGCCCAGTTCAGCGGTAAAAGGGTTTTGTGGCACAGTTTGAAATTCTAAGTGTGAAGTACAATCAGCCACTCTCACCCCTGCAACGGAGGTTCAGAAACGGCTCAGTTTTTAAATGACGTTTGAGCCCAGCAGTTCAGAATTACAAACCCCCTTTCATGCCAAGCAGCAGATGCCCCCACCCTTCAGATCAGCTGAGGAGCCTGCATGTAGCTTGCAGACATGTCAGAGTATAGATTTTACATGAGTGTGTCTGCAGAAAAGATTTGAGGGAGAAGGCAGTCAGCCCTCATAGGGCTTTGGGGAAATTCAAGCTTAGAATGGCTCATTGGTTCTTACTGACTGAAGTGTTCAGCACATGCAAGCCCCGTCCACACTGACTCTCCCTGAAAAATCTTCCTGGAGAGCAGGAGCCTGAACAAGGTGTCGCTACGGGAATCAGGAAGGAAGGGGAAGTTCCCAAAACGTTTAACACATCTCTCTACCTCCCAAATGCCATTCCTTAGCTGTGTGCATGTGGTTCATTTGGTACCCATCGCTGCTCGTGGAGAAAGCTGCATGGCACCAGTGTCATCGACATTTTTACCTCTTTGTCATCTCCCACTCATCTTCCATTCTGTCCCCCTTTCCCATTCTCTGGGTAGTGCTTAGTGTTCCAACCCCATCTTCTCCCCACGGGGTCGGCAGCCCTGTACACACAGGAGCCAACCTCAGCTTCTTTTGCATCACACGACAGCTGGGACCGTCTGCAGGGGGACTTTGCAATCCTGGCCAGTTTCTCTCTGGAACAGCCACATGCACGAGCAGAGCAGTTCAGAGACTTACAAGTGCCTTTGATGCGCAGGAAGTACAGCTGCCCTGGAGCACTTCCTACGTCTGCCGCTATCTAAAGGGTTCAGGTGGGTGGCAGACAAACCATCCATCCAAAGTACCACTGGCCACAGCTAAATGCACTGTGGTGCTGCTGGGGTAAGTGGTGTTTGCTTCAGAAAGTTCAGCTGGGTTTAATTCTGCATGTGCCAGGCAGCATCATGCCACATGTAAGTGGTCCCCTCAGTCAGAGCTAGTAACCCAAGCCAGAGGCAGAGTAAGGTACCTGGATCATACCCGACAGACTTTTCTTGGATCCTTCGGTTGCTTTTTTCGGCACTCACTCTGCATGTCCCATCTCCCCTCCAGACTCCCCAGATTCAGACATTTCTGGCGTCTGTGCACGGAGTTTTGCAGTTGTCTGACGGCGACTCTTTGGCTACAGATGGAAATGAGATGGTTTGTCCGACTTGGGACTACTCCCGAGTCCCAGCAGCATATCACACCCAGCTTCATTGAACAGCCAAAGAACTGCAGGACCAGGGAGGTGCCAAGTCATCATCTTGGCAGGGATTCTTAACCGTTCAAAGCAGCTGCTGGTTTAGCTTGTTATCTTTAAACAATTTGCAGAACCTTCCACTGCCCCTGGCAACACCGCTCGGGGGGATGATGTTTGGGGAGGGGGCTGGGGGCTTTTTGGGAGTGCAGGGGGGTAGAAGGGGGCTGGGAGGTATTTGGGGACAGGGGTAGAAGGGGGAGGGAGGCATTTGCAGATGGGGGTGGGGGTTGGCGGTGGGGTGCAGAAGAAGGAGGTTGGGAAGCATTTGAGGAGGGGCGGGGCTATTTGGGGGCGGTGTGTAGAGTGGGGAGGTATTGGGGGTGGGGGTGTTTGGGGTGGGGTGTAGAAGAGGGGGTTGGGAGGAATTTCGGTGGTGGGGTAGAAAGGGTGGGAGATATTTGAGGGTAGGGGTAGAAGGGGGAGGCATTTGCAGGGGTGCTTGGGGTGGGGTGTAGAAGGGGGTGGAAGGCATTTGGGGGCGATGTGTAGGGGAGGTATTGGGGAGGTATTGGGGGCGGGGCTAGACAAGACAGTAGGAACTATTTGGGAGGGGCGGGGGTAGAAGAGGGGAGCCTGGGGTATTTGGGGAGCCCAGAGCCCGCCCCCCGCCGACTTTACCCGCTCGCGCTCCGGGCCACGCCACGTGCTGCTCGGGAGCCGCCTCGCGAACGCCTCAGGGCCACGTGACGCCGCCCGCGAAGCTCCGCCCCTCCCGACACAGCCAATAGGAAGCGGAGACAGAGCCCTGACCTATCGGAGCGCAAGAAAAATCCTCCTGCCCCCGTGCTTGAGTGCGAGGGTGGGGGCTGCCTGCAGTGTCTAGCCCCGCCCCAGGGTTCAGCGGGGACCAGACCCCCCCCAGGGTGCAATGGGGGAGGGGTTGCAGGGACCAGACCCCCCCCCCCAGGGATACAGCGTCGGGGGCAGCCACACAGGATCCGGTGGCACTTTGCGCAGCCACTGCTGTGATGAGCGGGCGAGTCTCAGCCTTGAGGGCCTGGTGCCCCTGCTGCCACCCCCCTCCCAGCCCCCCAGCTTGTCTAGGGGCCACCTCGTTGTGCCCCAGAGGCCTGGGGCCGCGGAGCCGGTGCCCCTGAGGCAGTCACATCCCCACCCCGGCTACATGCTCGGAATCCAGGCTGGGAGGCAGGGGGGCTGCCGGCCGTGGGGTTCCCTGCAGCCTGGTGCCATTCACAAGGAGAACCGCGATGGCCTGACACCCCAACCCCAGTACGAGCTCCCGCCTGTGCCTCCCCATGCCTACTGCCTCTTGAGCAGCCCTCCCTGCGGTCTCCCAGTACCTCCCCCGGCTGTGTCCCCTCCTGCAGCTTCCCAGCCCCCAGCTCCTGCCCCTGTGACATCCCCCCTCTCTACACTGTCTCCCTGCAGCTTACCCCATTCCCTCCCTGAGTCCCAGCTTCACCCCCGACATCTCTCCAACCCCATCTGCCCCCATCACGGCCCTTGCCCCCCTCCAGTGCCCCAGCCCCTGCTCCCCGTGGGGGCCTTGAGAGGCCCCCACTCCCCAGCCGCTCCACTCCCCAGAATTTGAAGCTGCTGGCGTTGAGGAAGGTGGGCCTGGGCTGGGCCAGCTGCTTGGGCAGGTCCTGGTGAAAGAGAGAAGAGCAGGCAAGGCTGAGAGGCCCCTCCCTTGTTCTGGGAGGCGACAGGGGGTCCCACAATTTGGCCCAGTGTCACCCTCCCACATACAGAGGAGACATCAGCTCCCAGCAGGCCGTGCTCCATCTCCAGCCCCGCTGGGGGGAGACCACAATCCACCAGTGCCCCCCACCCCGCCACCGCCACCAGCAGTCAAGCCCCCTTCTCCCCTGCGAGAGCTGCAGGACTCCCTGCCCCCTGCAACACCAGCCTCCCCGCCATGTACCCCAGAGGGGGGTCGGATAAGGGTGGATTTATTCTTTCCATTCCTCAGAACTAGCCCTCAGCCCCGGTCTGCCCATACGGGATCCAGGGTCTGGAGCAGTTGGCTGCTTACCCAGGGCTACCAAGGAGCCGCCAGGAGAAGGGACTAGATTCTGCACGGCTCTGCATCCATTCACACTGGTACCTGTCTCACACATGGGGAAACTGAGGCACCAGGGAGGGTGATATGGGCTGCGCCAGGTCAGGTGGGAGTCTGTGGGAGAGCCAGGAATAGAACCCAGAAGTCCTGGCTCCATGGTCAGCTTGGGACTCCTCCATTTGGAGAGGCTGGGGGCTCCCAGACTGTGGCCCTGCCCCAAGGCTCACTCCTGCTCAGCCTCCTGCTGCTGAAGCCCCACCCATACTCCCCCTTCAGCCCCGCCCACACTCCACCCTCAGACCCTCTTGTTCCACTCCCCTGAGCCCCCCCCCGGCCGCCCGCCTCTCACGTCTCTTCCCCCAAGGCCCCGCCACTTGCACCTCTTTTCCCCCTACCCCAAGGCCCTCCCAAACGCCTGCCATTTGCACCCCCAGCCTCTCCACCCAAGGCCCCCATGTGGGCAGATGGGAACTTGGGAAAGGGCTAAGGGAGGATGGGGCCTTGGGGGAAAGAGGACAAGCAGGAGCAGGGCCTCTGGGTGGAGCATAGGTCAGGTGCCTCTTGTGGCTCCTTATACCCACCGCCCATGCTTGGCTCCCAGCCTCCCCTGCTCTAACCGCTAGACCCAGCGGGGCTGGAACAATTTTTATAGTGGGAGGTGCTGAGAGCCAGTGAACAAAACTGTAAATCCGTACAGGATGGAAACCACTTCAAGCCAGGGGATGCACCATGACTGGCCCTCACTCCCTTCCCAGAGCTAGCGGTGGGACCCGGATACTCTGGCTCCCAACCCACACTCTAACCACTAGACACCACTGCCCTCCCAGAGCTGGGGATAAGAACCAGGAGTCCTGGCTCCCAGCCCGACTGTGGGTGGAGCAGGACGTACTGGCCATGGGCTCAGCTGGGCATCGCTTACCATCAGGTTGGAGGGGACGAGTCATGGACGGCGTGTACCATGGGCTGAGGCAGGCTGTGTCTCCCCAAACAGCCCAGTGTAGCCCTGCCCATGCTCTGCCCAGAAGGCTGCCTCCTGCTCGCCCTTCCCCCTTGGCCCCAGCCCAGTCCAGCTGGCTGCTCCTCCCAGGGCAGCGTGCTGGGGCTGGGACTAGGTGGCCGTGGCCAGCCTGCGGCCAGGACTTGAGGTGGCTGGGGGCACCTGGGGATGCCCACCATGTGCTTGTGAAGGAAGGGCTGAGAGGCCATGCACTGTCCACCCACCCAGCATTTAGGGGCCGGGGTCACTGGTGGAAGGGGTCATGTGTCCCCACCGAGCATGCTGGGGAAGCCACAGGGGCACTCTGGGCTCCGGTGGGGAAGGGACCAGGAGGGGCAGGGCCAGCTGGGGGGATTGGATGCTCCATAAAGCAACCAATGGATCAGATCAATGGGCTCACGTAACCTGGTATCCTCCTCCTCCCCCCGCCCCAAACATCAGATTAATGGACCCATCTAGCCTGGTATCCCACACCCACACTAATATCCATGGCCCATCTAAGCTGCATTTCCCCCTTTAGGGCAGTTGCAGGGTTGGAGCTGGGTCTTTGGGATGTATTGCATGTGAGGTACAGAAATGGGTATTTGGGGACAGTCTTACTTTTGGTGGGGGTCTGTTCAGCTGTGGCACTTGTGGAGCACTGGGAGTTGGGGGTGGAGTAGTTGAGGGAATGGTTTGATGTTGACTTTTAAGGCTGCGGGTAGGAGCTGGGGTTTGGGCTGCACTCCTGGCATTTCACCAGAGGGTCTTGAGTTTTTGCCTGAAAACCTGCTCCTCCTTTCACCTTTCCCTTTCAGATCTTCCTCGCTGAGCTTGTACACCTGGAAAAAAAATCTGAGTCCCAGGCATTCCACTTGGGTGTCTGCAGGGCAAGGTGGGCCCTGAAATCCAGCAGCTGGGAGGCCACTTGCAGTGGTTCATAGCCCCCCTCCCCTGCCTTCTTCTAGGAGGCACCAGGAGAGCACCTGACACTGCTGCAACAGGAGAGCGAAGCCGCCCAGGCCGAGGAGGAACAGCAAGGCAAGGCGTTAGTGATAGATGCCTGGAGCCTGCTCAGGTTCTCCCTTTCATGGCAGAAACAGACAGAAGCCAAGAGTGGAAAGAGCTGCCTGGGTTCGTGGCGGGATTTGGGCCGGAGAAGTTCCTACTGGAAGAGCTAGCCGGAGCCAGAAGCACTGTGAAGAGAAGGGATGAGGGTGACTCCAAACTCTCCTGGGAGACATCCCTGTCCAACGAGAGGGGTGGAGAGAAGGGGCAGTAGCCACTGACCCAATCCCTGAAGGTCAGACTGTTTTATTGCCATGATAATATGCAGCATTTCTATGGGAGCTTCTCAGCCCTAGTCCCAAAAGCATTTCACAAGGTGGGCTCAGTGGCATTATCCCTATGTTACAAAGTTGGAAAGCAAAGTTACTGTCACTCACTCAGCATGACAGTCCTTGTTGTCCAGTCAGGCAGCCAGATTGGACTCCATGGAGAAGGAATGTCCTCGTTTCCTCATGATACTTCGGTGCCAAGTGGTAAAGGCAATGCTACTGAAGCAGGGAGTGGTGTTCTATGAACAATTTGATGTAGGCCATAGCTCTCCATAGCTCATGCTCCAGAACATCTGTTAGTCTATAAGGTGCCACAGGATTCTTCGCTGCTTTTACAGATTCAGACTAACACAGCTACCCCTCTGATACTTGATACCATTTACAGTATCACACTATCTTGGAAGTTGAGTACATATCAGTGTTCGGTGTCCCTGAATGGTTTTCTAATTACATGACCTGAACATGAAACGACTTGGTCATCTAGCTGTCCATTAGCTGCAACAACTGGCTGGTTAGTCGAGAATCTCTGAGTCATCGTGTTCTTGTTCTGCCATCTGTAGAGTTTGTTTTGTTGATTGCTCTTTCTGAGAAACAAATTGTAGATGTCGATGGTTTCTGATGAACTCTTCAGTGTCAGTCTTGATTACATATAATTTGAGTGCTGAATTCTTTTTCTTTATGACAGCTGGTCATTTCTTATTCTTTTTTATATATTATATTATCTGGCTATATTATTCCCTTTCTGGTACAAATTAGACAGTAACATTCATACATAATTAAATCAATTTGTGTTTTTATTCAGAATGTGTTTTTCCATAGGAGTGATTAATGTTCTAAGTCAAATCATGATGCAGAAAGATTGTTTTTAAAGATAATGTCTTTTATCTAAAGAGGTGTTTGAAATGTGGTGGAAGGGCTGGATCCTTATTTTCAGAATCTTAGCTTTTCAGGAGAATAAAGGGTTATCCATCTTCCTTTGATTCTGAAAGGTGTGCAAAGCAAAAGAGGAAAAAGAACTAGCATTAATTCACTTGCTAGAAACCACCTTGAAAGTGACCTCCAGAAAAACTTCCAGAGATCAATTTTTAGTGAGTAGTTTAGCAGCTATGAAAAACAGCACGTCTAATGGCCTTCAGAGACCACTTCTGAATACTACTTCTTCCATCACTGTTTGTTTTTTTTCCTTTCACACTGGTAGCATGAACAGAGCAACAAGATGTGGTTGCTCTCTTTCTCTCTCTCACACACACACAATGACCAGAGAACAATCCTTCCTAGTACAATTAGCTAACAAAACACTGATCTCTTTAGCCAAAAAAATTCAGAGGAGATGCCTTTTTGACTATTAAGAGAACAATTCGTTGTTTTTGAGGTTTGGCTTTTTTGAAGCATAGCTACTTGGGGGTATTGTGAAGTTTCATTTAAAAGCTAAGCTGTATTTGTTTATATGATATAGTTTGGGAACTCTAGACTGATCTGTTGAAGGGGAAAGGACGGTAAAGGAAACTTAAGTATTCTATTTTCCTACATGGCAGGCCCAAGGGAATGGGCTTATTTTGCCAAAAAACATCTTTTTGCAATGTCTTTATCATTCAGTTGCATCTTCTCAGAATTTAATCATAGAAACGAGACTGTCACTACCAAGTCCACGGGGTGTCTGCCTGGGTTAGCCAAGCCTGCAGAGTCCTGAGTCTCAGTCTGGCATGCTTGACCACATGCGTGCATGCTGCCATGTGACCCAGCAGCCGAAGGCAGCATCTGGCTGTTGTAATGGGAACTGACACAGGGAGTTCACTGCCTGCTGCATCAGGGCCGCCCAGAGGGGGGGGGGGCAAAGGGGGCAATTTGCCCCGGGCCCCGGGCTCCGCAGGGGCCCCCAAGAGAAAAGCGGAGGCTCCCGCCTCCGCCCCTTTCCTGGAGCCTCAGCGCATCAAGCGCCGAGTCTCCGGCCGAGCCCCTGAGCCCCACCCCGATCCGAGCCGCGTGGTGAGGGGGCGGGGCTGGGAGCTCCGGGCTGAGCTCCCAGCCCCGCCCCCTCACCACGCGGCTCTGAGCGGGACGGAGCTCAGGCCCCGCCGGAGACGCGCTCGGGTAAGAGGCTGGGGCTGGGGCTGGGGCTGGGGCCGGGGGGGGGGGGCGGAGTGGGACCTGCCGCTGCCGCCGCCGCCGAAGCGCAGCCCGGTCTTCGGCGGCGGGGGGCCCCTTCTGTTCCGGGACCCGCTGCCGAAGTGCCCCCGAAGACCGGGCTGCGCATGTATTTATGAATTTTGGAAACAATTCTGGAAACACACTGTAACAATCAGTATGTGATATTCAGCTCAACTGAATTGCCATGGTAATTAGCAACTTATTCTTACATTAGTTAATTCCAGTGTGACCCATACAAATGAGATACACTTTCCCTTTTAAACAAATGCTTTATATTTTATCTTTAGAAATGTTTTTCTTTAAACTTTCAACCACTGTCAAAAGTTCTACAGATTCCCCCCTTAACAGCATCATTCTTGGCAGTTCTCGAAGTGCACTCCCTGTTCCCAGCTCTAGAACCATATATTTGTTAAAGGGACACGGTCAATTTGAAATCTACCAATTTTTAAAAAAACAGGTTCAAATAAGCTTTATACACTACCCTGGCCCTGAATCCCCATGCCAAAATTAATGGTTTTACAGTTGCATATTCCTGTTTTAAAAGGTGTTTTTCTTTTTCCCGTGGCTCTGTGAAAGACTCACACAAACAACAGAAGAAACCGACTATATGGCCTAGCAGTTAAAGCATTACATTGGGGCTCAGGGCGATCTGGGTTCTAGTCCTGGCTCTGCTGAGGGCCTGGTGGATGATCCTGGGCAAATCACGTCCCCCTCTCTGTGCCTCAGTTTCCCCATATGTAAAACAGAGATAAAGATACTGTTCTCCTCTGTAAAGGGCTTTGAGATCTACTGAGGTAAAGTGCTATAGAAGAGATAGGGAGTATTATAATTAAAATGAAATTGTATATTTGATGTCGCTTTTTGAATAGGCAAGCCAAGCAAACAGAAAACAGTATTTTTTCAATAGTCTCTCAGTACAATAATTTTACTTGCAATAACTGTAAACAGTTGTAAATTCAGACAGAAGGTGAGTTTTAAGTTAATGGTGTCACTTTAAGGTATAGGACCATCTTTGAAGATGGTCCTACTTAAGCAATTCAACATTTTCCTCTCTATTTTCTTGGGTAACCTATCCTTATGCTGTCCCATCCAGCACTGCAAAAGGCTGAATATTACTTTTCACATGTTCAGCACAGACTAAGAATTCCAATCACAAGATAAGGGAAGTGCATTGCCCAATGTGCATTCTTGCATAAAATATTTCATCAATACTTTTCATGATGTTACTTTAACAATTAGCTCTCTTGATGACTAACTCTACAAAGAAGGTCCTGTCTCATGATGAACCTGTATTACCTGTTGACAACAATCAATAATCTCATCTCAACAGATCTAAAATGGGAAAATAAAAATAAAAAGTTTGTCTTCTGGAAAGTCTGAAGACAGTTCAATCATAAATACTAGTTTATTCTTTGTCCCCATAATATACAGATTAGCAAAGAGAACTTGGTTCAAAACCCAAATCCAAAACCTCAAACTTCAGTCCCTGAAATCTGAAGCTATATACATATACAAGAGCAATACACAGCAAATCCTAACCAGGGCGCTCTATTGGCAACCAGATAATGTGGCTCACTAGGCTGCTCTTCGAGTTTGGTTTTAAAAAATAAACAGTAATAGAGCATTTAAAAGTAATACAGTTACAACATGACACTTCACGTTTCGGGGGGGAAAACCTCAGGCAATTGCTAGGAATTCAATGTGAAAGAGAGAGTAGGAGGAGTTAATGGAAACAAAACTATTTTTGTCCCTTTTAAGGGAAAAAAAAGGGAAGAATACAGGGCCACTGAGCTGGCACTTTAGTTAAGACAAGTAGGTTGTGTCTACAGATTTCTGAGTAGGACTCGGACTCTGAGGGGAAATAGCAAGGAAAACCAGCCATTGTGTAGGGGCACTAAGATATATCCAGGGTGACACTGATGAGCTCAGAGGGGGTTATTGTTTTGCCTGAGGTATTAAAGCCATGAAAGGGACAACCAGTCAGCTGGCCACCTTGTGGGCCTAAACTGGCAATTCTCTATGGCCTGGTCTACACTGGGTGGGGGGAGAAGGGGAACTGATCTAAGTTATGCAACTTCAGCTACACACGCATAATGAGACCTCCCTTCACTCCTTAGAGACCGGTCTGTTCTTTCAGCTTTCCCGTTGCACGGGCCCTTCACATTCAGGGGAGGGAGCCGGGCACACACCCTATGGAGCCGTTTTCTGGGAAGGTGTGTACAGGACACAGCCATTCAGAATTTGGCTCTTGATGTCTGTATTCTAAAAATGACTTATTAATTCCTAGCCAGACAGACCCTCACCCTACACTATGCCACACCATCCATCCAACCCCAGCCCTTCCTACTGACACTACCAACCCCACACTGCGCCATGATGTCCAGCTTCCCCCCCCGCAACCTGCCCCACTCACCCACCATGGGTCCCCCGCTTACTAACAGGGTCCACTCCCCACCACCCGCCCCACTGTTGCACCTCAGTCTCGGCTGGTTAAACTGTACTGGGGGCTCCCTGCCATGGGCCAGCCTGTCCTCAACCCACCAGGGGTGATGGTAGAGACCCCAGAGTCACGAGACCCCTTTCATCTCCGAAGGCTAGAGGAGGAAAGAGGGGGTGGGCAGGGGGGTCTAGAGGACAGAGGAGCTGGGGTAGATGTTTGTCTCTCATCTCCAACTCTACTGCAGACCCTCCTCCCCATGTTTTCTTTCAACATTTGTCCAAAGCCGTGGGGGCTAAAGAGGGCTGCTGCCTGCATGACCAATTCTGATGCAATCTTTAAACTAGACTGTGCTGCCTGGCACTTGTGCCTGCCATAGGATCCCCAATGCACTTCACAAACAACAAATTTAGCACCCCGAGAGGTAAAGGAGAATCATCCACATTTTACTGATGAAGAAATGGAGGCACCACAATTAAGCTACTTGCCCATGGCTACACAGGAACTCTCTGGAAGAACTGAGGATATATTCTGATATAAGGCCCATGCCTTAACCAAAGTCCGTCCTTCATTCACAAAAGTGATATTGATTTATAAAGGCACGGTGCAAAACCAACCTATATGTTAAATTGAAAATATTTTGGCCTTGCAACAAATTACTATTACCTGCATATTATTGGGAGAGAGAGTTTGGTGTATTTTTAACAAAGGTCTCATATTTCCTATACTTTATTCCTCTGGTCTTTCAGAACACGACATACACTTCCTCAATTTTTGTTTTAGAAGCTTTATCGTTTACAGAGGACCAGTTTCGCTTTCTCCACAATGTGCTTTGTCCTTTTTTATAGGATGCAACAGAATGTTTTTCTAAATGGATAACACACACACACAAGACCCAAGCTTGCCATGAAAAACTCACATTTATTTGATTAAACAAAAATAAAAAAACTGCATAGGAACATTTTAAAGTCCACAGAGACACTGACTTTGTTTTAAGGCTGCCAGTAGCTGATACATCATCTCCTTGCTACATCCTTCAGCCTTCTCTACGGACGACAAAGATACATTCAGAAGCCTCCATTAACACAAGAGTTCTCTAACATGTTAGTTTGGTCTACGTAACAGTTTGCCCATAACCTGTCATGCTTTCTTCTTTGCGGTAGGTAACATTTTAAGTTACAAAACCCAGCAATTTTTGTCTAAATAGACAAGTGAACCCTTTTTTGGATGATGGGAGGTTGTGTTAATGGCAGGGGTTTTTGACATGACCTGTTCCATTAACAGTTATAAATGTTCTGTTTTTAATGAGCTGCTCAGAACAATGTCTGTCTCACTGAGCATTTTTTCTTAGTAGGAAAACAGCACGATTAATCACAAAATAGAAAAGTAGAGAACAGGAAACTACAAGAGCAATTGGTTCAAGGTGCACAACTGCCAAGAACTGACAGAATGATTCTCAAAGCTCATGGCTTTACTGTGCTGAACTAGATCAAGATGACAATACTTCTAATTGAGTAATTACATTTTATAAGATGGGCTTGTATCTACAGTAAATCAAGCGAGGACTTAAACTGTCTACAGAATTTGTTACACTGGTCTTAATTGGACAGAGCTTCCATTTGCTTTTGATATTTCCGATTTCTGTGAAGCTATGTCTCAACACAAGGACCAAATTAAATAGTATGTATGGGCCCTCACTCTTTTTACTTAAAATGTATCAACTACCAACCAAGATAGGCACGACAAGTAATGCACAATACAAACAATAGTCACATACAGTAAGAACCCTCCCCTCCCCCCGCCAATCTGAGTGACTAAACACACCTTACAAACTCGTTAAAAATTTTTTAGTCCCTTTAGGAGGGAAACAAAGCAAAACTCAGGAACAGGATATCTCTTCCTCGGAAGGAAGCTACTACATAGACTGAAAAGTATTCTACAAACCTATAAAGGAGTTAGTGTAAAGGAAGACATTATGCCTCGCACAAATAAAGACAGGCACGTGGGCTTCTCCAGTCTTGTGCAGCAACATAATATGACATGGTGAAGGTCAATAGAAATTCCACCAGACTTCACATCTCTATGCTGAAAACACTATGAGTTATAAAAAGGAGAACAGGAAAAAGTTATCTGCTGCAGCAGCACTTAAAACAAAAACAACACCCCCTCAACAGCCCACCCCCCAAAAACCAAAGTATGATCAAGAACACAAATCCTTCATCACGCAACCACCTAATGTGCACAGCAACACATGTTTGTGCATGATGCCCCATGTGGGGAAGAGGTCAAACTTACTGCTGAGGGAGCGGGAGGGAGGCGGAGAACACAAAGAAAATGAGGTTGATAGAATTTATAACTTGACAGGATCACTCCCTGCAGAAAAGATAAGTACATTCATCTGTAAAAAAAATTAAAGATGAGGTGGGTTTGAATTAATGTATTTTTTTTGTTCTCTTAAAAAGAATTTCCTTGAGACAGTTTCTTCCTAATTCAGGCAAGACAGATTAGAAGATGAGAATTCGATTGTTTCCAAAGTCAACCACAACAATCATGCCATCAGGAGTGACAGCTACACCTGAAGGTCGGTCCATTTGACCAAAGCCACTTTCCTGAGTGCCAAATTTGCATAAAAATCTGCCATTTGACTGAAATATCTGCACTCGGTGGTTCCTAGAATCGGCCACAATGGTGCACCCCTCTTGATCCACAGCCACGCCTTGTGGGCACAGGAATTGGCCATTGCTGGTGCCTTTTGACCCAAGGAAGCATGCCGACTGGCAATCTGGATCAATAGCTACAAGGTGATGATTATTAAAATCCATTACCACCAGGTAGCCTTCTCGATTGAAGGTAACACCTCTGGGATGATGAAGATGCTTTGAGCGTTCCCCCTCGAAGTCGTATTTATTCCGAAACCCACCATCAGGTCCAAACAGTTGAATCCGATGGTTCTTTGTGTCAGAGACCAGGATTTTGCCCTTGGTGTTGACTGCCACATCCCATGGGTAATTGAATTGTCCATTCTTGTTTTCCTTTTCCCCAAATTTCAGAATGAACTGCCCATCAAATGTAAAGATTTGGATGCGATGATTAGCCTTGTCAGCCACGACAATCCTACGCGAGATATCACAGGCAACACCAGCCGGGCGATCGAACTGGCCAGGCGCAGAACCCCAGGTACCAAATCTGTGATGAAAGGTGCCACAGGGCTTAAGCACCTGAATGCAGTTATTACTGCGATCAGCCACCATGATGTACCCTTCTCTGTCTACGCAAACTCCCCAGGGGCGACACAGCTTGCCATCGTTGTTTTCCTCGCTGACAAATGAAAGCCCTGATAGTCCAATGCTAATGTAACCGAGCCCAGATTTTACTATGACCTTGAACGGACTGTTCTCTATGTGATGGTTGCACATCATGACAGAGACTAGATGTTTTCCCTCCAGCTGTGGTCTGTAACTGACCAGGTAGGTTCCATTCTGCTGATCATGGACATATGTGCTGGACAGGTTTCCATCAGGACCCATCACCACTGCAGAGATCATATCACCCCCTGAAAGGCGTGGGTCACCATCATGGTCGTAGCATGTCACTGTGAAGGAGGCCACTCTGCCCTGTAGTGCACGTTTCAGACCTTCCCCAGTGGCTCTGGTCAGAGGAGCAAAAGCCCCACTGCTGACAAACCCCATTGATTTAATGGCTGTATACAGAGACTGGTCAGGAGGAGTGAACATGATTCGGTCATCCTCCTGCGGCTGTAGAAGGCCTCTCACATCCTTCAGCTCCTGCACTTGAGCCAGCATGCAATCCCGAGCAAAGAGAATATCCATGCTACGACCCTCCTCTAGGACCGGCTGAACTGCACTAATAGTGTTGTCCAGTTTATTTAGATTCTGACGCAACTTCTCAACTTGCAGGTAAAGGGACTTGGCTTTGACTTGATAAATCTTTTCTACCTTAAAAACAAACAAAACAAATGCATTACATTTATATTAAAAGACAGCTAGCAGTGCAGAAATGTTTTTCTAGTGGTGCTTTTTTAATTCCTACATAAAATATTGTAGTGTAGTTGCCACAGGGATGTTAAGAGATCATGAATGGAGGGGGAACTGGTCTGCAGGACAAACTCTCTATGAAGATGTGGTCCATGTGAGGAAAATGATTAGGGGAAATGTGGATGCTTATTGCAAAATGAACCTGCTGAGAATCACTGGTCCCTCCTCTGACAAATACAGCCTTAATTAAAAGCAATACACACTTCTGCCATTAAGTTCTGCTGCAACAGTTTGCTATTTAAAAGAAAGGTCATTATTATTAATTATTATTATTATTAACTAAAAAATAGTCTCCTTGCTTGACAATTGTCCCATCTTCCAGTCACAAGGAGCACTAAGTGACTGGCATAATAGGATTTATAGGCAGAGTGACAATTTTTTTGCCCATTTATTTTAATACATGTTTTTCTTCAGTACTTTAGCAATCCATTCAAGATGTTAATGGCAAACACACATGCCTTTGGAAAGTTAATGGAACGTGTAATCAGTTCATTGTTGCAGAGTGTACTCCACCATCAGTTATGCAGCCAAGCAAACATTCAGAAATGTCAGGTAGTGTGTCCAGCTGCTCAATATGCATAATGTTTGAAGGCTGCAGTTATATGTTTGCTTGATTGTTTAATAGATGAAGGAAGAAGTCCTGCAAGGGTGAAGTGTGGACATGTGTTGTTAAATTTACAAGGCATGCAGTTTCTCCCTTCCTTAGAACAGATCCCTAAGGCTTAATATTCAAAAGTGACTAGAAAGTCACTAATCACTTCTGAATGCTACTTACATCCCCCCCCCCATGTACTGAGTTAAAAGAAAAACTTTGTCAAAGGGGTCAGCAGTTGGTCATTTCCTCTTTTACAGATACATACTAAATTGTCTGTAATCACCCTGGAGGCTTGAACTGAGAAGGAACACAGGCAGCAGGTGCATATTTTAAAGCCTGAGGTTTCCTCATTGGAGGGGAGGGGGAGCGGGAGAGTAAGAAATGACTCCAAAAACCCAATTCTACTCCTAAAAACTATAAACCATCTATAAAAACAATAAACCACTCTAAAACTGGCTATGTACAATTGTGTATTTTTAAGTGCATCACACAGAGAAGAGGACACTAACAGTTCCAACCCAGACCATGCAGCAGCAAGAAGGAACTGGAAATGCGGTCGGTCCGCCTCGCCCTTTGTCACCTTGGACGAAACCATGAGGCAAGACAAGGGCTCAGTGCAGACCAACAGACACTATGAATTTCAAAATCTCCAGCTGCAGATGCACGTAAATCCTCAGTGGAATATAACAGGGACCATCACTCAAAGAAGAAGTCAGAATTCCTCTGTTTAATAACTGAAGAAGCCCTGTTCCCACTCTTGCATCCGACGAAGTGGGTATTCACCCACGAAAGCTCATGCTGCAAAACATCTGTAAGTCTATAAGGTGCCACAGGATTCTTTGTTCCTGTTCCCAGAGTTGTGCAGTGCTGCTGCTGGGCCGTGCAGAAAGTCCAACAGAAATTGAATTTCAAAATTTCTCTGTGAACCAGAAATCCTGTGTTTTGCCCAACTCTGTTTACGGATCCAGCAATAATCAGGGCTACTGCATTTCCTATTCATTCCTCTGACAGTAAATTTTTGTTCTTAAAAGTACACATTTTGAATCTAATCGATATATATTTAGCATGTGCCAGATTCTACCATCCTCATTCATGATGAAAATACCTTAAACCTCAACTCAATTTTAAAATGGGACTACCTGTATTGTAACTACTACTCGAAATACAACTCAACACAAGGGTATCATAACATGGCCCTATTCTAACTTAAAGACAGGTCAGATTTCCATATTAAAGGTTAATTGTTAGTACCTAGAACACATAAATATACTTATATAAAAAGCTTTTAACCTTCCATAGCAGCTCACGCTCCCGTTTTTCCAGAGCCTTCTTATGTTGATATGTCATAGTTTTGATTGCAGACTGCAGCACCTCTGCTTTCATCTCAACCTGCTCTGCCACAGCTTGGGCCTGTTCAATACTCAGCTGGAGAATAAACAGGACACACAGTCCAACCAATTTAAGCTGCATTAGGTGATGGCGCTTACATTTAATCCAAGGCCTCCAGCACTGAACAGAAACAGGTCAACGGGCTCTCATAATGCTGCTGTAGTACAAAGTTCAAAGCAGCTGTTTTCATGCAGTTTTCCTGAGAGCATGTCAGTTTCACATATTAGATGCTGGAATTTATACAAAATTCAATACATAGGACCAAATGCTTCCCCAATATAGCCTGTGCAACCCCCACTGATACCAGCACTGACACAGGATTCACGTTAATACAGGGAAAGCTCAGTGGTTTGAGCATTGGCCTGCTAAACCCAGCGTTATGAGTTCAATCCTTGAGGGGGCCACTTATGGATCTGGAGCAAAATCAGTACCTGGTCCTACTAGTGAAGGCGGGGGGCTGGCTGGACTCAATGACCTTTCAAGGTCCCTTCCAGTTCTAGGAGATTGGTATATCTCCAATTATTACTTTGCCTTATGTTGATTAAGTCCGATATCAAACCTACATTTTTTAGACATGTGTTGAGAATTCAAAATTATCTTCTTATCCCCAAGTATTTTAGACTAACAATACATTTGCTACAAGATACAAGTCTAGTCTTCTAGTAAGACTTCTGCTTTCCACTAATGCAGAGGTCCCCCTAAAGTGCGGAGCATGCCCCCACAGGGGGGTATGAAGGAACGTCCAGGTGCAGGGAGTGCAGTGGGCTCAGGCCAGTCCCCACAGAGGTAGGGAGGAAGCGCCACTCAGCCCCTCCCTGGCCCCAGCTCTGCTCCGTCCTGCTCCCAGCTGTCCCTGGCTCCTGGCCTCACCCCCAGCCTCGGCTCCATTTCTGGCCCAGAGCAGAGGCTGGGAACGAAGCTGAACCTTGCCGCAGGCCAGACTGCTGGCCTGCACTGCAGCCCAGCTGTGGCTCCACTCCCACCCCCAACCTTGGCCCCTGGCCATGGCCCCAGACCCACCCCCAGCCTCAGCCCCCTTACCCTTGTATGTGTTTCCACCACCACCACTACCCCGAGCTGCAGCCCTGCTCCCGGACCTGGGCAGGGTGGGGGCATGGACAGGGGTAAGGGGGGCTGGGGCTGTGACCCTCAGAAGTTTGGGGACCACTGTACTAATCTATGCAAGTCAATTGTATGTAGACAGCAATACTTTTTATATATGACTTGGAGAAAGGAGTGGTGGCACATGAAAATAAAATTAAGCCTATTGGCACTTTAAACTTGGAGAGACATGAGCAAGTCTTAGATAGAGACAAACTTCAAGTCCTCTAGACACAAGTGTAGTCAACTTTCCTGTTTTCTATTTAATAAAGTGAAACTATCAGCATTTATACAATGCAGTCAGAGAAGTGTGGTGCAAACATTAAAAAGAAGAGTCAAATTAGAAGGCACACTTGGAGCCCACAGGAGATAGAAAAAAATTCAGACAAGTGACACCTAAATGTCAAGACTACAGTACCCACTCGAGGAAATAAGGAAACAGATCAACAGAGCCAGATGTGTACCCAGAAACCTCCTTCTGCAAGACAAACCCAAGAAAGAAACCAACAGGACTCCACTGGCCATCACATACAGTCCCCAGCTCAAACCCCTCCAACGCATCATCAGGGATCTACAACCCATCCTGGACAATGATCCCACACTTTCACAGGCCTTGGGTGGCAGGCCAGTCCTCGCCCACAGACAACCTGCCAACCTGAAGCATAAGCATATTCAACAACTGCACACCACAGCATAGTAACTCTAGCTCAGGAACCAACCCATGCAACAAACCTCGATGCCAACTCTGCCCACATATCTACACCAGCAACACCATCACAGGACCTAACCAGATCAGCCACACCATCACCAGTTCATTCACCTGCACATCCACCAATGTAATATATGCCATCATATGCCAGCAATGCCCTCTGCTATGTACATCGGCCAAACTGGACAGTCTCTAAGGAAAAGGATAAATGGACACAAATCAGACATTAGGAATGGCAATATACAAAAACCTGTAGGAGAACACTTCAACCTCCCTGGCCACACAATAGCAGATGTTAAGGTGGCCATCTTACAACAAAAAAACTTTAGGACCAGACTTCAAAGAGAAACTGCTGAGCTCCAATTCATCTGCAAATTTAACACCATCAGCTTAGGACTAAACAAAGACTGTGAATGGCTTGCCAATTACAGAACCAGTTTCTCCTCCCTTGGCTTTCACACCTCAGCTGCTGGAACAGGGCCCCATCCTCCCTGATTGATCTAACCTCGTTATCTCTAGCTTGCTTCTTGCTTGCTTATATACACACCTGTCCCTGGAAATTTCCACTGCTTGCATCCGAAGAAGTGGGTATTCACCCACGAAAGCTCATGCTGCAAAACTTCTGTTAGTCTATAAGGTGCCACAGGATTCTTTGCTGCTTCTACAGAACCAGACTAACACGGCTACCCCTCTGATACTTGACACCTAAATGTTACTATAACTGAAAATTTAGAAAAAATTTGTTTTACTCTGTGAAGGCCCGTTTGATTTCACAAGAAGAATAAACTCCTTTCTAAATACCATTTTCAGAAGCATGAAAGGTGTAATACACCAGGGTTGTATGGTTAAGGCCTCACTTGGGTGTAAGTGATCATGAAATCATAGAGTTCGCAATTCTAAGGAAGGGAGTACAGCAAAACAGAGACAATGGATTTCAGGAAGGCGGATTTTGGGAAGCTCAGAGAGCTGATAGGTAAGGTCCCATGGGAATCAAGACTGAGGGGGAAAACGACTGAGGAAAGCTGACAGTTTTTCAAAGGGACACTATTAAGGGCCCAAAAGCAAGCTATTCCGCTGGGTAGGAAAGACAGAAAATGTGGCAAAAGACCAGCTTGGCTAAACCATGAGATCATATAAAAATGGAAACTAGGACAGATTACAAAGGATGAATATAGGCAAACAGCACAGGAATTCAGGGGCAAGATTAGAAAGGCAAAGGCACAAAATGAGCTCAAACTAGCTACGGGAATAAAGGGAAAGAAGACGACTTTTATCAATACATTAGAAGCAAGAGGAAGACCAAACACTTGGAAGGCGGTAAGGTGATAGGGAATAGCCAGCATGGATTTGTAAAGAACAAATCATGTCAAACCAATCTGATAGCTTT
The DNA here is from genome assembly GCF_016161935.1 of Mauremys reevesii. Taxonomy (NCBI): domain Eukaryota; kingdom Metazoa; phylum Chordata; order Testudines; family Geoemydidae; genus Mauremys; species Mauremys reevesii. Next base: position 33,740,710 of record NC_052634.1, on the reverse strand, counting down.
CTTTGATAGGATAACGAGTCTTGTGGATAAGGGAGAAGCAGTGGATGTGGTATACCTAGACTTTAGTAAGGCATTTGATACTGTCTCGCGTGATATTCTTATCGACAAACTAGGCAAATATAACTTAGATGGGGCTACTATACGGTGGTTGCATAACTGGCTGAATAACTGAACTCAGAGTGTAGTTATTAATGGTTCCCAATCCTGCTGGAAAGGTATAACAAATGGGGTTCCGCAGGGGTCTGTTTTGGGACCGGCTCTGTTCAATATCTTCATCAATGACTTAGATATTGGCATAGAAAGTATGCTTATTAAGTTCGAAGATGATACCAAACTGGGAGGGATTGCAACTGCTTTGAATGATAGGGTCAAAATTCAAAATGATCTGGACAAATTGGAGAAGTGGTTTGAGATAAACAGGATGAAGTTTAACAAAGACAAATGCAACATGCTCCACTCAGGAAGGAACAATCAGTTTCACACATACAGAATGGGAAGAGACTGTCTAGGAAGGAGTTTGGCAGAAAGGGATCTAGGGGTTATAGTGGACTATAAGCTAAATATGAGTCAAAAGTGTGATGCTGTTGCAAAAAAAGCAAACGTGAATCTGGGATGCATTAACAGTTGTGTTGTGAGCAAGACACAAGACGTAATTCTTCCACTCTACTCTTGCTGGTCAGGCCTCAGCTGGAGTATTGTATCCAGTTCTCGGCACTGGGCAGCACGGTATGGGGAGGAGGTGACCAGCCCTCTGTGGAGAAAGAAGTGGTTCGGGACTATTTAGAAAAAATGGATGAGCACAAGTCCATGGGGCCAGATGCGCTGCATCCAAGAGTGCTAAAGGAGCTGGCGGATGTGATTGCAGAGCCATTGGCCATTATCTTTGAAAACTCACGGCGAACGGGGAAGGTCCCGGATGACTGGAAAAAGGCTAATGTAGTGCCCATCTTTAAAAAAGGGAAGGAGGAGGACCTGGGGAACGACAGGCCAGTCAGCCTCACCTCAGTCCCTGGAAAAATCATGGAGCAGGACTGGAATCAAGGAATCAATTCTGAAGCACTTAGAAAAGAGGAAAGTGATCAAGAACAGTCAGCATGGATTTACCAAGGGCAAGTCATGCCTGACTAACCTAATTGCCTTCTATGAGGAGATAACTGGGTCTGTGGATGAGAGGAAAGGAGTAGATGTTTTATTCCTTGACTTTAGCAAAGCTTTTGATATAATCTCACATGGTATTCTTGCCAGCAAGTTAAAAAAGTATGGGCTGGATGAATGGACTATAAGGTGAATAGAAAGCTGGCTAGATCGTCGGGTTCAACGGGTAGTGATCAATGGCTCCATGTCTAGCAGCCGGTTTCAAGCAGAGTGCCCCCAAAGGTCGGTCCTGGGGCCAGTTTTGTTCAACATCTTCATTAATGATCTAGAAGATGGCGTGGACTGCACTCTCAGCAAGTCTGCAGATGACACGAAACTGGGAGGAGTGGTAGATACGCTGGAGGGTAGGGAAAGGATACAGAGGGACCTAGACAAATTAGAGGATTGGGCCAAAAGAAACCTGATGAGGTTCAACAAGGACAAGTGCAGAGTCCTGCACTTAGGACAGAAGAATCCCATGCACTGCTACAGACTAGTGACTGGATGGCTGGGCAGCAGTCCTGCAGAAAAGGACCTAGGGGTTACAGTGGATGAGAAGCTGGATATGAGTCGACAGTGTGCCCTTGTGGCCAAGAAGGCTAACAGCATTTTGGGTTGTATAAATAGGGGCATTGCCAGCAGATCGAGGGACGTGATGATTCCCCTCTATTCGACATTGGTGAGGCCTCATCTGGAGTACTGTGTCCAGTTTTGGGCCCCACACTACAAGAAGGATGTGGAGAAAACCCAGGGTTGTGAGTTCAATCCTTGAGGGGGCCACGTAGGGATCTGGGGCAAAAATTGGTCCTGCTAGTGAAGACAGGGGACTGGACTTGATGACCTTTCAAGGTCCCTTCCAGTTCTAGGGGATTGGTATATCTCCAATTATTACCTTTTTTTATTACAGTAGATCTATCAGTGGACAAGGGAGAGGTTACTAGCACTTCACCTTGTCCTTTTTCCCTGCTGTCCAGAAGGCACAGCAGAGCTAGAAGGAGAAATAGGCTAATCATCAGTAGGAGAATTCTCCTGGGGTGGAGGGGTCTGTTCCTACCTTATCCACGAGACCAGCTCCCCACCGTCACCCGCAGCCGCTTCTCCACTACTTGAGCGCGTTGCAACATTGTGTCTTCCAAGATCGGCCTGACGCGTCTCTGCCGAAGCCCCCAGTAAAGGCACCGGAGCACGCTGGGCATTGGCTATGACTGTCGTCCACCGGCCATCGGAGGAGTCCGGGCAAGGCACAATTTTGCCTCGAGCCCACCCAGGGACGCCAAAACTGTTGCCGGCACAGAGTGCCTGAGGACAGCAACAGTGGGGGTTCGTTGCCCGGTGTGCTTCGCTCCAATAAAAACACCAAGGTGGAGAAGCAGACAAAGTTTATTTGAGATCTCAAAACGATGCCAGGAGACAGACACGTCTTAAATCAAGCACACCACTACAAGCAGCTTTTCTCTTTTTATACATAACTTTAGCTAAGCCTCTTTATCCCCCCGCAATCCCCTTCTCCCCCCGCCTTTCATTCCCATGTAGCAGATACACTTTGCAGTAGTAATTACATTAAGCAGTTAAGTCATACTTGGCGGCAACCAGTCTAGCTCATTAGTAGCTCTTCTTTGAACTGTTATCTTGTCTTGCTTTCTTTGATCTGTTATTTTGCCCCTTAGCCAGGAGCAAGCAGGCCTCATTATAGCAGGCCTCATTATTACCTTCTGGTACAGGTGTTGCAACTGATAACTAGCTGTTAGACATTCCATTCTCTGTTGCTGGCCTGTTAGGTCGATTAAAGTTCAAACATGGGCAGGCTTTGGTTCGACATGGAGTAACTTTGGTTCAATCAGGCCTAGTGCAGAAAGGCTTCATTGACACTTGTGGTCTTCCACCCTCCCGAGTTACCTAGTTACCTAGATTTATGCCTAATGACACCAACAATCCCAGCCCATACTCCCTGCCTTCCGCTTCTGGCTGGGCCCCAATGGCCAGGCTCAGTGACCGTCCTCTCTGCGGCTGGTGGGAGGTGAAGCCCAGGGAGGAGCTGCATGGCTGGACTGGGGGACTGGGACAGAAACGGCCCTGTGCAGTGCTGAAGATTCTGGCAGTACTCGGTAAAGAATCCACTGGGAGCCCCTCAGCTCCTGGCTCTTGCCCTTCCCTTCAAGGAGGGAGGGGTGCCACTTCACAAACAACCCCTCCCTTGCCCCAGATTCCCTTGTTAAAGTGCATTTGCCAGCAACAGGAGAAACATTTGGACCACAGAGCCTGCTGGAATTGCAGAGCTCCCGGTGCAGCGCCATGCAGGTTTGGCCCGGATGCCCCTCTGCACACACCTGTGTGAACAAAAGGAGAGCCCCTGGTACAAAGATCAGGCAGTGTCCCTCCAGCAAGGAGCCCCTCCCCTTGCTATTTTAGAGCACGTGGCACTTCCATAACAAGTTACATAACATGAACCTCTAACCAATAAGAGTTAATCTTTCCATATCGGGGTTTGTTTATCACATGCTCATAGTTCTCCGTTCCACATGCTGAGCTCACCCCCCTCCCCCTGGCCTTCTCTAGAATGTTCCTAGGGCAGCGACCCACAGCCTGCTGCCCTAGGCATAACCACCCTGCAAACCACATTTTATCCAAAATGAACATAAGCATCCCCTTCAGTGCCCACTACGACCCAGCATCCCCGTGTGCCCCGGCGACCCTGCAGCCCCGTGTGCCCCGGCGACCCCGCAGCCCCGTGTGCCACCAGAACCCAGCATGCCCGTGTGCCCCGGTGACCCAGCATCCCCGTGTGCCACCAGAACCCAGCATGCCCGTGTGCCCTGGTGACCCAGCATCCCCATGTGCCACCAGAACCCAGCATGCCCGTGTGCCCCTGTAACCCAGCAGCCCTGTGTGCCCTGCGACCCAGCAGCCCCGTGTGCCCCCGTGACCCAGCAGCCCCGTGTGCCCCCGTGACCCAGCAGCCCCGTGTGCCCCCGTGACCCAGCAGCCCCATGTGCAACCAGAACCCAGCATGCCCTAGAACAAGATGCAAAGTGCATGATTTTAATACTGACCCAGACAGTGCTAGATAATGCCATTTAAATATTTTCCCTGCCTTCTCCCTTAAAGACTCCTCTCAGCACCACTTTTTGTAGGGCAGGGAGGATTAAGCAATAGGGGGTCACTGATGTACACTGCTGACTCACTGGCTTTTCTTCTATACCCTCACCATGGAGCCAGTCTGTGCCAGCTCACAAATGGGGACATGATAGCATATCTCTGAACTCCACTCTGCTCCCAGTAGGTCACCATGAAAAGCCGGATCCTTTGGGACTTTCTGCAAGAACGTCTTTCCCAAATACCTGTTCAACTGCACTTATCTCCTCAAAGTCCCTCCTAAAAAATCAATATTATTGAGGCTTCATGATGCAAAGACTGTCTGGGGGTCAGATTGGGGTTCTGCTTCAGCCACCTGACTTCATGTGTCTTGCAGATGAATATGAAGAACCCACTTTTTTGATTTTTTGGTTACAATAGACCAAGCCTTAAATGATCAGATAAGAGAAGTAATAAAATATTACATCTGGGAAATGACCTGGAAAATTCAATTGTCCTCTGAATAGCACTTGTACCAAATTTGGGTACATAATTAATTAATTAAATTGTGAAAGAGAGCGGTCTTATTCCTGCTTTAATTGCAAATCTTCATGAAAATTTCACTATGAAGTAGCTACCAGTCCCTCCAGATAAGTCTACCTCAGGGATTCTGCTGATTTGAGGTTCATTCCTGCACCACACAAAAAAAAATCTAAATTCTTGGATACAAGGTGGACTGCTGTAGTAAGGTAAGAGACCAAGGGATAATTGCCTCCAGCACTCAAGAATTATGATATCTCAAACAACTGCATGCCTTGTCATGTTATTTCTCTCAGAAAATGGTGTCTTTAACTGTAATCACTAAGAACATAGGAATTGCTACACTGGGTCAGACAAATGATCTCATAATCCAGTGTTCTCTCTTTGACAGGGGCCAGTGGTACCAGATGTTTCAGAGGAAGGTGCCAGAAATATGCCTCACTACAGCACAGGCATAATTTTCCTTGAAATTCAAGGTCTCTCTCTTCAGTAACAATGACATGGAACCCTCCATGGTTCCAAATACATCAGATACCACAGAATGACTGTATCATAGATAATGACATTGGAAGCTTATTCTGTTAGGGTAAGTGATACAATACCTTCTCTGGTGTCCTATCTCTACATTTACCAGGATCTCTCATGAATGGTAACAGAATTCCATTTCAACTCTGGATTTGACACCAGTGTGACTGAGATCACAGTGCAGCCCTCTGATCACACTGGAACTGCCTGTTCTAAGTTGTTTCTGGACCTGTGTGCTTTTTTCTCAATGTCTTGTGAAGATTCCAGCATTTCCTCCAGAATACGCTTATTTATTCATTGGCCACTTGCACATTAGATGCACAAGGGAAGTGCCCATTGCTTTACTGTTCTTGTAAGATATTGCAGCCCAATGTATCTGTCAGACAGAGCCATCTTTCGCTGTTGCTATGGCTTGACAGCATGCTACAGTCAATTGTGAAGGAGATGGATATATCTGTCTGTGTTGCTAAAGGCAGACCAGGATCCATACCCAATCAGGAGGCAGGAGGAAGCAGGACTGAGACTTGCTTTGAAACATCAGCTCTCTAAAGGGACCAGCATTTTCTTCACTGCATTTTATTATTTGTGTAGTTTTTACGAATGACAAGTGGCCTGTGGCAGCCCTTCCATGCTGCAAGACTGTTCTACACATGGGAGGGATGGGTTAACTAGCCCGTTAGTATTGAAAATGACACACAAAGCCAGTCTGGTATGATAGGAAGAACACATTTCAAAATGACTTGAAAGAGGCCCACTGCCACCACTACATCAAATGACTGCTCCCCTCCTGACCACATATACACTCCAATTCATCTAAATCCCTTTCATTAAAAAACAACACTCTCATATAGCCCCCTCCAAACACAAGTCTCTCAGATGAAAAAGGTCTGGAAACCACCTTAGAAAAAGTGATCAAATGCCAGCGCAGGTACTGAGACTTAGGTAAGGACCATAGAGATGGACTCCTGAGAGAGCTCCCTGCATACCCCGCGGTAGCAGGTTCACACCACAAATGTGCCTGAGGCCTGGTGGAATTATGCTTTCTTAAAGTCTTTTTATAACCACATAATATTCTACTCTGTGGAAAATGAACCATGGAGAGAGATGTCATTCATAACCTTTATTTGCAAACTTCCTTCATTACAACACATCCACCAGTGAACCCCAGACCTGGACTCTGGGCAAGGAGGATCCTCTTTGGTGAGCCAGAATCTGTTTTTTTTTAAATACACAATTGTGGTAAATACTTCAAAAGCTAAACAAGGATTTACCCCTCAGTGTTTTTAACCCTGGGTGCAAATTAAACCTCCCCCCTGCACCCCATTTCTCTCACAATTTCCATTTTCTAGCCCCAGGGTGAGATAAAAGGAAAAGCGTAGGGCTCCTGATCTGTGATATAACAAAAAAACACAATGGAGAGGGAGCAGAAGCAGATGGCTTGGAGGCTGGTTTGGGAAAATTTATCTGGATAGAGGAACTGTTAGCAGTGTACTCCTCTGATCAGAGCTGTAAGGAGCCTCAGATATTTGCCCAAAATTCAGGTATTAGACTTCTGCTGAATACAGTTACCAATTTCTATTAGAAACCACATACTTCTGCAGTCTGACGGAATCTGGGACTGCACAACCCAAAAGCTGCTTTGCAAGATACTTGGGGACATACAGGGCCTGCTTCTCCACTGCCCTGCACCTCAAGCAGTCATTTGTACCTACAAAATAAATGCAAAGTCAATGTAATATGCTACCCAATGAAAATGGCAGCGTTCTACATTCACTTTGTACAGGTGTAAGAGCAAGGCAGTAGAGAATCAGGCCTTCGGTTTCAGTCTTCTGCAGACTGTGGGAAAGGCAACCATTAGGACCAGTTGCAGAGCTCCTGTCCAGCTGGAGTTGGGAATTCTCAGTGTGAATTGAAAGGGTTCAGATGTCCCCACCCTCTCCACTCCTCTGACCTTCATGGGGAATTCAAAGTCCACCTGCTACTGGGCCCTGACAATCTGGCTTTCCCCATCTCATCCTCTATAATAAAGGTTTGTTGGGTGCTATGAATTCTATAGTGCTCCAAAATGTGTGATCTGTGGCACTATGGGATCTGGAGTGCCCCAGAATTCACAGCAGAGGTGAACTGCAGAGGCAGGAGGAGGCAGCTTTGTATCGAGGCTCAGCTGGGTCCCAAATTCTCCAGCCCTAACAAACCCACAGGGCTTCCACACTGTAGATGACATTTCTGAGGTTTTGCTCCCTTTGAATTAATGGGCTTTTTACACAACTTCATTAAACATCAACAATAGATGGACCCAGAACTATCTCATCCAGATACACCCATTATGAATACGGGGTGACCCGAACATAGAACCAGTGACTAAATAGTTGCAACAGGCTACGCAGCTTCACATTATCCCAGTTAAAGCCTGTGAGCTGCAAGAACCTCAGGGAGCATTGCTTTTGTTTGTTACTATTAAAACTCTTGATAAAACTGTAGCCAAAATGAACTTGGTAACAATTAGAAAAGGTCTCCTTTCCCAGTTAACTGCACTGTGTTATCTCACTGCCTCTTTTGGCCAGAAAGAGGCAATCAGCGGAGGACTGCAGACCACCATACAAAGTCTCGCTATGCGAGTTACATTCGACCACCGGCTGAGAATTCCAAGAGTAGCCATGCTGCCCACAATCTGTTGTCGGTCATGGGATCGATTAGTGGATTCTCCAGCACCTGAAAGACAAAATAAAGACTCACAAGCTTCATTGTACACTTCTTATAAGGATGCAATTACCATCTGCGGAGGAGCTCCTGTTTTCCTTCTTGAGCAGAGATAGGAGAGCACATATGTGGGGGGGCTGAAAGCAAGAGGAATTCTTGTTCCACTTCCTGGGTACTGACAGGGAAAGTCATCACACAGAGTGAGAGAGTGAAAGGGAAAAACTGTTTACCCACAATGTGGCTGTCTCCCTAGCAGATGGGAGAAATGTGAAAGCTCTAGTACCAGAGAGACTGCGAGCCCTGGAAATCTTAGAAAAGGCTCATTCATCATCAATGTCCAAAGCTTTCCTACTCATCTGGTTCATATTATGGCTGTAAAAAGGTCATTTTCCAAGAGAAAGAGCTTCATCCTGCTGCTCTTAGAGGGTCAAAGGGTGTTTCTGTTACTTTCTTCAGAGCTGCAGCTGCCTCCCACAAAGGGTTAACAGATATTTTAAAATATCTTTTCAAAACATTTGTTCCAGCAGATTATATCAGTAGAAGAAAAACAGAAACTGATGCTAAGTGCTCTTTATGCCAGTAAATCTGAGGCCAAGAAATAAACGTGACAGGTAGTTCAAGATGGATGTCAGATGGAAATTTCTTAGGTTGTGCTGTTTATCATCATCCAATTCAGAAAAGTGTCACCACAACTCTCAGCACACTGGACTTTGTTTACTATTTCCTGTTGCAGCATTGCTTTCTGCTTCTATAAGATGGCTGTTATGGGGGGAAATTCCTTTTCAGGGAAATCTCTTTCCTTAGAGCCCCGACCAGGGTTATTCTATCTACTACCCAAGATCCACAAACCCGGAAACCCTGGATGCCCCATCATCTCAGGCATTGGCACTCTCACTGAAGGACTGTCTGGATATGTGGACTCTCTACTCAGACCCTACGCCACAAGCACTCCCAGCTATCTCCGTGACACCACTGATTTCCTGAGGAAACTACAATGCATTGGTGACCTTCCAGAAAACACCAGCCTAGCCACCATGGATTTGGAGGCTCTCTACACAAACATCCCACACACTGATGGAATACAAGCTGTCAGGAACAGTATCCCTGATGATGCCACACCACAACTGGTTGCTGAGCTCTGTGCCTTTATCCTCACACACAACTATTTCAAATTTGATGACAAGATATATCTCCAGATCAGTGGCACCACTATGGGCACCCGCATGGCCCCACAATATGCACAATATTTCAGCTCAGTGCTAATGTGGACACAAGGATATAAATTGTCAGTCAGGAAATCTAGGCTTGAAATTAGACAAAGGTTTCTAACCATCAGAGGAGTGCAGTTCTGGAACAGCCTACCAAAGGAAACAGTGGGGGCGAAGGACCTCCATGACTTTAAGATTAAGCTAGATAAGTTTATGGAGGAGATGGTATGATAGGATAACGGGCTTAGTCAATAGGTCAATTAAGTGCCACACTGGTAATTAGTACAATGGGTCAATGATAGGATATTGTTAGCCTTTTTCCAGAGGGTATGGCTGGAGAGTCTTGCCCGCATGCTCGGGGTTCAGCTGACCGCCATATTTGGGGTCGGGAAGGAATTTTCCTCCAGGGTAGATTGGCAGTGGCCCTGGAGGTTTTTCGCCTTCTTCCGAAGCATGGGGCATATTTGCTTAAGGAGTGGGTGGATCGGCTTATGTGGCCTGCATCTTGCAGGAGGTCAGACTAGATGATCATAATGGTCCCTTCTGATCTTGAATTCTATGATTCTATGATTCTATGATTTTTATGGCTGACCTGGAACAACGCTTCCTCAGCTCTCATCCACTCACACCTCTTCTCTACCTATGCCACATTGATGCCATCTTCATCATCTGGACCCATGGGAAGGAGACTCTGGAAAAATTTCACCACGATTTCAACAGCTTCCACCCCACCATCAACCTCAGCCTGGACCAATCTACACGGGAGGTCCACTTCCTAGACACCACGGTGCACATAAGTGATGGTCACATTAACACCACCCTATACCGAAAACCTACCGACTGCTATGCCTACCTTCATGCCTCCAGCTTCCATCCCGGGCACACCACATGATCCATTGTCTACAGCCAAGCACTGAGGTACAACAGCATCTGCTCTAACCCCTCACACAGAGACCAACACCTACAAAATCTCCATCAAGCATTCTCAAATCTACAATACCCGCACGAGGAAATAAGGAAACAGATCAACAGAGCCAGACGTGTACCCAGAAGCCTCCTACTGCAAGACAAACCCAAGAAAGAAACCAACAGGACTCCACTGGCCATCACATACAGTCCCCAGCTAAAACTCTTCCAACGCATCATCAGGGATCTACAACCCATCCTGGACAATGATCCCACACTTTCACAGGCCTTGGGTGGCAGGCCAGTCCTCGCCCACAGACAACCTGCCAACCTGAAGCATATTCTCACCAGCAACTGCACACCGCACCATAGTAACTCTAGCTCAGGAACCAATCCATGCAACAAACCTCGATGCCAACTCTGCCCACATATCTACACCAGCGACACCATCACAGGACCTAACCAGATCAGCCACACCATCACCGGTTCATTCACCTGCACGTCCACCAATGTAATATACGCCATCATATGCCAGCAATGCCCCTCTGCTATGTACATCGGCCAAACTGGACAGTCTCTACGGAAAAGGATAAATGGACACAAATCAGATATTAGGAATGGCAATATACAAAAACCTGTAGGAGAACACTTCAACCTCCCTGGCCACACAATAGCAGATCTTAAGGTGGCCATCCTGCAGCAAAAAACATCAGGACCAGACTGCAGAGAAAAACTGCTGAGCTTCAGTTCATCGGCAAATTTGACACTATCAGCTCAGGATTAAACAAAGACTGTGAATGGCTTGCCAACTACAGAACCAGTTTCTCCTCTCTTGGTTTTCACACCTCAGCTGCTAGAACAGGGCCTCATCCTCCCTGATTGAACTAACCTCGTTCTCTCTAGCCTGCATCTTGCTTGCTTATATATACCTGCCCCTGGAAATTTCCACTACATGCATCCGACGAAGTGGGTATTCACCCACGAAAGCTCATGCTCCAAAACATCTGTTAGTCTATAAGGTGCCACAAGATTCTTTGCTGCCTTTTCAGGGACAGTAAGAAACATTTTGTAATGAATGTCATATCTAAAATGCTAATGACGCTGGGAGAATAGATTCAAACTAGGGGTGTAAATATCGTTTTTAAAAGTACCTAGTTAAACTATTAAAATTATATCGGTTAACCATTTAATCGTTAACAAGTTCACAATCTACCCCACATATATATTATCTTTGTCACTTTTCAGAGGCCGCACTGGCCTAGTACTGGCACCCAAGTGAAGATCTGTGCTTTCAATATATAGTATTTTTGACCTGACTGGGTCCCTTGAAAGCCTCTGCAGATACACGGCAAACAGGCCAGGAGGAGGCGGCATGCAAATGATCCCCAGCCTGTACGGGAACCACGGGAGGCCAAGGGGACGGTGGGGCTGGGTGCCCAGACACACCCGTGCTGAGCACACAGAGGTTCCTGAGGGGCACGGGCTGCAGCCGTCTGAACTGTGCAGTTGGGGGGCAGGGACAGGCTGTGGCACCATGAGGCGGACCCCCTGCAGCAGGTGCCCCTTCTCCCCCACCCGGTCATTGCCTCAGGAAGGAGGCTCCTCCCCATGCCCCGTCACAGGGATTCTCCCCGCAGAGGAGGGGACTGGCAGAGTCACACGTTCACACATCGGGTCCCACCAACAGCTTGGGCGTCCCCTCCCTTCCCTTCCTGGCCGGTGACAACCGAGTTGTCATAGTAACATTCAAGCTCAGAGGCTGGGAAAGTTCGGCTTCTGCAGCCCCATCCCATCATGTGACACCCCCACCCCAACGTTAACTGCAATATATGAACGGTGAGACGAATACTTATCGGTTAACTGTCTAACCATTTCATAGTTTACATCCCTAATTCAAACCATACAGCTGCTGTTAGAAGGTGCATACGGTTTAAGCATGCACAATCTAGGGTGGTTAGCCATACACAGTTCTGTGCAGACCACCTACAGTGTGCACAAACAGTGAGTTAAACTATGTGTTATAAGAATACGGGCTGCAGGATCAGCAGCTACAGTGACACGTTGAATTTTGGAGAAGCAATTTATGTGAAAGAAAATCCCTCTCTAGTACTTGGTGGACACTGCCCAAGGAATTGGCCTCTGACAACTTGCCTAGATTGGGTTTGGAGACCTTGGGGCAGAGGGGTGTCTCTGAGCATTAAAAGGAGAAGAATTGCTAGGACATGAATCAACATCTTTAATATGCCACCAGGAGCTAATCCTTCCTGAATGCCTACTGGCCTCTGTGACCAAATAATGGGACTGAGCAACAGACGGCTGGGATTCCCCATACCAGGCTTCTCAGTCAGAGACCCAAATCGCTTACCAGCGATTCCCATTTCAAAGATTTGCCTCTGAGCATGCAAAAGCCAGTAAGCAAAGGACAGCACTGATGGAGTCTATATTCTACCTAGGAAGAAATCTTATCGCACTGTAAATATCCTGAGATTACAGGCAGTGGCCCCAAATAGCCAAGTCAATGTGCATGAATGTCAGAGCCAGGCTAGCCTGCCTTACATAGGATCCAAGACCTTTAAGGGACACAGGAATCAAGATAATAGTAATGGAGAAAGGGGAACACTAGTCAAACCTGCCTCACAGCTCTCAAAAAGAAACGCTCCAAAATGTACCAATATCTTCACTTTCTTTTATAAGACGGGACATGATGTCATGGCTGAGGGAGGAGCTAAAAACATTTCTTTCACAAGAGATAAATCCCACCTGTACTGAGGGAGAAAGCCAGTGGAAATTAAACCGTAGACATTCAATGCTCAATCTCCTAAAGATAATGCCACCTCATAAAAGGCTGTGGCTGGAATAGCTAGGTGGCACCCTTACAAAGAAGGCTGGATTTTCGGAAGAGCTCAGCTCCTGTACAGAGTTCAGCATCCGCTTTCAAAAGAGCCCAGCACCCAACATGCACTGCATGTTTCTGAGCTCTTCTGAAATGAATGGGAATTAGGAGTGCTCAGCACCTAACAGAATCAGAGCAAGAAGTTATGTGCTTACGCCAATGTTGGGACTAATTTTAGGCAGCCACATTTGAAAATGTTGGTCGGGCAAGGGGACCTACCTCTGGTGGAAGAGCCTGGAAATAAAACATGTGTGTGCATCTTTTCAGCACATCCTAATAACGTCAGCAATGGGATATGCTGTTGTTATCTGTCCCATCATGATGATCCTTAAAGAAGCCCCCTACTTTCCACTTCACATCTCCCATCTCCATCTGGAGAGGATTACACTCCAGATGTCTCTTCCTTTGTAGGCTGAGTGCATTCTCTTACCTGGTTGTGTCCCAAGGCCTGGATTTCCTCCAGATGGGATGTGGAAACAGGTGGGCACTGGGATTTGCCAAGCACAGCCTGAGGGGAACTGGAAAAACCATCAGAACAAGTTAGCACACATGAGAATCTGGGACCTCCTGGGTGTTCCTTCTGCAATCATGCACCATCCACCATTTACTTTAGCCTCCCAGCAGCAGGTCTGGAGGGACATTTGCAGGAGAAGGTTCTGTGCACATACTGGTGAGCTCTACGTAAACCCACGCCACCTTCCCACCCTTATTAGAATGGTTTGATTAAACAGATCCTGCAGTGAGAGCTGTCTGGAAAATCCAGGTTTTCTTGCTCCATGAGGGCGAGTGGGCTTTTCTGTTTCAAATGCCCATCACTAGGGAGATTTGCTCTGCAGGAATCATGAGCTGCGCCAAATTTCACTCACTCCAACCAGAGGAGCAAGGAGGACACAGCAAGGTTGGTCTGAACAAGCAATGGCCTGGGGCCCCACACGGAGCCACAGTTTACTTGCTGGACACAACTCTTCCCACCCAGCAGCACGACCAGATAGTCCAATTCCTCTCCCACACTCCTTCCTTGCAGCCCTGAGCCCTGCAAATCACAAAGCCGGATTTGGATACAGTCCAGGGGTTTAAGATAGACTATAAACAGATGCAGGAAATCTACTGGAGTTGTTCTAATGAGCTTTCAGGCCAAGTCCAGTCAGGGTGAGCACCAGAAACAGACTGAGACTCCCTCGGTTGACCTGTAGATCTGCCCCTGCAACTGTCACCAACCAATAAGGGATAGAGCGTGATCTGGTAGTGAGAGCATGTGGTTTGAAGTCCATTCCAGGCACTGACAACATGTGATCTTGGGTAAGTCATGTCCCTTTCTAGGCCTCATTTTTCTCATCTGTAAAGAGGGGACAATGCCATTGACCTGCCTTACAGGGTGTTTGAGAGGCTCCTTTCATTAATATCTGAGATCCTCGGATGGAAAGAGTTTAGTGCGATATTATTATTCATTACTGTAGTTATTATCAGGTGGAAGGAACTGGAGCTTTTCCTCTGAGGCAAAAATTAGCTGGGGTTACAGTGGCCCACCAAGCACAAATGTATTCCCCTCTTACCATTGGGCCAGGTGTCCACTGATTAGACGTCTAGCCCATAACAATTAAGGACAATCATAGAATCTTAGAATATCAGGCTTGGAAGGGACCTCAGGAGGTCATCCAGTCCAACCCCCTGCTCAAAGCAGGACCAATTCTCTGTGGCTTCCAGTCTCCATGGGTAACACCAAAGTGACAAAGGAGCCCCAAGTCCCCCTGGCTTTTAATGAGACTCAGGTCCCCAAATGCCTGCATCACTTTTGAAAAGTCTACATCTTGTGCCAATTTCAGGATCCTCCTGGGAGAAACTGAGGCAGGTAATAAGTCAATGAGCAGCAGTAGCAGCAGGGATAGGAGAAGTGGAAACTAAACCTGTTCTCATGTCTGGGTGTCCTTGCAATCAGCAAGAGTTACCACAGCCAGGAGTATGATAAGGAGGGATGGCATGCAGCTTCTTGACATTGGTTATGTATCCAAGTCCCATATTGCAACAAGGAGACATTTACCGTACGTTTCCCCCAACTGCAGAACATATCTTAAAAATAAATATGATCCAGTCTAGAAACAGAACATATGGATTTAAACCCAGCCTGTAGTGGGGTGGATCCCCACTCCTACCCTGAAGGGTTAAAAACAGCCCTGGGAGGGGAATGCGGCTGGAGAAAGCAGCTACTAAGCTGGGCTGATTGGCAAGTGGCTGCAGCTGGGTCACGCCCCAATCAGGCCACAGCTGACCTGTATAAAGAGGCTGGAAGCCAGGAGGAGGAGTTTCTCTCTGGCTGTAGAGGGAGATGGGCTTTTCTGCAGGGACCTGAGCAGAGTACCTGAGTGGAGCAGGGCTGGGGAAAGGCCTGAGGAGCTCCAGCCTGGAAAGCCCCAGGCTGCAGCCTAGCATAAGGCCAACAGGTACCGGGGGTTGCAGAGGGCAGCGTAGGGGTAGGCAAAGGCAGCAGGTCCAAACCCTCCTTGCCAGTGATGAGGAGGCTGATACTGCAGTCTGCCCCAGGGCATGGGGCTAGATGATGACTGGCAGTAGCTTTATACTGAGGTGAAGTGGGAATAGTGGGTGGGGGTTCCCTGGGAAGGGGAGACCCTAAGACTGAGGGGGTTCTGCCAGGGGGCAGCACTCCAGGTAAAAGGGCACTGGGTCCAGGGAGGGACATGGGGGCCAGAGGACAGGCGGATCACTGGCCTGCAGAGGGAGCTCCGGAGCTGGAATGAGCTAATTCCCAGAAGTCACCAGCAAGAGGCGCCGCAGGAGTGAGTCCGCTCCTCTACACAGCCATAATGTCACCAGTGGCTCCTCTGTGATCCTTCTTGACCTTTAGTTGCTATTTAAGACCATGTGACTCCCAGAACTCAGCCTGTAGCCCTGCCCCATTGAGTCTATTACAATCCCCAGGTCTGGGCAATCCCAAACCACCCAGCATGGAATATTTGAAATGCTAGTCCTGGCATGAGCTGCAGGCACCAGGCCAACTGGGGAAGACAGGAAACGTGTCAAGAGGTTTCAGCAGGGGACTGGGAATGAGAGGGTTTGAGTTCTACTCCCAACCCTCACACTGACTCCCTCTGTGCCCTTCGCAAATCACAACCTCTCCATGCCTCAGTATCCTCATCCATAAAATGGGGATGATAATGCTTACCTACCTACTAGGACTTCTGTGAGAATTAATTACATAGTATTTGATAATGTCATTATTACACAAATGGTAGGAATGGAGGAGAAGGACTGGACTAGGAGGTTGCGGCTTCTATTTTGTCTTTCAGGTCAGTAAACAAAAACAACTTCATGGTATTTGCTCTGTAACATCATCTGCTATGTAACGTCATGCTGGTACCAGGGCATTTTTTGCATCTCATGAGCTGCAAAACCTGCCAGGGAAAACCTGCAACCATGAAGTATCTGGTACAGCCAGAAATCCTGGCACAGAAAAGAGACAGACAGCGCAGCTGGAGTTCAGGAGCTGCAATCTTGGCCTGATGCTGTGCATCTTCAAAAGCTATTTCAGGACGATTCACAGGCTCCATAAACCCAGTTGTCAGGATTGAGAACGGGCCCATCACACTCAGGACAGGTGGCATCCACTGTTAGAAACAAGCTGGGCAAGCAGTTCAGACCCTCAATCCAGTTCAGACCGGGGTGGGATAGATTTATCCCTTCTCGTACAAGACTGGGGGCCTGATTCCCCTTTGCCCTGCACCATGTGGAGCCACTTATGCTGCACACAGTAAGTGCAATTACGTAGCATTTCACACATTACGTGCACAGCTGAAGACATCAATACAAGGCCAGGGCACTGGGAGAATCAGGCCCCTGGTGTGGGAAGTATCATCACACAGCTCCCTAAGCCGTACTCAAAGGCAGGGAGCCTGGAGACCAGGGAAAGGACTGAGCACAGAACTCCATTCTCACTTGTGTCCTCCACTCCCGTTACCTGTGGGGAAGAATGGCTTCCAGGGACCCTAGCTGTCCTTCTCTAAGCACGAAACTTTCAAGCTCTAAATCTGCCTGGTGACTGATGCTTTCTGAACTGGCCTCAATACAGCCACCTCCAGGGACCCTGCTCATAGAAGCTCTGACACCTGCTGAAGTAAATGCCAATGTTAAGAGAGCTGCAGAGAACAAGGCTCAGCCCACAAACCCCAGCCTCCCTCATCAGAGGCTGCGTGACAGATGCACTACAATCCCACATCTGCAATTATGGCCAGCCACAGTAATTAGCTAGCACCTAGCTGCTGCACAACTGGCTGCTCCTCTCCCCACCCACTTCCATCCAACTTCCCTTCTCAGCTCTGGAGACATGAATGAATGTGTCCAATTCCAGAGAAGGGGGAGAAGCTGCAGGACCAGTGGACTACATGGGGTGGGACTGGAAGGAGCCAGTGAGAAGGCAGGGGCAAGGAAGGGAGAGGTGCGAAAGACAAGGAGGAGCAAGTAAGGACAAAAGAAAGTGAAAAAGGCCGTGTTTCTGAAGGACTGATACTCTCTCCTAGCAGGAGGCCTTGGGTGCCCTGGAGTGACACACAGCCAGGAGGTGAGTGCCTGCTGAGGGATTGCCCAGCCAGTGCCAGGGCAAGCAGCACCCGGCTGATGAGAACCAAGGGGGGTTAAATATTTAAAAGCCAGCAGTCGAGTAAGGTGAACAGCAAACAGCTGAAGGGCCTTGGCCAGAGGAGCAGCTAAGGAGTAAGCGTAAGTGGCTGGAGGGCCTGCAGCCTGAGCAAAGAGATACGGGGTAAAAATAACCCGGGTCAAGTCGAGTGGTCTAGATTTTCAGCCTTGCTCCTTGACCTTTTGGGAGCAGGACCCAAGAGCTCAGGTTAAGCCCAGCTCCCCTGCTTGTCACTAGACACAGGAGGCTGCCTGTGGAAACAGGAAGGTCTAAGACAAAAAATTAAGGAGTTTTCAAACCAACAATGGCTCGGAAGAGAGGGCAGTTCCACTCACCTGCTGTACCAGAGCTCCACGTGGGACCCTGGCTGCTCTCACCAGAGACGACTCCTGCATTGGGAGCTGGCTGCCTTGTGTCCAGATGTTGGGTTTGGAAGGGAAGTGAGCCACAGGAGCACAGGACAAAGTTCTCCAGCCTGGGGTCAGTGGCAGTGTAACCTGACGTCTGTCCAGTCTCCATGGTGGCAGAACTAAGGCTTATGCCGTGCTCAGCCTTAGTGCAGAAAGCTGCTGGCTCTTCCATGTTGCCAGGGGTCACAGAAGCTTTGGCTGAGCTCATTTCCTGTACCGCACTACTCTGCAGAAAGCTATAGGGATGCAGTGAATGAGAGGCTTGACTTTACTGCTCTCAGTATCTCTAGCAGCCCCGCCCCCAAGCCTCCTCTCTCCTAGAAAGGAGTTACTGCCAGCTGAACCCGGAGCACCAGTCCAGGGGGATGGGGAGTCTGTGCCAGCTGCTCAGAATGGCTGAAGCTGACTTTGGGGCACTGATCACTCCCATCTGTGAAAGGAGTCAAGGCTCCAAAGTGGCCTCCCTGGGCACTGCCAGCTTGATGGGCATGTCAGTCCTGTGAGGGAGGCTAAAGTCACGCAGTCACTGCACTTCTGCTATAATGATGAGACTCCCTCATACATCACCTGGATTCCAGCAACGTTGAAAAGGTCCCATCAGCAGAATAGTCCAGACCCACAGCTGATTGCTTCCACCCCGGACCACAGGGCATGAGGGTATTAATCTCTTTGTGCTCTGAGTCAATGCCTGCATGAAATGCATCTGCAAGACATAGAACAGGGCAGGTGACCCGAGACTCCTGGGAGCCCTAGGGTCAGTACAGGTGTGACTCGGAAAGGAAACTAACAAAGGTTGGTGCTAGTGGGCAAACACAACAGGGCTCTCCCCGTCATTATTAATGACTGAATTCCAGTTATGACCCTGGAATGGTGCAGTGGAAATGCTCAGGTTTTACTGAAGTGAATTGTGGGTCCAGGGTCACATGGCTGCACTGGGCTATCCCCTTTATTAGCTTGGGGAGCCGGATTCCTCTAGTTATAAACTATTATGTTGCTAGCAACTCTTAGTATTCATGACCTAGCTTGGCGCTTTGCACCTAGTCCAACCTTGACAAGGCATTTGGGTACCATGAGAGATGTAGGTGCAACCTTTGGATTTTCACTTGCCAGGCTGGTGAAGGGCAAGACATTAGGAAAGTGACATGCTACCTCCATGGAGGTGTGGGGTTGGAAGGAACCAGATGCCAACTTCACCAATGAATGAGCACTGTCAACTGCCGTGACACCTGCTATACCCTCTCCAGAGTGGTGTCTACTATGATAACAGTTGGATGCAGCAATAGGGGGCAACTCTGCCTTGCCCATTTTGACACCCACTGTGTCAGCAATGATGCCCAATAGGAATAGAGTGCTGCCCTCATTGCAGGGAGGAGGTGACTTTGATACAAACTCCCTATTTCCACACACTGATGGCTAAAGAGGGGTTCCAAAGAGGATGGAGCTCGGCTGTTCTCAGTTGTGGCAAATGAGAGAACAAGGAGCAAGGGTCTCAAGTTGCAGTGAGGGAGGTCTAGGTTGGATATTAGGACACACTATTTCACCAGGAGGGTGGTGAGGCACTGGAATGGGTTACCTGGGGAGGTGGTGGAATCTCCATCCTTCAAGGTTTTTAAGGTCAGGCTTGACAAAGCCCTGGCTGGGATGATTTAGTTGGGGTTGGTCCTGCTTTGGGCAGCAGATTGGACTAGATAACTCCTGAGGTCCCTTCCAACCCTCAGAAGAAGTGGGTATTCACCCACGAAAGCTCATGCTGCAAAACGTCTGTTAGTCTATAAGGTGCCACAGGATTCTTTGTTGCCCTTCCAACCCTGAGATTCTATGATTCTAACGGCGCAAAGAGGAGGCCTGTGTACCAGAGCATAATCCTGCCATGTCTGCTTGATTCAGTAATGCTGAGTTACTGATCCCAAGGAAGCAGGGGTAGCTAATACTGCCCCTCTGTTTATCAAGAGGTGATCCTAAAACAGGCTTCCATTTGCCTGGACCACATCCCAAGCCCACTGGGAGGAGACCAACCTGCAGCTTGTGGAATGCAGGATCTACTATCAGGCTGATGTTTTGCTTGGCGAGTTGAAGGCTCCTCATCGGTTGTACTGATGAGCTCTTCCAGCCGCCTGAGCTGGGCTCCTTGACGACGACGGTAATTGGCAAACCAGTTATAGACCTGAATTGGCTTCAAGTTCGTATCCTGAGCCAAAGTGTCCTGCAAATCCAGGTAACCAGGGAAAAAGAATAAACCACACCCAAATAACCATGCTTGTCCCTCCAGTTTCCAAAAGCAATCAGACAATATGAGCTTCCAGACCCTCATGCAGGTCCCCAGAGAACATGCATAGCTCCCACTGATTGATCAGCTCATGAAGAGGAAGAGAGTAGAAAAAGCTAATTCTCCCTTGACATCCTATGAGAGAAAGGGAACCCCAAGAATCCCAATGGGTTTTGCCTTATTTGTAATTTAATGGGTATAAATAACCACTTTCAAAAATGTGCTTATTTCCATTAGCTGAAGGTAATTTACCATTGGAACACAAATTATTGGGCTCAATGCAGGAACCACTGGGTGAAATTCTATAGCCTGCCTTATGCAGACTAAACTCTCATAATGGTCCATTCTGGCCTTAAAAAATAATCTACGACAGGTCTTTAAAATCTCTTGTGTATTACATAAAAAATCTACATTAAGAGAACATTTGATTTAAGCAATCAGAAGTCCAGAAATGCCATTGCACATGTAACCTTTACTCTTCTCCCTTGTATATATTCATTACTATGATCTTTCGTTAAATGATCGTAGATTTGTTAAATACAGTATAACAATCTTTTCTCTGTTAGATGTGTAGCATCTTGCAATATATTTTCATACTTTTAAACTTAGTTTCATTATCATAATGATAATATAGTCTGTCTTCATTGATTTTGGCTATTTATATAATTTTCCTCTTTCTCAAGTAAGTAGTGCAATAATGTAGTCAACATACATGTATGTTCAATGAGAAGTGCAACCTTCCTTGGGTGTAATTCAAGGAAGTTAACTACAAAGCTAATTTAGTCACAAACTTGGGGCTCTTATACATGCTATCAAGTTTCACTGTTACTCTATGTGGTTGTATTTAATCAGTGGAATAGTGTGTAAGAATGGCTTGTTGTGTGCATTGCATAAAATAACTTTAAGAGACTCGAAGTAGCACACATGCACATATCTAAGGCTGTAGAAAAATTATCTATTTTATTAAACTACTGGATAAATTACAAGACCATGTAGCATAATGCCCACACAAACAGGACAAAGTTATGGTCTAGTCTGCTACTTTCCACTGTCATTTCCTGACTTCTAAGCGCTTAACTGAGCAACCTTAGCATTCTCTTAACACAGATTTTGTAAGTTGCTGCTGTTTTAATGAAAATGTATATTAAAAACATATTTCACAATGCAGAACTAAGCTAAACATGTCCAGAATAACCTGTTCCCCATACACCGTGGGGGTTTGAAGGAGGGAGCCCCTTGAGTGAAAATTTTAGGAGCGCTGCAGTTTTTACGCGTATCAGAGGGGTAGCCATGTTAGTCTGAATCTGTAAAAGCAGCAAAGAGTCTTGTGGCACCTTATAGACTAACAGACGTATTGGAGCATGAGCTTTTCTGGGTGCATGCATCCGACGAAGTGGGTATTCACCCACGAAAGCTCATGCTCCAATACGTCTGTTAGTCTATAACATGCCACAGGACTCTGAATCAGACAAGGATTCCTGCCAAGTCCTGGCTCATTCAGAGGCCACTTTCACAACATTTGTCTCTGTCCAGCTAAGCTAGATACACATATGCACAGGGCTGACTATTTTGGCTGCAAACTTTACAAGCCTAGCAAGAAAACACAGTGCACTTTTAAATGCGTTATAACTCAGTCAAATCACAACCAGTTAGCACCAGAACACCCACGGTGCTTCTCAGGGAGAGCTATTTCCCTGCCAAATTTCACCCAGCCATTTCAACACTAGAGCTGTTAGAACACTATTATAACAGGGAAGACATTTTCTCCCACTTCTTTGCTCCACAGAACGACTGAATTTCTTTTGCTTAAGCTTAAAAAAATATTAGAACGCACGCTCCTTTGGGCAATGATCAAAGATGAGAAACTGCAGTCCGAAACCTGACTGAAACAAGGGATTAGATCGGAAACATTTATGTCGCCTTGATCACAGTAGCTGCTGCTGTTCCTGTGCAAGGCAAAGTTCAGCAACAGCCCGAGTAGCATTATAGCATATAGCATCCATACCCGCTGATCCATGTTTGGATACATTGTCACATTTGCAGCAAATCTGTACAGCGTTTGGCGCACTTTTTCTGGATAGTTTCGATTCGTTGTGCCTTCAGGACAGAGGGAAACTGGTGGAGGATTCCTGTGCAGAAAAGAAAGTATAATCACCAAGGTCCCAAAACTGCACCATTAAACTCAATGGAAGTTTTGCCATTGATTGCAATAGGAGTAGGCCAAAGTTTCAAGTTAACGGTGAAACCTGTTCCCCAAGAAAGGTCCATCTTAGGATGTGAATACAGCCTTTTAGTTTCCATCTAACACCCCCCCCCAGCCAAATTACAGTAAAGGAAGAGCACCAGATCATCCCCCTGCCAAGGTACCTCTTCCTGCACCGGAATTTCTGCACCGATGTCAGGGAATCTGTGTGGTGTTTCTCCATGTCTTTGTGGTAGTGGATCTCATTCAAAGTCGCACCAGCTCCTTCTTCTCTTTCACCCTGCAACACTAAGACAATAGCAAGGGCTGAGCACACCCTCTCCAGACAGTCAACCAATATCTTTTACAGAGGGGATAAAACCCCTCAGTACCCTGAAAGTACTGAAATGGATTCACGCTGGATCAGCTGAGTTGGTAGCCTTCCCCAAAAGTATGAGTCTCTTGCAGGACCCACTATTACTTCTCAAACCTGCACAGGGCACCCCGTGCAAGAAAAGAGCTCATTATGCACCTGTGGCTTTTTAAAAAAAGAAAAACAGTGAATTTAGACCTGGTGAGTGGTCCTAAGCTGACAGCTCTGGAAACTGGAGTCTCCTCTCCACACAACACACACAGCACGATCACTGGCAGCCCAAGCTTCCTCACACCATCCCACCCATGGGCTTCATCCTACAAGGGGTTGAGCACTCAGGACCTGATCCAGCAAGACACTTAAGAACGGTGAGCTTTAAGCACAAGAAGGATCCCAATTCCAATGGGAATTGCACTTCTATGGTCCCTGGAGTCTTTTACATTCCAAAAAAATGCTCTCTTTTACTAAGAGATGTTTTGTCCATGATTTCCCTACAGAGCTCAGCACTGTGTACCCCTCCCCCAAACTCCTCAGGGACCTCAACAGGGATGTTCTGACTCCTGATATGTATGTTATCAGAGCTTGTCTAACACCACTTCTTCGCCATCTCTGTATTTCCACTGAAGTAACCACTAATTGCACATTCCTACCTCCAGAAGTCTGCAGGCTGTGTCATGCTGTCCCCTGTGGATAAGGACAAGCACACAGGCTCGGACTACATTGATGTTGGTGAGGAAATACTCCTGAAGCTTGCACCCCATCATTGCCTCAACCAGCTTCTCCAGGCTGGGAGACACGCTCTGAATATCACCACAGAGTTGTCCTGCTAGATCCAGCAGCTTGGCCTGTGGAGGGTCCTTGTTTTCATTCTTACTAAGCAGCGACATGAATCGCTTCATGCTTATATTCGTCCAGACACTTCTTCCATACAACCAAGAAACGGCATCTGATGTGTGAGCTGCTAGACCAACACTCCCCTCCCTATCAAGACACACTGCTAGCTTCTAATTCTCCCTTATGCTATCTGTTAAAATACTTCACTGCACTTCTATAGCACTTTCTACCTGACTGTCTCAAATTATAAAGAGTAATTAAGCCTCTCAATCCTCCTGTTAAGACAAGAAGCATTCCAGGTTTGCAAGTGGGAAAAAGGAGACACAGAGAGGTGCAGTGACTTGCCCCAAATAACAAGACTGTGGAACACTTTGTAATCATCTAACTTAGAGAACAAAAGCCCTTTCTTGCTAAAACACAGGGCAAATGAGCATCAGTAAAAGTTAGAGAGAGCAAACATTGAATATGTGGGATCTTTCAAATAATTATTTATAAAAATGATCCTCCCCCAAAACACTTGGTCTGCTACATAATTATAACCACTGACCAGGTGGTGCAAAATCTAATTATCCAGCAGAATGGAATAACTAAAACCTCAGTCTGGATAGGTGAGATCAAGTTACTGGCTGCTCACTGGAAAAACACTGACTTGGAGCATCTAAAATTCCACAGTGCAATAAATTACAGGGACACGTGACCTGTAGCTGATTCACTGGTCTCTTGTATTCTTGTCAAGTATCAGAGGGGTAGCCGTGTTAGTCTGGATCTGGGAAGGCAGCAAAGAGTCCTGTGGCACCTTATAGACTAACAGACGTTTTGGAGCATGAGCTGTTGTGGGTGAATAGCCACTTTGTCAGATGCAGCGGGGCTTGGGTGGGCTCAGGCTTTGGTCCCCCTTCCCGGGGTCATGTAGTAATTTTTGCTGTCAGAAGAGGGTCACAGTGCAATAACATTTGAGAACCCCTGGGATAGAATGCAACTGGCTAAGAACCAGAGAAAGAGTTTAGCTAAGTAGACTAGACCACATGGGCAAGTCATCCATTGCAGACCCTCACTCAAGCTTTGTCTTCACTGCAAAAAAGGTTTCGCATCGAGCTGGCCATCTCACCGTATAATCCCAAAGGAGATAAGGCACAGGGACTTTCACCTTAATGATGCCTTTATTTGGCTGCTTAGCATGAGTTTTATATTTTATTTTTAATCTATTGCTTGAAGATTAGGAAAATCAAGTTTACCTTGACTAGCTAACATGAGTTAAAACTACAACACCCTTGTCTTCACCAAGACTTTAAACACAGGTTAGCTTAACATGGCTTAAAAATGCACTTTTCTTTTTCTAGTGGAGACAAAGCCCTGGTTGCATTTACACTGGTTCTGAAATGGGCGTCCAGTTTTCATTTTCAACCTCCAGTCAGACAGGAACAAATCCAACACCCACTGAAGTCAATAGGAATCTCTCCCCTGACTTCAAGGGGCACTGGATCAGGCCCTCAGCAGGCACAGGAATTTTAAGTGCTGACTGGCTCAGCAGCTTGTCCTTTGAGGTAGGACATGCAATATCCATACAACAAAATCATTTTAATAACTCATTTTGGCTCCAAAACTAATCAGGACAAACACTTTATCATCAGCCAACCACGCTGTCACTCCCAGCTGTCCTTGAACAAGTCACCTTAAAAAGAATTTCCTAGCCTGCAAACAATAGATGAAAACTAAAATACAAACCCAAAAGCAAATAAAGACATCACTTAAAAAACAAAACAAACAACCCCCCCCCCCCCAAAAAAAACCAGGTGGGAGGAAGAAGTCATCCTACACGCGTCCACAGCGATTAGAACAGAAATTGTGTCTGGAATTGTGTCTTTGACTATGTTCAAAGTTGTGAAAGAGTGGGGTGGTGCCCATCCAGTGGTTGGAAGTTCCACATGCTGTGGGCCAAGAACACTCTCCTGGTTCTCCAGGGCACAATGGGGAAATCCAGAGCTGTCTCTAGCTATTTTGGTGCTGGGGGTGGGGCTGTAGGAGGGAGCAGGGGGCGGGCGAGTGCTGGGGGACAGTTCCCCACTCCTCCCAAGCCTGGGAGCCAGGCGAGCGGAGCAGGCTGGGGCTGGGTCACTCCACTTCCCGCAGGAAGTAGCCGGCCCCCGGCCCCCACAGAGGCGTGGGCCCCAGCCTGCTCTGCTCCCCAGCTTGGGGGGAACCCCCAGAACTTGCAGGGGGCACAGCTGGGAGCCAGGGGAGCGGAGCAGGCTGGGGCTGGGTCACTCCACTTCCCGCAGGAAGTAGCCGGCCCCCAGCCCCCACAGAGGCGTGGGGCCCCAGCCTGCTCTGCTCCCGGCTCAGGGGGAACCCCCCAGAACTCGCAGGGGGCACAGCTGGGAGCCAGGGGAGTGGGTGGCTCCACTGCCCACGCGGTGGGTGCAGGGTTCAAGGAAGTGGGGGCCCCGGGGAAGAGCCGGAGCAGGGGCTGGAGCCCTGGGAACCCCCCACCTCACCAGTGGGGTCCCACAGCTCAGACTGTTCTGGTGGAGGCACAGGAGTTTCCCAGGTGACAGCCAGGCACTTAGGCCCAAGAAGCTTCTCCTGTGATGCGGGGGAGGCCTCGCCCACGCGGGGAGGGGGGGAAGGAGCGGGGTGTGAAGCAGCCCCCGGGGCCTGGCAGGGCGGGGACTCTAATGCCGGCAGCGGGGGGGAGGGGGGCTCAGACGCGTCCAGGGCCCGCAGGCAGGAGCCCACCGAGGTGTTTGGGTGGGTCTGGAACAGCCTCTTGTCCAGCCGCTACTCAAGGGCCGGCGGAATGGCGGGGGCCGCTGCCCCCTCTCCCCGCAGCAAGGCGGGCCCGGGCCGGGGTGCGCAGCCCACGTACCTCCGGGGGGCGGACATCGCTGTCTGGGCACCGCTCCCAGTCCCTCCCGGTCCAGCGATGCCAAGCGGCGCCGGGACCTGCCGCGGGGGGGAGCTCGGGGCTCCGCACCGCCCACACCCCCGGCCAGGCGCCCGCAGGCCCCGCCTCGGTTCAGACCGACTTACTGCTGGGCCGTCGCGTGTGAACGCTGCACGGGCAAGGGCCGGAGCGCTTCCCACCTCCCAGCCCAGCATGGGGGAGAGACAACAGCCCCCCGCCCCCCAGTGCTGCAAGGGCCGGAGCGCTCTTCCCACCTCCCAGCCCAGCATGGGGGAGAGACAACAGCCCCCGCCCCCAGTGCTGCAAGGGCCGGAGCGCTTCCCACCTCCCAGCCCAGCATGGGGGAGAGACAACAGCCCCCCGCCCCCCCAGTGCTGCAAGGGCCGGAGCGCTCTTCACACCTCCCAGCCCAGCATGGGGGAGAGACAACAGCCCCCCCCCCAGTGCTGCAAGGGCCGGAGCGCTTCCCACCTCCCAGCCCAGCATGGGGGAGAGACAACAGCCCCCCGCCCCCCCAGTGCTGCAAGGGCCGGAGCGCTCTTCACACCTCCCAGCCCAGCTTGGGGGAGAGTCAACTGCCCCCCGCCCCTCCAGTGCTGCACGGGCCGGAGCGCTCTTCACACCTCCCAGCCCAGCATGGGGGAGAGACAACAGCCCCCATTGCTGCAAGGGCCGGAGCGCTTCCCACCTCCCAGCCCAGCATGGGGGAGAGACAACAGCCCCCAGTGCTGCAAGGGCCGGAGCGCTTCCCACCTCCCAGCCCAGCATGGGGGAGAGACAACAGCCCCCTGCTGCAAGAGCCGGAGCGCTCTTCCCACCTCCCAGCCCAGCATGGGGAGACAACAGCCCCCTGCTGCAAGAGCCGGAGCGCTCTTCCCACCTCCCAGCCCAGCATGGGGGAGAGACAACAGCCCCCCGCCCCCCCAGTGCTGCAAGGGCCGGAGCGCTTCCCACCTCCCAGCCCAGCATGGGGGAGAGACAACAGCCCCCCGCCCCCCAGTGCTGCAAGGGCCGGAGCGCTCTTCCCACCTCCCAGCCCAGCATTGGGGAGAGACAACAGCCCCCCGCCCCCCAGTGCTGCAAGGGCCGGAGCGCGCTTCCCACCTCCCAGCCCAGCATGGGGGAGAGACAACAGCCCCCCGCCCCCCCAGTGCTGCAAGGGCCGGAGCGCTTCCCACCTCCCAGCCCAGCATGGGGGAGAGACAACAGCCCCCCGCCCCCCCAGTGCTGCAAGGGAAGCAACGCGAGGCCCCACCTGCACTGGGGAGCAGAGGCTTAAACCACGTGCACCAGGGAGGGGCGAGGAGTGGGATTGAATTCTGGAGGGGGTTGGGTTAGGACCGTTGAGAGGGTTAAGCCATCTGCGCTGGGCAGGAGGGGCCGAGGGGGTGATGGAGGATTAAACTATTTGCAAAAGGGGAGAGTGGGTCACAAAGCTGAGGGGCACCAGCTGAGCCCCCTATAATTCAAGTCCAGCCGGTGTTTCCATATCATCCCCCTTTTCAGTTGTTTGCAATTTTGCATTGGGGAGCCCTGAAACTTCCCCCCTCTGGCCTGTGCCCAATGCCAGCGTTTGTTTGTATTTATTTTAAAGGGAAATTGGAGAGGAAACCTTTCTGTTAGCACAACAACGCCTGAGCTGTTGCAAACAGTTCTAGGACCTGAGTGTTTGGGGCCCAATCCTGGATTGCATCAAAACCACAACTCCCAGGCTGAACATGTGCTTCTTGGAATCATGGTGGAAATCCACCTTGATTTGCCCAACCTTAAAAAAAAAATCTTATTTTGCTCATGCAAGTGGGATTACACAAGGAAAATGGTAATACAAATTTCAAAACGTGTAAGGCACTCTGTTATCCCGATGATGAGCACAGTACATTCAGATAGGCAAATCAAAAACCAGCTCAGCTAGATGGTTATGCATGGCAAGTCTCTCTCCTTGTGACAATGCCATAGAATTTAATAGAAATCAGAAACTTTTCCATCGTGTTTTTGAACCATACTAGCAAATACAATAAATAATGATAACCCTGTTATATAATTGTATAGGATGGTTAAAAAGGAACTCACAGAAAGCAGCAGTGCCCTTTTAGATTTCATGGGGAGGGGGCAACTTTCAGCAGGAATCCAGAGGCCGTTTAGATGCCTGGAAGTTATTGGATTATTTGAAGAATAGAAGTATAAAAAGGAGTCTATTTCAGGATTGTTTGTTGTGATTATTTCTTATATGTTTAATAATTCATGAAGGTTTACTGCAACAAAATGACCAACACAGGACAAACAGGAAACTAAGCAAGTTACGCAATCTGCACCCAGTGCCAAATAAAACCTAATTTCAATCTTAGAAAACAACCAGGGTCCGAGCATACAGAATTTCTTCCATGGGAATGAGGAGTACTTGTGGCCAGTGGCGTAGCCAGATTCTAACATCGGGGGAACGCACACATATAAAATAGGCGCCACCTGACATATCAAATTACTAATTACATACTTTTAAATTTGTTATACATATTTATTTGTACTTAAAATAAAAACACAAGAATGATCCAGCCATGGAAGGGTTTGCACAGCCAGCATTTCACAGGAGAACTTTAGATTATACTTAGATATACTTTAGAGATTCTAGAAAGTAAATGACAGAATACAGTAGTTTATAATTGTCCTAGGTTTAAAAAAAATACTGACCATTTTTTCCAGTTATTAATTTCATTTTAAAATCAATCAATGAAATGCCCTTTATTTATAATAGATCATAATATTAAAGCCACCGAAAAGGCATGGCAAATGCAAGTCGTATGATATTTGGTGAGCAAAGATCTCATAGCTCTTCGGGCTTGGACGAAGCAGTAATTTCCCTTAAAGTAGCTTTATTCATGGGGTTTTTTAAACAAAAGACATCTCTACGACACAGGTTGGCAGTCTAACATTTTTGAAACACTGAGTACTGAGTCCCTCTAGATGCCTTAGATGGAAGGCTCATACACCAAGCATGGGGGGGAACAGTGGTTCCCCTTCTAAGAAACAGCAAGAAAAGGACGGAGCGAGACCCCAATGGGACTGGTTTGTGCCAACCCAGAGAGAGTGGGGCTGTTTTACTAGCTTTAGCAGGGGCTCTTAACAAGAAGGCCTCTGTGGGGGGGAAGTTCAGGGGGATTGGATTGTTTACTAGATCTGTAAACAACTCGTTATTTAGTCACTAAAGTGACACCACACCCTCCTGCCAGAGATGTTAGGACCAACAGGCAGAGCCAGAGACCTGCCTGTTTCCAGACAAACGCATCATGCAGCGCTTTAATGAGGGCTGCTTGAAAATGGGTGCAGGCTACTATGAGTCCATGTTATAAACCCCAGAGCAAAGGGACTTGCTTCATATCTGTAGTTTTCAAACCACAGGGCCGTAGAAAATTCCCCACCACCCCGGATTCCGGAATTCGCTCCTCGCCTCCTTTCCCAGCACCCCAGCCCGACCCGGAAGGCTGGGGATGACCTTTGTGTGGAAACCTTGTGCTGTGGTTGTTGCACGCCAACAAGTAGGGAACACATTTGGGTCGCAGCCTGCTCTACCTGACGAGCCCCAAGTCCAGGCGTGTAAATCAGAAGAGAAATCGGCCCTTGATTATTTCCACTTAGACGTGCAGAGGACAAAACAGCAACAAAAGTCATTGGGTGCCCAATATTTATCTGCTGTTCCTGAGCTCTGCTGCCCAATCAACTCAAATCAAGGCCACATCTCTCAATCTCTGTACAAACTCTTGTGATAACACAGGCCATGGCGAGCCAGGGAGATGGGCCACCTCTTGCAGCATGACAGGGGAGCATACAAGGAAGGTTTCATTTTTGTTACCAAATATTCTTTGACTTCCTAGGAACTACTCCCCGAAGCAGATTTCCCCCCTTAAAACGTGCTTCAGAAACGTCAACACTAAAACTGCTTGTCCACAGGCTTAAAAGTGTAGTATCTCGGCGAAATGGGAATGCACGTTTATATCTCCCAATACATAAGCAAGTTGAAAGGTGCAGCTTCTTCCTTGTGTTTCTAGTACAGCGAGTGTACCCAACAGAAGTAACCATTCCTGTGCAAAATGCTATTCTGTGCCTGCCCTGGGGAGAGGAGGGGAATAGATGCTTAGATCTGCTTTGCAGAAGACCGGAAAGAATTTGATCTATTTAGATTAGTCTCTGAAATATGTTTTTTCAAATATTTGGGGCTTAACAGATCGCGTAGCTGGTCAAAGAGCTAATACTATGCACGGAATAAATCACTGGATTTGGGGGAAAGTTTGGGGGGCGGGGGCGCTGATTGGTTTAGGGCTGCGATGGGAAGAGCCAGCGCTGAGACAAAAAAATGTTTCTTCCTCCAGCAAGAGGAGCAGAGAGGGCAAGAGACCAGCGAGGGTCCTAACAATGGAGAGACACTCCGCCGGGACCCCTGGGCAGACGGAGAGCGCTGTGGCTTTAAGAAACGTGCAGCGAGTTTTCCAGGGTGCCTTAGTGACAGCTCACATCTATGGGGAGTTTGCAGGAGGTTCTTCCAACTAGATTAGGCTGAGTGAGCGCTAGATGGGGTGATATATTAGTGAGACTGGCTGCTCAAGAAGTGTTTGCCTTCCCCGCCACACAGCCGCCTTGCTCTGCATGGGCTTGCCGGGGGCCAACAGGGCTGCTGCTCCTCAGCCTCCCTCCCCCACCACACTGGGGGGCTGCGCTGCTGCCCCTTCTCCTCCCAGCAAAGCCCACCCCTGCCTGGGCGGCATGTGCCAAGTGGGGCTCGACTTAGCGAGCCAGGCAGCTATGGCCGGGCGGAAGCCTCCTCATCCCCAGGGAGCCAGGCAACCAGGCGACGCTGCCTACAGCCCCAGAGTGAGCAAGCAGGGCTGGGGATGCGGGAGGGCGGTGCGGAGCCCAGAGCCAGCCTGTGGCAGCACGCAAAGCTTGGCTCTGGACTCCGAGTCCAGAGCCCGGTGCTGGCTGCCCTGAAAGGCGCCACTTTTGGAAAATGTGCTCAGCAGGAGCGGCTGCTCTCCCTGCTCCCCCTCCTAGCTACGCTACTGCTTGTGGCACCTGAGAGACTAACACATTTATTTGGGCATAAGTTTTCGTGGGCTAGAACCCACATCATCAGATGTATAGAGTGGAACATACAGTAGGAAGAAATAAATGTGTTACTCTCTCAGGTGCCACAAGTACTCCTTGTTCTTTTTGCGGATACAGACTAACATGGCTACCACTCTGAAACCTGTTTCCAAAGCAATGACACTCAAAGTAGACATCTCAAACCAGTAACTAATGAAGTCAACTGATAGCATCTAAAAAAAAACCCTCCAAAAAACAATCACTCTCCCCCAAGCAGAGTTTTCACACTGAAAAGGGTGAAGTGTCAGATTGTCCATGTAATTCACTAGGGACTGCGCTAATGTTCTTGATTTTACGTGAGAGACAGAGGTGAAAGTAAGCTGGTGCACGCCAGTACGGCGTACCAGCAAGAGCTGGTGCACGGTACCAGGGTGGCCCGGCTTCCCTAGGAGGCAATTTAAAGGGCCTGGGGCTCCCAGAATTGGCTGGAGCACCAGGCCCTTTAAATTGCCACCACAGCCTTGCGGCCGGAGCCCTGGGGTAGCGGCAGCAGGGCTCTGGAGGTTATTTAAACAGCTTGCTCAGGAAGGATATACAGGAGAAAAAGGGAGGCGGTGTTGCCTTATATACTAGAAATGTACACACTTGGACTGAGGTGGAGATGGACATAGGAGACAGAAGTGTTGACAGTCTCTGGGTTAGGCTAAAAGGGATAGAAAACAAGGGTGATGTCATGCTAGGAGTCTACTACATTGCAGACAACTTCTTATTTCAGAAGGTTGAAAAAGGTACTGGGGGAAGCTGTTCTAGACTTGATTTTAACCCCTGCTTGCTCATCTCCACTCCCCCTCCGTCGCTAGCCCTGGCCCTGGAGACACAGCTTGGTGCTGCAGGTGCAGATACACATAAGACGGCCAGCGGATGGCAGGTCGGCTGCACATTGATTCTGGTGGATGTGGATCCACATTTTTGTATCCGCGCAGGGCTCTAGCCATCAGGCAAGGTATTTCCATGAGAGACAGGGAAATGTTATTACCATTCTAGAAGGCACTAGTGAGACCTCATCTGGAATACTGTGTGCACTTCTGGTCTCCCACATTTAAGATGAAATAAAACTGGAACAGGTGCAGAGAACGGCTAGTAGGCTGGTCAGAAGAATGGAAGACCTACCTAAGCCAAGCTCTTTGAGTCTCCTCTCCTGTTTAGCCTAGCCAAATGAAGGGTCAGGGGAGATATGATGGCTCTCTATAAATACATGGTTAGAGGGATACATGCCAGGGAGGGAGAGGAGTTATTTAAGCTAAAGGCCAATGCTGGCACAAGAACAAAAGCATAGAAACTGGTCATCAACACGTTTAGGCTGAAATTAGACAAAGGTTTCTACCCATCAGAGGAGTGAAGTTCTGGAAAAGCTTTGAGGTAGCTCAGTCACGTGTGTGGCGCCACCTGCTGTCATGTTGGGTGATGACAGGGCCTGGAGAGTCTGGCTGAATCACCAGCAGAGCAGTATGAGCGAGACCAGCCCAGCTTAATGGTTACGGGGGCAAAGCGATTCCCATGGCTACCAGTCTGCACCTGGGCACGACAACCTGACACACCTTGCAACACCAGTTACAACACTGCCCTGTGAATGCCTATTCCCAATGTCAGGTGACATTGTAAATAAGACATTTCCTATAAATGAAACAAACTTGTTTATCTTAGTGGTTGGCTGAACAAGAAGTAGGACTGAGTGGACTTGTAGGGTCTCTGGTTTTACATTATTTTGGTTTTGAGTTCAGGTATCTAAAATAAACACATATCATTCTAGGTTTGTAAGTTGCACTTGTATGGTAAAGAACTTGGACTACAGTATGAATTGAAAAATACTATTTCTTTTATTGATCTTCATTACAGTTCAAATATAATGCAAATAATATAAAGTGAATGCTGTACACCTTGTATTCTGTATTGTAATTGAAGTCAATATATTTGAAAAGGTGGAAAAACATCCAAAATATTTATAATCAATTGGCTGTTCTATTATTGCTTAACCATGGGATTAAAACTGCCATTAACCCAAAACAAATTAACTAGATTGAAAAAAAGTCATGATTAATCACTTGACTTAACTGCAATTATTTGACAGCCCTACTTCCTCTTCATTCTGACGAGCTCCTGGCAGTAGCTCCCTCTCTGCACTCCCTTCTCCCTGAGTATGTGGGTGGGAATCTCCAGGTATCCTTCCAGTTTGTTCTCCCCTTTTCTCTTCCTGATGTTTTTCTTTCTCTGTCCCAGCAGGTGCTGGGCTAGGGAGTGAGACCATGGAGCAGAATCCTCAGGAGGAAGATGAGGAGGAAGTGGAAGCACATGGCACATTATTGCAAGGATGCAAAGGCAGTTTGTCCAGGAGTTGTGATCAGGGAAAAGCCCATGAGAGTCAGCACATTCCAGAGAGGTGGCAGGGAAACCAGCCAACACTGAAAGTTGGTCAATCTGTTTATTATCAGGGAACTCACAAACCTCTCAAGGAAACCACAGCCCAGCAGAGAATCCCCATGGGAGAGAGAAATAGCACATGTGTTGAGTGTAGGAAAAAGGTCAGTAGGCCCTCACACCTTTTTGGACATCAGAGCATCCACACAGGGGAGAAACCGTCTGGATGTTGAGAATGTGGGAAATTCTGCTGTCAGCGCTCAGCCCTTATTTGTCATCCAAGAAGCTTCAAGGGGCATTAAAGACCATAAAAACCTTGTCTAGGGCTAAAAAAATATTTTGCTTTCCTTTTCTTATTCCCACGTACTGTACTTTAAGGCAGCATTTGTGTCACCGTGGTCTCTCAGCTCCCCCACCTGAGTTGTCTACTTTTTCCTTTTGCAGATCACCTTTATTTGGGAGGAGTCTGTTGGAGAAAAACTCAGTTCTCGCTTTTTCTTTTGGGTGCAGCAAAATCAAATACTTTATTATTTCTCCAGTCATTACAATGGAGTGAGAGAGTGCCCTAGGACACAGGGTCGCCCCAGTCCCGAACAGGTCTCTCAACTGGTAAACAATTACAGCAAGCATTTATACCTTTGTTACAGACAATAACTAGCAATAATACAGACGATAATGAGCAACAACTGCATTTTGTTTATACATAAGCCATCCTGCTATCTTATTTTTCTCACTCCTAGAAGACACCAGGCTGCATATTTGGTTATCAGTTACAAGGTCGTAATAACTTTTTACACAGTTCTTTCTCTCTGCCTCACACTATCCTTGCTTCTAGAAGTCTCACGTCATTAGGGTTACAGCTGGGCTAACTCTTGCTAACTGACTGACATGCATTAAAATCCCCTTCAAATCCTTGTTAATTCTTTCCCTACTACCACACTCCCCCCTTTTGTACTTCTAGTACAACAGATATTTTCAAATCTCTATTTGCATTAAACCATGGATTTCAGATTCTACAGCAGATATTTCAACCTTAGGAGTTTTCATTGGATGTAATGACAATGCATGATTAGCATGGACATGAAAGGTATTACTATTATTACGTCTTTTACAACAACAATAACATAATCCTAAACTAACTAACAACACTACAAACAATAACATTCCCATAGCAATAATATAATGGGGTTGTTGTACAGTTTTGGTTACAAAGCACAATACATCATACTTAGTACATAAAGTAGACACTCTATAAGTTGTATGAAAGGCATTCTTTTCAGCTTGATATATATTTTGAAGCATGTGAATTTGCCCTTGCAACTCAGAGATTCTTTGAACCTCTGGTAACAATGAAAGCAAATTTTGAAACCTATCAGGCACTACTCTAGTCCAATTAAAATATACCTGAAATCTAAGAGCTACTTGCAACATTCTATCTGCAGGCCAGTAAATGATATGATCACCTGCAGCAGTGGTAAGATTAATATGTATATCTTGCAATGTGATGGATTTAATGTACACACAGCTATCATTTGCTTGAAAAAGTGGGTGTCCTGTCAGGGTAGTTCCTTGACCTCCACCCTTCCAGCAAATATTGTCATAAAGAGTGACAATTTCCCCTGGCTTCAGTTTCCGTCCACACTGAAGCTGTGGTGGTTCTAATGGCCAAAACGTCCATTGATTTCCTAACCCCATCCAAATATCTGCTGTGATCCCAGGAGCACTAACTAAAAATCGATTAGGCGAATCAGGTGGTCTCACTTCCCAGATATCTCGGTGAATCACCCAATCCCATATGCATCCTCCCCATGGACCTGGTAGGATTCGGTATGTGGGAGCCCACACCCCCTTAACTGGTCCATATGCTTGGAAGGAGCACTGTGAACATCCACACTTCCATCCAGAAAGTCTCCAGAGCGCCGCCCGCAGTATGCCACCCCAAGCACGCGCTGGGAAAGTGTTAAAATGAGTTATCAATATTTACCATCCGTTCATCAGTTATGCAGTGTCTGATCAAGTCTTGATGTATTACTGAGCTCTGTTCCTTCCTCCCCTTGTCTGTGTGGACTGCAGAATAGTCTATTACTGTCTAAGCCTTAATATATAGTCCTTTGTTGCTATTATTTGTTAGGTGAGTTGATTAAACTGCACTGTGAGCCCCTCAAGCCCCTCTCTCAAAAATTAGGCATTTAAGTCTCTCCCATGCTTCTTTTCTTCTTCAGGTTTCCTGTAGGCTTCATCTTGAGCAGGATGGTTCCTAGCTTGAATTTTGATACTTTTCTCATGAAAACTTCTGCCTCAAAAGTGTTTTGTCTACTTGAAATGTTAGTTGCCTCACTTGATCTGGATTTTACCAAATCGTTGAGTTTTGACTTGAGCTGTTTAGTCCTGTTAAGAAAAAAGAGATGCCAAAATCCAGTAGTATTTAATGCACCAGAAAGCTTAAAAGCTGTTAAAACTGTAAGGGATTTTAGAAAGTAAGTGATAAGTATAAAAGGAATGCTTTTGTCTTGTAAAAAAGACATATGTGGCCTCTATTTGATCCCAGTGAACCATAAATTCCATATACATTTCGTATATATTTACTGCTTTGAGCAAGTCTGTTCACGGTTGTGTTGTCTTGTAGCTTTTCTTCATCTCTTTAATTTCTGTGACGGAAGGTATTACTGTTAAGATGCAAGCATATGGAAGATAGAGAAAGATGTATTATCAAAGGTGTTCACTTTTTTGGCAATGTGCTGTTTCAGACCCAGAAAGCAGCAGTTTCTTCGAGTGATGATCCCTATGTGTATTCCACATGTGGGTGCACATGTGTAAATAATGTTTTGTCATTTTCATAGTGTAGTTTAGTATCAAACATCCTCCCTGGTTAAGGGACACAATCCCTTGTCATGCAGGGATGATGCCAAGGATCCCAGGTTTCAAGAACTGTCTCATGCTCATTTATTTTTCCATTAGCAATGAGTATTCATAGTGCCTCTACTGCCTGATTGAGGCACACATTTCGGTGAAGTGCAGCATCTGTAAGGCCTTCCTACCGAGAACTAGAGTAGCCTATGAGCCCCGTCTCTGCGAGTTCCGTATAGAAGAGGTAATGAGGCCCCTGGTGCACTCAGATCCTGGCCAAGGAGACTGCCTCCATGATATGTAGTGCCCCTCTGAGCACGAGCCATTGTGTGGACCTGCTGGCATTGAAGCCTAAGGACAATCCCCACCACAAGAATAAAAAAAAACCTCATGGGCATAATAGCACCCAGTGGACTGCTGAAAAGAGATTAGTTCCCTCCCCTACCTGTACTAGGTCAGGTGAGATGCAGCACTTGGATCCAGTGGAACCAATGCTGAAGGCCCCCCCGGCTGGAGGGTGAACCAAAGAAGAAGCCGGATCTGTTGGTACCAGTGGTGACCTCAGTACTAGGACACTTAGAGCATCAGTCTACAAGCATAGCTCTGGATGCTCCATCAGTGCTGCCTCACCAGCGTGCTGACTCAGGTCCCTTTGGAATCTCAATGGGCACCCGTGGACTCGGGATGTAGAGACTTGCCTAACGCCAGAGGAGATATTCCTGCTGTACCTGCAGTGTCCACTCCTCTTGGGTCCTTCCATCCTGTAGTACAACGTCACTACGTACAGTAGAGGGGCAGACCTTAAGTACAAGTGCCCTGCAGATGACAAGGCCCAGCGCTAGGCCTTAGTAAATGAAGGAAAATTAGTGGGCACTCTTCCTCTCAGAGCTTGACTCCTCGATGGTTCTTGGGGAATAGTGAATACTCAACAGAGGTACAGCAGATCCTATTAAACAGCAGAAAGATCTGGAGCAGAGCTAGCTACTTTGAAAAGTAGAGATTTCATCACTGATGTGTTCACTGGCAGTTTTTCCTACCCGTTCCCCTCTTTACTGTTCTTGATAATCTTTTGAAATTAAGGTCAGCCGGTAGCTTGAGTTCTGTCAAAGATCTGGTAGTAATCGCAACTTTCCCTTTACTGGGGGGTGGGGGTGAGGGGGGTTCAGTATTTGCCTACCCCACACTGACAGAGTTCATTAAAGCACTGATTGGCTTATTTGCGGAAATAAATTAATCTACTCTGGTATGAGGCTTGAACTTGGTCCTTAAGAGCTTCATAGATTCATAGTCTCTAGGACTGGAAGGGACCTCAAGAGGTCATTGAGTCCAGTCCCCTGCCCTCATGGCAGGACCAAATACTGTCTAGACCATCCCTGATAGACATTTATCTAACCTACTCTTAAATATCTCCAGAGATGGAGATTCCACAACCTCCCTAGGCAACTTATTCCAGTGTTTAACCACCCTGACAGTTAGGTTGGACATTAGGAAAAAGTTCCTATGTCATGGAACCTTCATTTGTGCCTCTAGCTACAGTAGTTGTTTTCTATTAGTTGAAACAATAGTAAAGAATAAAATTGTCAGACACATAGAAAAACATAAACTCTTGAGCAATAGTCAACATGGTTTCTGTAAAGGGAAATCGTGTCTTACTAATCTATTAGAGTTCATAGTGTACTTAGATTTGGATAAAAGGAAAGGTCCTTTCATGGATTGAGAACTGGTTAAAGGACAGGGAACAAAGGGTAGGAATTAATGGTAAATTCTCAGAATGGAGAGGGTAACTAGTGGTGTTGACCAATCCTATTCAATTTATTCATAAATGATCTGGAGAAAGGTAAACAGTGAGGTGGCAAAGTTTGCAGATGATACTAAACTACTCAAGATAGTTAAGACCAAAGCAGATTGTGAAGAACTTCAAAAGATCTCACAAAACTAAGTGATTGGGCAACAAAATGGCAAATGAAATTTAATGTGGATAAATGTAAAGTAATGCACATTGGAAAAAATAACCCCAACTATACATACAACATGATAAAGCAAACAGGATGTTAGGAATCATTAAAAAGGGATAGAGAATAAGACTGAGAATATATTATTGCCCTTATATAAATCCATGGTACGCCCACATCTCGAATACTGTGTACAGATGTGGTCTAAAAGATATTCTAGCACTAGAAAAGGTTCAGAAAAGAGCAACTAAAATGATTAGGGGTTTAGAGAAGGTCCCATATGAGGAAAGATTAAAGAGGCTAGGACTCTTCAGTTTGGAAAAGAGAAGACTAAGGGGGGACATGATAGAGGTATATAAAATCATGAGTGATGTTGAGAAAGTGGATAAGGAAAAGTTATTTACTTATTCACATAATACAAGAACTAGGGGTCACCAAATGAAATTAATAGGCAGCAGGTTTAAAACAAATAAAAGGAAGTTCTTCTTCACAACTTGTGGAACTCCTCTACCGGAGGAGGTTGTGAAGGCTAGGACTATAACAATGTTTAAAAGGGAACTGGATAAATTCTTGGTGGCTAAGTCCATAAATGGCTATTAGCCAGGATGGGTAAGAATGGTGTCCCTAGCCTCTGTTCGTCAGAGGATGGAGATGGATGGCCTCTGGGGCACCTGGCATTGGCCACTGTCGGTAGACAGATACTGGGCTAGATGGACCTTTGGTCTGACCCGGTACGGCCTTTCTTATGTTCTTATGTTCTTATGTTATTCCCCTTGCCTATTAAAATAGCATCACTTCTGCACCTGAGCCCGATTGTTAGGGGCATTAATATTGGAGCCCCTTTACAGTATTAAAGAAAACGTTTCATGACAACCTCATCTCAAACGTCTACCTAAACCATTCTTCCATTTTTGCACTAACCAGGCCATATACCTTCCTCTGTATGTGTGGTTCCCCCGCCCCCATCCGTTTCCCAGCCCCACCAGTCCAGGGCAGAATCTGCGTTCCATACTCGGAATGTCAGAAGGGTGTTAGCTTTGTATCTGGACAGAGCCAGACCATTTAGAAACTCTGAACTGAGCTGCCAGGTGACAGTGGCAGGGAAATCTTACAACACTCAGAAAGAATTTCCCACTGTGGGTTGGGGTGTCCAGGATGACCCAAGGGAAGGGACTAGGGGGAGAAAAGGGTGGGGTTACGAAGGTGCACTGTGGGAATGGGGGTTTTAGAGACCCCTGAAAGGATGGGTGGGGGTGGGTCGCAGGGCCCCACGGTGGCTGAAAAGGGGAACCCAGCAGGTTGGGGGGAGCAGAGATTGGAGATGAGGAACCTCACACCCTGGGGATGGACTGGGGCAGTGGGGTGCTGGGAAAGTGGGGCCCAGCAATGGAGAAATGGGCTGGAGGCAATTGGGAGAGGGAGGAGGTCAGGGGCGGGGTGCTGAGGATGGGGGAGGAGGAGGAGGTCGGGGCCGGGGTGCTGAGGACGGGGATGGGGAGGTTGGGGTGGGGTGCTGAGGATGGGGAGGAAGAAGGTGGGGCAGGGCACTGAGGGGGAGGAGGAGGTCCGGGCGCAGCACTGAGGCTGGGGGAGGAGGAGGAGGAGGCGGTCGGGGCGGGGTGCTGAGGGTGTGGG
This sequence comes from Mauremys reevesii, assembly GCF_016161935.1. Taxonomy (NCBI): domain Eukaryota; kingdom Metazoa; phylum Chordata; order Testudines; family Geoemydidae; genus Mauremys; species Mauremys reevesii. Next base: position 33,700,192 of record NC_052634.1, on the reverse strand, counting down.
GGAAGGAGGTGTTCAGGGAGGGGAGCTGAAGGAGGGAGGGGAGCTGAGGGCGGGAAGGGAGTGGGAGGTTGGGGCAGGGCACTGAGGATGGGGTGGGAGGAGGAGGAGGTCGGGGCGGGATGCTGAGGATGGGGAGGGGAGGTTGGGGGCAGGGCAATGAGGACGGGGAGCAAGGAGGTGGGGCGCTGAGGATGGGGGAGGAGGAGGTCGGGGCGGGGTGCTGAGGATGGGGGGAAGGAGGTGTTCAGAGGAGGGGAGCTGAGGGGGAGGGAGGTGGGGCGGGGCACTGAGGACGGGGAGGAAGGAGGTGGGGGCACAGCGTGGGGAGGGGTGGGGTGCTGAGGATGGGGGGAAGGAGGAATTCAGGGGAGGGGAGCTGAGTGGGGAGGAAGGGGGAGGTTGGGGCAGGGCACTGAGGGTGTTGGGGAGGAGGAGTAGGTCGGGGCGGGGTGCTGAGGACGGGGATGGGGAGGTTGGGGTGGGGTGCTGAGGATGGGGAGGAAGAAGGTTGGGGCGCAGCGCTGAGGATGGGGAGGAGGAGGAGGTCGGTGGGGGTGTTGAGGGTGGGGGAAAGGAGGGATGGGGAGGAAGGAGGTGGGGCGGGGCACTGAGGACGGAGTGGGAGGAGGAAGAGGTCGGGGCGGGGTACTGAGGGGAGGTTGGGGGCTTTGCAATGAGTTCGGGGGAGGAAGGAGGTGGGGGCGGGGACTGAGGACGGGGCAGGATGCTGAGGGCAAAGGAGGAGGTTGGGGCGGGGCTATGAGGACGAGCTCGTGGCACACTGCTGAGGATGGGGAGGAGGAGGAGGTCGGGGGCGGGGTGCTGAGGGTGGGGGAAGGAGCAGTTCAGGGGAGGGGAGGTCGGGGGCGGGGCAATGAGGACGGGGAGGAAGGAGGTGGTGGCGCAGCGTGGGGGAGGGGGGTGGGGTGCTGAGGATGGGGGGAAGAAGCAGGGGCGGCTCTCTGTAGGCTGCCCCCCCAGCGCAGCGCGAGCGCTGGCTGCCCCCCCAGTCAGCCAGGGTCTCCCCCCCCCGCCCCCCGGGCGGCGCATCCTGGCGGCTCTGGTGGGAGCATGCCTGCGGCATGCCTGCGGCGGTCCACCCAGAGCCCGGGGCGCCGCCCCGCCCAGCCATGCCCGGGGGAGCTCAGCCGAGCCGGAAGAAGGACCGCCGCCGCATGCCGCAGCACCAGGTCCGCCGCGCTCGCCCGGGCCCGGACCTGCCGCAGCATGCAGCGCGCGAGCACACCGAGCTATGATGCCCCTCCCCAGGATGCGCCCCGCGCTGGGCGCTTGGCCTGGTGGTGCCCCTGGGAAGAAGGAGTTCAGGGAGGGAGTTGAGGGGGAGGGAGGTGGGGCGGGGCACTGAGGAGGGGGAGGAAGGAGATGGGGCGGGGGAGGAGGAGGTTGGGGGCGGGGTGGTGTGAGCGGGGGAGGGGAGGTTGGGGGCGGGGCAATGAGGACGGGAGGAGGAGGTCGGGGGCGGGGTAGTGGAGCAGCAGTGCCACCCGCTGGCCAGTCAGGGTAAGGCAGAGAACGAATCCGCCTGGAGAAGCAGTGACACCTGGTGGCCAGTCAGGTTAATGCACAAAGGGTGTTTCCCAGAGAGAAGTGACAAGTTGTAGCCAGCAGGGGCAGCACCAGCCTCTTCCCTGGGGGGGAGGGGGGCTGAGGTGGAGTAGACTGAAGACTGTGGCATCTGCGCCCCCCCCCCCGTCGCCGCCATGAGTCCCTGCCACTCTCTGTGGCTCACTCCCTGCAGCTCCTCAGTGAAGTGTAAGCCCCGCCCCTCCCCTCTGAGGCCCCGCCCCCTGCCCAGGCCAGAGGCCAGAAGCCAGAGCCGGGAGGGGTGGCTGCTGCGCTAGCTGGTACCATGGGGCGGGCAGCCGCAGCGCTGCTCCGTCTTGTCGTCCTGCTGCTTGGGTCTGTGGCTGCTCCTCAGCTTCCAGCTGCTGCCCTTTGACTGCTCGCAGCCCGTAAGAGCTGCCTGGGCCGGGCCCCAGTGCCAGCAGAGTCCCCGGGCAACTGACATCTCCTTGAGAGGGCACAAAGGGCTCCCCCAAGCTTGCCAGGCCCCAGTGAGATGCAGCGGCCTTTCCTCAGGGACCCCCGCCCCCAGGCTAATAGAACCAATTCTCTCCAGGACAAGAGTCTTTGCAGCCCTCTCTCAATACTTAACATAAGGACATCTCTGCAGCTCATTGTCTGGTTTCCATCCCCAGGGATGGGCTCAGGGTGGCCACTCCTTCTTTTGGTCTCTGCCCCAGGCTGGCCATTCTCTGAGCCACCCAACGTCATTACGAACTGAAAAGAGAAAGTGAGAACACGTGTAAGCTAGGCCGGAACTGGGGCATGGAAGACCGAACAACAGACAGACGTGTCACCTGACTGCTGCTCATTGGCTCCTCCTTCTCTATTCCCCTCCAGCCTCCCCAGGGCCTAAAATGCTCATCACTTGTAGGGTACCTACAGCCCCCCAGCTCTCGCCACTCCCTCAGCCTGCGACACCCACACCTGCACAGAGAGCTCTGGGCCTCTAAAGAAAGGGAGGATTGTTCTCCAGTTTCATACTCAATGTGGTGCCCAGTCGCTCAGGATCTCCAGGTAGCAGTGTGACAGGAACACAGCTCAGGGGTATTTGTTCACAAGCCGTGTCTGCCTTAGAACAAACCCAAACCCTTGTGGAAGTAGCCACAACTCCTCGTTCCAAACACACCCACCCTCTCTCCCCCTCCCATTAGAAGAGCAGAAAAGCTCCACAGAATACGAGTGAAGATAATGTGACCCACATGTTGGGCCCTAGAGGGAGGACGTTGCACTGTCAGGGTGTGAGGCTGCCATGGCGTCCCCCAGGCCCTGCTGTGCTGAACGTAGCTCACTCACCCTCACCTTTGTGAGCCTTTAAGCTCCGGGTCTCCAGGCTCCTGTGGAGCCAGGTTCAGGTTCCACGTCCTCCCCAGAGGTCTCTTGGAGATGGCTGAGTGTGTTGTCTCCTCCAGCGCTTGACCAGCCCTCTGGCCTGAGAACACTGCTTCCGGCTCGCTGTGTGCACAGAGCAGGGGCATCCGGCTAATGCCACAGTTTGGACAGGCTGATAACACAGCTCTCAGGCCAGCCCTTCCCTCCTGCAGGCTGGTAGCACAGGGAGGGGATGGGGGAAATGGCCATCTTTACCCAGCAACCCGAACCCATTGCTTACCTGGGCCTGCAGCAGAGCCACGGGTGACATGAGCGGTGTCCATGGAAACAGCTGCGCCTCCCTTTTAAAACTGATGGGGCCAAGACCCCCTCATTGCTGTGCCTCTGGGCCCCCCAAGCATTGCCCGCCCTGCTGGCCAGTCAGAGTAATGCATACAGTGTGTTTCCCATAGAAGAACAGTGACACCCAGTGGCCAGAAGGGGCAGTGCCAGCCTCTTCCTACTGACGGGGGCGCTCAGCTGGCCTACAGGAAAGTTGTCTCAATAACCCTGGTCCCTGATCCTCAGTTTAGTGCCATCCCCTCCTCTTTTCACCCACTCCCTGTTCTGGCCGGAAGCTGGAGCCAGGCATGCAGGGAAGCTGCTGCACTGCCTGGTGCTCAGACCACCTTCCTCCAGCATCCTCACTGCCAGGATCCCACATGATTCTCCTCCACCCCTCCCCGTCTGCCCAGATTGCAAGCTCCCAAGACATAGCAAAATTTGCAGATGATACAAAGAGAGTAGGGACCTTGTTGTGCCAGGTGCTGCAGTGACCCTCACTGAGCCTGGGCCGCTGTTGTGCGAGGCCCTACATCAACATGAAGGGAAACCAGGCTCCCATTGTGCCAGGCGCTGCAGAGACAGCAAACAAACTCAGGAACCTTGTTGTTCCTGGAGCTGCAGAGACCCCGGGCGAGATCGGGACCCCGTTCCGCCGGGTGCCACCCAGACCCCGGGTGAGATCGGGGGCCCCGTTCCGCCGGGTGCCGCACAGACCCCGGGCGAGATCGGGGGCCTCGTTCCGCCGGGCGCCGCGTAGACCCCAAGTGAGATCGGGGCCCGGTTCCGCCAGGCACCGTGCAGACTCCGGGCGAGATCGGGGGGCCCGTTCCGCCGGGCACCGCGCAGACCCCGAGTGAGATCTGGGCCTTTGTTGTGCCAGGTCAGACTGAGGCCTGGACCGAGATCATGGCTCCTTTGTGCGGGGCAGCGCACTACTGCAGCCCAGGTTGCTGCCTCCATTGTGCTGGGCACCTCAAAAACTCCGACTAAGATCTGTGTCCCCGTTGGGCCTGGAACTGCACTGACCCCAACCCAGATCACACCCCACCACTGTACTGGGCACTGCACAGACCCTGACAGAGATCCTGGCCCCACATTTTGCCAGATGCTGCAGGGACCCCAAACAAAATCAGGGATCTTGCAATGCCGGGAGTTGCAGAGCCCCTGACTGAGACCAGGCCCCTGTTGTGCAGGGCTCTGCACAGACACTGACCAAGATCGTGGCCCCATGGTGACAGGTGCTGCACACACACCCCGGGTATGTCTGGACTGCCATTAAACCCCCACCCCCAGCTGGCCCATGGCAGCTGCCTCAGGCTCACAGGGCTCAGGCGAAGGGGCTGGTTAATTGCCCTGTAGATGTCTGGGCTCGGGCTGGAGCCAGGCTGTAGGACCCTGCGAGGTGGGAGGGTGCCAGACCATGGGCTGCAGCCCCAGCCGGAACATGGACACCACCATTAAACAGCCCTGCAGCCTGAGCCGTGTGAGCCCAAGTCAGCGGGCACGGGCCAGCCGCCGGTGTCTGACTGCAGTGTAGATGTGCCCACAGGGACAGAGAGGCCTTGCCACAAAAACCTCAGAGGCTAAGTAGGCCGATGGTGGGAGGCAATGTAGGGATATTAAAGAAGGTTTATATTAGACATGGTTTATATGAAAAATGACTTATTGTTAATTGATGCCTTATAACTAAAGGTGTATGTTAAAAGTAAATTTGTGATTCTAACCTGCAAGCCACCAGCTGTTGAAGCCTGCTCAAAGAAATACTTTGTATAAAACTTGTTAAACATTAATTAACTCCAAGTAAGCCAAAACAGTAGCTGTTATAGTGTATAGATAGAGACCCCCACCCTCTGTAAGTTTTCATCTCACTTTATCTTTGCTTGTTAAAAGACAGGGAGTCTCACATAAATTGGTAACACCCCAAAAAGTAAAGAGACAGTGAAATAGATGTGATTAAGATAGAGAATGTATGTGACTGAATGGTTAGGGAGTCACCAGCCTGAAGAATTCAGTGTCGGCTGAAGAAGGTGTCAAGTGGGATCAACCAGATGACCCCCGGAGGGAAAACTGGAATCCACCCACCACACCTCAAAGGAAGGAAAAACAAAACATCTAATAACATGGAGCCAGCCATCTGCTGATTGATTTAGCAACAGCAGAATGAAGCAACTCCTATGATGAGTTCCCATTGGAGAGCCAGGTATTTTTTGTTTGCGTCCTTCTCTGTCGGGGCAGACTGCTGAGCCCTGATTAGGGGGGAGCTAGGCGGAGGACCAGCCAGGCAGCGGCACAGCTGATGGAGTTCCCATTGGAGGAGCCAGGTATTTTGTGTTTGCGTCTGTCTTTGGGGTGCTTGTGTCTCTCTGTCGGGGCAGACTGCTGAGCCCTGATTAGGGGCGGAGCTAGGCGGAGGAGGGGCCAGCCAGGCAGCTGCACAGATGATCGCAGCGGCCCAGGAGCCGGCCAACAGGGCGGCTAACAGGGGAGTTTTGAGTGGGAGTTCCCATTGGAGGAGCCAGGTATTTTGTGTTTGCGTCTGTCTTTGGGGTGCTTGTGTCTCTCTCTGTCGGGGCAGACTGCTGAGCCCTGATTAGGGGGCGGAGCTAGGCGGAGGAGGGCCTAAAGCGGCCGCCCAGCCAGGCAGCGCCCAGCCAGGCAGCGGCACAGCTGATGGAGTTCCCATTGGAGGAGCCAGGTATTTTGTGTTTGCGTCTGTCTTTGGGGTGCTTGTGTCTCTCTCTGTCGGGGCAGACTGCTGAGCCCTGATTAGCCGCCCAGCCAGGCAGCGGCACAGCTGATCCAGGAGCCGGCCAACAGGGCGGCTAACAGAGTTCCCATTGGAGGAGCCAGGTATTTTGTGTTTGCGTCTGTCTTTGGGGTGCTTGTGTCTCTCTGTCGGGGCAGACTGCTGAGCCCTGATTAGAGGAGGGGGCCTATAAAGCGCCGCCCAGCCAGGCAGCACACACAGTGATCGCAGCGGCCCAGGAGCCCCAACAGGGCGGGCTAACAGAGGGAGTTGGAGTGGAGTTCCCAGGGAGGGAGCCAGGTGTTTTTTGTCTTCTTTCTCTTTGGGGTCTTCTGTGTCTCTCTCGGCCCAGCCAGGCAGCGGCACAGCTGATGAGTTCCCATTGGAGGAGCCAGGTATTTTGTGTTTGCGTCTGTCTTTGGGGTGCTTGTGTCTCTCTCTGTCGGGGCAGACTGCTGAGCCCTGATTAGGGGGCGGAGCTAGGCGGAGGCCGCCCAGCCAGGCAGCGGCACAGCTGATCGCAGCGGCCCAGGAGCCGGCTAACAGGGGAGTTTTGAGTGGGAGTTTGGAGCGGGAGGTGGAAGGGTGCGGCACCGTGTCCCCTGTGCTCCCCAGGTACAAGCACCAAGCGAGGCCGGGACAGCATGAGCCAAGCCCTGGCGGACACACCGAGGATGAGAGCATGCAGCAGCTGCGGTATGTACCTGGTTCTAGCAGGGGACCCAGAGCAGTACTATATATGCATGAAGTGTCGCCTAATAGAGCTGCTGGAGGAAAAGATCCAGGGCCTAGAGCTGCAGGTAGAAACCCTGATAGAGAATAGAAGGGGGTTCGAGCAGCTGATGGAGCAATGGCAGGCAGTGGGGACCACCAGACAAGGAAGATGGGCGGTGGAAGCATGTGACCGTGAGAAGCAGGCAGAGGAAAAGGAGAGCCAGTGAGGGGAAATAGAGCTAAGGAACAGGTATGAAGGTTTGGAGAATGAGGAAGGGGTACAGCAGTGGTAGCTGATGGTGGGAGGCCAAGGAAAAGAGACGAGCGCCAGTCCCATAGAAAGAGGGGAGGAGTCTATGGAGACAGCACCAAGTTTGGGCCCAGGAGGTTACAGGATGGCGGAACCATAAGGGACGATAGGAATGGAAGGAGGACAGGGGATAGGTTAGCAGACCGCACTGTCCCCAGGCAAACGTGATTGGGGATTCCATACTGAGAAGGGTGGATAGGCCTGTGACCAGGGCCGATCCAGAAAACAGAAGGGTGTGCTGTCTACCGGGCGCTAAAATACGGGATGTGGACCTGAGGTTGAAAAGGATCCTAAGAGGAGCAGGTAAGAACCCTTTGATCATCCTTCATGTGGGAACGAATGATACTGCTAGATTCTCACTAGACAGGATCAAGGGAGACTATGCCAGGTTGGGTAAGACGCTCAAGGAAATTGAGGCTCAGGTGATCTTCAGTGGGATCCTACCTGTTCCTAGAGAAGGGCGCCAAAGGGGTGAGAAGATAGTGACGATTAACAGTTGGCTGAGGGAGTGGTGTTACAAGGAGGGCTTTGGGATGTATGGGCACTGGGAGGCTTTTGGGGACAGACAACTGTTCTCACGGGATGGGCTCCACCTAAGTAGGGAAGGAAGTAGACTTCTAGGAGGGAGGCTGGCTCACCTGATTAAAAGAGCTTTAAACTAGACACTGAGGGGAGACGGTTGGGAGAGGTCCTGGTGCTCTCCACGCCAAATTTATACATTGGGAGCGAGAACAACAAGATAACAACAGATATAGCCAGAGGGGGGCAGGCAGGTGTAAGGAAGAGGAGGGGGACGGATACTAGATCTACAGGTCATGCTGGTAGTACTGTGTCCCTACCGAGTTGGGTGAAAAGAGTGAGAGGAGCCCAACAGCAAAAATTAGGATGTTTGTTCACCAATGCAAGAAGCTTAGGTAATAAAATGGAGGAACTGGAGCTCTTGGTCCGAGAATTGAAGCCGGATATCGTAGGAATAACCGAAACATGGTGGAACGGTAGCCATGACTGGAGTACAGGTATGGAAGGGTATGTGCTGTTTAGGAAAGACCGATGCAAAGGTAAAGGGGGGGGGAGTAGCATTGTATATCAATAATGAGGTGAAATGTAATGAAATAACTAGCAATGCAATGGATAATACGGAGTCTGTCTGGGCAATGGTCACATTGGGGAAGAAAACTACTAGAGCCTCACCCGGGATAGTGATTGGGGTGTGCTATAGACCGCCGGGATCTACCCTAGAGACGGATAGAGAGCTCTTTAATGTTTTTAAGGAGGTAAACACTAATAGGAACTGCTTGATCATGGGGGATTTTAACTTCCCGGATATAGATTGGGAAACAAATGCTAGTAACAATAATAGGGCTCAGCTTTTCCTAGACGTGATAGCTGATGAATTCCTTCATCAAGTGATTGCTGAACCGACGAGGGGGATGCCATTTTAGATCTGGTTTTGGTGAGCAACGAGGACCTTGTTGAGGAAATAGTTGTAGGGGACAACCTTGGCTCGAGTGATCATGAGCTAATTCGTTTCAAAATAAATGAGAGGATAATCAATAGTGCATCTGAGACTAGGGTTTATGATTTCAAAAGGGCTAACTTTACTAAACTAAGGCGACTAGTTAGGAAGTAGACTGGCCTAACATATTTAGGGATCTAAGGGCAGATGACGCCTGGGGTTACTTCAGGTTGAAGTTGCAGGAGATGTCAGAGGCATGTATCCCAAGAAAGGGAAAACGGCTCGTAGGTAGCAGTTTTAGACCGAGCTGGATGAGCAAGCATCTCAGAGGGGTCATTAAGAAAAAACAGAAAGCGTACAAGGACTGGAAAATGGGAGGGATCAGCAAAGAAACCTACCTTATTGAGGTCAGAGGGTGTAGGGAAGCAGTGAGAAAGGCAAAACAACGGGTGGAGATGGACTTAGGGATTAAAACCAATAGCAAAAGGTTTTTTAGCCATATAAATAGGAAGAAAACCAAGAAAGAAGAAGTGGGACCGCTTAAAACTTTGAACGGAGTGGAGATTAGGGATAATCTTGGAATGGCACAATATCTGAACGAATATTTTCCCTCGGTCTTCAATGAGGCTAATGAAGGGCTAAGGAATAGTGATACAGGGACCGATGGGAATGAGGATATGGGGGTAGACATTATGGTATCGGAGGTGAAAGCCAAACTTGAACAGCTTAACGGAAGTAAATCGGGGCCGGATAATCTTCATCCTAGAATATTAAGGGAACTAGCGAGTGATATTGCCGATGATTTTAATAAATCTCTAAATTGGATTGTACCGTTGGACTGGAGATTAGCTAATGTAGTTCCTATATTCAAGAAGGGAAAAGTGAGTAACTACAGGCCTGTTAGTTTAACATCTGTAGTATGCAAAGTCATGGAAAAATTTTAAAAGAGAGAGTGGTTTGGCAACTGGGATAGTTTACAGCATGGATTTACGAAAGGTAGATCGTGCCAAACCAACCTGATCTCCTTCTTTGAGAAAGTAACAGATTTTTAGACAAGGGAAATGCAGTGGATCTAATATATCTAGATTTCAGTAAGGCGTTTGATACGGTACCGCATGATGAATTACTGGTTAAATTGGAAAGGATGGTGATTGAAATGAAAATCCAGAGGTGGATAAGGAGCTGGTTAAAGGGAGACTGCAGAGGGTAGTATTGAAGGGGAACTGTCAGGTTGGAGGGTCACTAGTGGAGTTCCTCAAGGTTCAGTTTTGGGTCCAATTTTATTCAATCTATTCATTGCTGACCTGGGAACCAAGAGTAGGAGTGGGCTGATAAAGTTTGACGACACCAAGTTGGGAGGTATTGCCAATTCGAAAAGGATCGATATCCTCCAGGGAGATTTGGATGACCTTGTAAGCTGGAGTATTAGTAACAGGATGAAATTCAATAGTGAGAAGTGTAAGGTTATGCATTTAGGGATGACTAACAAGAATTTTAGTTATAAGCTAGGGACGCACCAGTTGCAAGTAACGGAGGAGGAGAAGGACCTAGGAGTCCTGGTTGATCGTAGGATGACCATGAGCAGGCAATGTGATGTGGCCGTTAAGAAAGCAAATGCGGTATTGGGATGCATTAGGCGAGGTATTTCTAGTAGGGATAAGGAAGTGCTAGTCCGTTATATAAGGCGTTGGTGAGACCTCATTTGGAGTATTGTGTGCAGTTTTGGTCTCCCATGTTTAAGAAGGATGAATTCAAACTGGAACAGGTACAAAGAAGGGCCACTAGAATGGTCCGAGGAATGGAAGGCCTGTCATATGAAAGGAGACTTGAGGAGCTCGGTTTGTTTTCCTTAACCAAAAGAAGGATAAGAGGAGATATGATTACACTCTTTAAATATATCAGAGGGATAAATACCAGGAAGGAGAGGAATTATTTCAGCTCAGTGCTAATGTGGACACGAGGACAAACGGATATAAATTGTCAGTTAGGAAATTTAGGCTAGAAATTAGACGAAGGTTTCTAACTATCAGGGGAGTGCAATACTGGAACAGCCTACCGAGGGAAACAGTGGGGGCGAAGGACCTCCATGACTTTAAGACTAAGCTAGATAAGTTTATGGAGGAGATGGTATGATAGGATACCGGGCTTAGTCAATAGGTTAATTAAGTGCCACACTGGTAAATAGTACAATGGGTCAATGATATGTTATTCTTAACCTTTTTCCAGAGGGTATGGCTGGAGAGTCTTGCCCGCATGCTCGGGGTTCAGCTGACCGCCATATTTGGGGTCGGGAAGGAATTTTCCTCCAGGGTAGATTGGCTGTGGCCCTGGAGGTTTTTCGCCTTCCTCCGAAGCATGGGGCAGGGGTCGCTTGCTAATGGAGTGGGGAGATCGGCTAATGTGGCCTGCATCTTGCAGGAGGTCAGACTAGATGATCATATTGGTCCCTTCTGATCTATGATTCTATGATTCTAACTAACATAGGGAAAAATCCCTATAAAACTGGACTCTAAAGAATAAGGACTTTGAGTCTATGGTTCTGCTGCCAGCCTCCAGGAGCATCAGATGCATCTGACACAGACTCGGCTCCATCCTCATGACCAAGGTACCTGGCCAGTAACTTGGCATGAGCAACATCTAGGCTGGTAACTATAACATCTATACAGAACCTGAATGAATGATTGTGTGAATGAATATATGTGTGTGTGTGTGTGTATAAGGAATAAGTAGTAATAGAAATAAGTAGGAAAACAACGTTGTTTACTATTGTCTTTTGTTTTGCTATGGTATTTACAATAAATGTGGCATCTTTGCCTTATCCCTCTTAATAAGATCCTGCTGATTTTTATTATATTGGTATAACAACAACTCTCCATTTTACAGATGGGGAAACAAGCTCCGAGAGCTGAAGTAATTTGCTCAAGTTTGCATGGAGAATTTGGGGTAAAACTGGGAACTGAACCCAGATTGTTTGAATTCTTGCCTCTCCCCTTAACCCCAAGCCCAGCGTGTGTGTGTACAGCGTTGTTCTGGTCTGTGTTTGCCTTGCATTGGCTTCCAAGGGACGCTGTGGCATTTCCTTCACTGGAGGTTTCTAAGCCCAGGGTAGAGATACACCAGTCTGGGAATGTCTAGGAATACTTGGTCCTGCCTCAGCACAGGGGGCTGGAGTAGACGCCCTCTCAAGATCCCTTCCAGGCCTACACTGAAATCATTCTCTTTCTTGCTGTTGTGTTCTGTGCTGAGCTGTTTTGCATGGTGCCGTTTGGAACTGGAATCGCCCCATGCTGTGCTGCATAGTTTTATGGTGCATTGTTTTGCCTCAGCTTGTTTGGTGTCTGTTGTGGTGGTTTGAGTTGTGCTCTTTGCATTGTGTACATTTGTCCTAGGGTGTGTTAGTTTGCATTGTGTTGCTTTCTTCTCCTTTGTATTGTCTCATTTTATGCTGTGGAGTGTCATTTTTTGGTTTCTGTTGTTGTTTTTCTGAATTGCCTGACATTATGTTGTGGTGGGGCTTTTTTCTGTATGTTGTGTTTTCATACATATTGTGACAGGGTCAGGCCAGATGGCTACAGGAGAGTGATCCTAAAGGACCTCCCCACAGCCTAAGGGGAGGATCCTCAGAACTGTGATACCAACTAATTACGTGGAACAACCAATGAAAAAAACACGATCGGGAGTGAGGTCATACGGCTAAACGAAAGGAACCCGATGGGGACACCGAGCAGAGAACCCCAGACAACGCCCACTGCTCCTCGAAGGCATCAAGGGAGCCAGTGGACGCCGCCCAGAGGAACTCTGCCCGGATGCGTGAACGGACAGAGGAGCGGAAATAGGCCCCACAGTTGCAGAAAATCGTGTCGGCCAACCTCCTCTCCCTGGTTTTGTAGATGGCCAGTTTGGCCAGGGCCAAGAGGAGGTTGATAAGGAGATCCCACGACTTTGTGGGGCCATGGATGGGGAGTGCATAGATAAACAGGTGAGGGGAAAAGTGCAACCAAAAATGCAATAAGAGATCCAAGGGGAGCCGGAACAGGGGCTGAAACTTGCTGCACTCTAAGTAAATGTGCACCAGGTTTTCCGTCATTCCGCAAAAGGGGCAAGTGTTGGAGACAGGGGTAAAACGCGCCAAGTACACGCCCGTGCTCAGGGCCCCATGAAGGAGCCGCCAACTGACATCTCCAGTGGGCCTCGGGACCAGGGCAGAGTAGAAGCTGGCCCACCGGGGCATCTCACCCTCGAGAGGTGGCAGGAGCTCCCGCTACTTTGTGTTGGGGCAGAAGAATGTGAGGGTGAAGAAGTGAAGAGTGTGGAGCACGAGCGTGTACAGATGTTTCCTTGGCGCGGTCTGGAACAGAACCAGCTGCAGGTCATGCAGCTGGCTCGCACTGAAAGGGTGGGGGTGCCGATTGGGTCCACGGGGCAGGAGCCCAATGAAAAGGTCCACGGGGCCTGGGGTGGAGGGTGGGCAGGGCGTGCCCTCTCGCAGGACCCGGTTGAGGTAGGCCCGAGCAGCGGGCGGTAAAGCGGCCTTCACCTCCTGAAGTACACGCCGGGGAGTACGAGGTCTGGAGAGCCCCATGCAATGAGCGAGCGTCAGGGGATCCAGCCAGTCTCCCCGGTCATAGCCCAGGAGGTCTCCAACCCTGGTGACTTCTGCCAGGACCAACCTCTGGCGCACCGTGGGGGACTCCGCCACCTGCACACGGAGCTGGGGGTTGTGTAGCAGGGGCTCCGCGAGGAGATCTGCCCCCTTGGTGGCCGCCATGGACCTGGTCGCAGAGAACAGCTTCCAGGTCCGGAGGAGATCCTGGTAGAAGACCGACAGCCCAGAGAGGTCTCACGGAAGACCTCTCGGATCGAGATAAAGGAGCTGCCGGTCGTATTGGAGCCCTCAGAAGCAGTGCAGGAAGGCGTGCGCCAATACGCTCCATACTTGCACCATACAGGAGCCTCTGCAGGGTCTGGAGGCGGAAGACATGGATGTGAGTGCGTAGGCACTTCAGGCCCTGTCCCTCCTCCTCCAGGGGCAGGTGGAGCACCCCTGCAGAGACCCAGTGCAGTCCTGGCCAAAAGAACTCCAGAATCACCGTCCGGAGGTTGGCCAGGAAACCCGGGGCTGGGACCAGGGTCTTGAGCCAGTACCAGAGCATGGACAGGACCAGTTGATTGAGCACCAGTGCCCTCCCTCGGAGGGAGAGGCACCGGAGTAGTCTTGTCCATTTCCGGAGCCGCTCCGTCACCCTGCCCTCTAAACCATGCCAGTTCTCCGGTGGAGATGGATGCGTGGCAGAAAGGTAAACGCTGAGATAGAGCAGCGGACCCGCGCTTCACTGGATGGCCTGAAGCATGGCTGGGAGGGAGCTTGCTTGCCACCCATCCCTGACCACCAGGCCAGAGCTCTTGACCCAGTTGACCCAGGCGGAGGAGGCCACCGAGTAAATGGCCTGGCAAGCTGCCACCCATGCACCCAGGTCCTGGACCACGAGGAGCACATCATCGGCATACGCTGACAGGACCAGCCGCAGCTCCGGCTCTCGAAGCACCAACCCCGTCAGCCTCCGACGGAGGAGATAGAGGAAGGGCTCGATAGCCAGAGCGTACAGCTGACACTAGAGGGGACACCCCTGCCGTACTCCCCACCCAAAGCTGACCAGCTCGGTCAGGGTCCAGTTGAGCCTGACCAGACACTCCGCAGAAGCATACAGCACCTGGAGAAAACCCACAAACTGGGGTCCGAAGCCGAACGCTCACAGAGTGTTCAGGAGATACCTATGGTCCACCCTGTCGAACACCTTCTCCTGATCCAGGGACAAGAGGGCGAACGACAGATCATCACTACACCCTAATTCCAGAAAGTCCTGGACCAGATACAGGTTATCAAATATCGAGTGGCCTGGGATGGTGGAGGTCTAGTCTGGGTGGACCACGTCCGCCAGCACGAACCCTAGCTGCATCGAGATGTCCTTCACAACGCTTTTGTAGTCCATGCTGAGGAGCGAGATGGGACACCACTTCCGTAAGTCGTGGAGGTCCCCCCGCTTTGGCAATAAGGCGAGCACAGCTCGCCTGCACGAAAGAGGGAGGACCCTGCTCTGCAAGAACTCGGCCCAGACAGTGACTAGGTCTGGGCTGAGGACGTCCCAGAACACACGGTAGAACTCCACGGTCAGCCTGTCCATGCCTGGAGATTTATTGGGGGGCATGTGACGGAGGGCTTCCGAGAACTCGGCCAGAGTAAGAGGCAGCTCTAGCCGGTCCCGGTTGCCCGTGGTGACCATTGGGAGTCCGTCCCAGAGCACTCTGCAAGCGTTAGGATAGGTCGGATCCGGGGAGAAAAGAGTTGCGTAGAAGGCCCTGGCCCTCCCGCACAACTCCGCCAGATCCATGAGGGGGGTGCCGTCCTCCGCCAGGAGGCAGGTGACGTGCTTCTTGGCCCCCCTCCTTTTCTCCAGGGTGTAGAAGAAGCGGGAGCCGCCATCCATCTCACGAAGGAGGCGAATGCGGGCTCGAACAAAGGCACTCCGGGCTCGATGGCCCTCAAGGGCCCGGAGCTCCTCCCGCTTCTCCCGGTACGCTCCGCAGAGGGATGGATCCTCGGGGCTGGTGGCCAGACGCCTCTCCAGCTCCAAGACCTCCCATTCCAACTGCTCTATCGCGGCATCCCTCCGTCGGCTGGTGTCCCAGGTGTAGTCGCGGCAGAAGAGCCGGGCGCGCACTTTCCCCAGGTCCCACCAGCGGCGCGCCGAGGGAAAGGCGCGCCTCTGCCCTCGCCAGGCCAGCCAGAACTCCTGGAAGGACGCCACAAAGCCCGCATCCTCCAGCAAACTATTATTAAAGTGCCAATAGGCCGGCCCCAGCCTCTCCGTGCAGAGAGAGGCCATCACAGTGGCAAGGTGATGATCCGAAAAGGGGGCTGGCCGAACACTGGAGGAGTGGGCTCATGAAAGGTGGAGACATGACAGGTAAATGCAGTCCAGCTGGGAGTGGCGCGATCGGTGAGCCTCCACCCAGACGAAGGTGAACATCGAGACATCGTCCGGGTGGTAGTCGCACCAGACGTCCAGCAGGGAGTGGTGTTCTACAATCTCCCCGAGGACGTCTGTGGCGGCCAGGCACTGCTTGGTCCCCGAGTGGTCCCATTCCTCGAGGGTGGTGTTAAAGTCCCTGCCCAGGACCAGGCACGCACGAGGATCCAGGGAGCCGAGGAAGGTGGACACCTGATGATAAAAACGCAACCTCTCTGGGCCTGATGCTGGGGCATAGACGTTCACAAGGTTAACCACAAGCCCCTCCATGTGGACCCAGAGGTGCAGCAGGCGGCCCGGCACAGCCTCGGCGACCCCCAGCACCTGGGTCCATAGGTCGGGGGGGAACAGGGTCACCACTCCAGCCGTGCAAACCGAGAGGTGGCTAAAGTAGACCCCGTCCCCCCACTCCAGCCGCCAGCTAGCTTCAGCGGCCGGATCCGTATGGGTCTCCTGCAGGAAAACCACAGAGTACCCCCCTCCCGAAGGAAGGAGAGCACCTGGATCCTGCGGAGACCCATCCTACAGCCCCGGGTGTTTAATATGGCAAAGATGATCGGTGCTATGAGGAGGGTTGGGAGGGATCCTCACCGGCAGACATGCCCACAGCCTCCGTCGGGCCATGCAGCAATCTATGAGCTACCCCGTAGGTGAGTAAAGAGTCACGGAAGAGGCGGACCTGCTGGTAGGCCGCAGCAGCCTGCTTCCCGGTCCTCTGACTCTCCCCCATGAGGGCCCTCGCGGCCCGGAGGATCTGATGGAAATCCCCCCACCGCTGGATCGCAAGCTGGATCATGTTACAGGAGCCACGGACGTCCTCAAGGAACTCCCGCAGCTCCTCCCTCAGTGCATGGGGGGGCGGGGTTACTGATCTAAGACTTTCCCCCAGAGGGGATCCCGTCACAGCCCCGTGGCCCACCGAGGCGGGCAGGCAGGGGGCAGACCCTCAACGTGGCGTCCGATGGGCTGATGCCACGCAGTCTGCCCCACTTCCTGGTTCAACAGGGGGTGGCAGAAGGAGAACAGCAGCCCCTGGTGGGTCGGGACAGGGAAAAACGAAAAAGGCCGCTCCCTGGGGGGTATCTCCAGGGGCGGCAATGGCATCATGGGAGGTGGAGGGGACAAGGACGGGGCTGGCATCAAGGATAGGAAAGGTGTCAGGAGTAGGGGCAGGGCAGGGATCAGGAAGAGACTCGGGGAGTGGGGCAGAAGCAGGATCCTGAGCCTCAATAGTTGGGCTGCTGGAAGGTGGCCCCTCCCGGTCAGGCTCAGGGATCTGGGGAGTGGGAAGGGGACCCTCAACGACACCGGGCTCAGCCACTATGGCTGGTGCGGCAGCCACGGCATCTGAAGACAGAAGGCTGTCAATGGGGTCTCCGCCTGGGAAGGAGGTCGGGTGTTCCACACCCAAGAGGGACACCCCACAGGAATCGGGTCCCGGCAGCAGGGCACCGGCCATCGCCTCAATGGGCTTGGCGGCTGTCCCCACTTCCCCTGCACTAAGGACCAGCCCTCCATGGCATCATCGGGGGACTGGCTAACAGGGGTCGGGTCGGGGGGCAAGAGCGATGGCTCATGGACTCAGGGAGGCAATGGTGCGGTAGCATGAATGAGGGAGGAGTCTCCCTGGGGCGGGCCCTCTCCCACGCCCTGCGTTATCTCCGCCGCACCCTCCCACACAGCAATGGACCGAGAAGGAGGAGGGGCAGCTTCGGGTGCCGGGCAGCCAGGGGCATCAGCGGTGACAGGGCCAGCGCCTTGCCGGGGCTTGGGGGTCCCGGACGCTCCTCCGTGACGTGCCCCATCGCCTGGCAGAGGTAGCACTGGGCCTCCCCCGTCGAGTAATGCACCCGGTAGCAGGCTCCCTGGTAGGGGACCAGAAAGGACCCCTTGAGCGCCTCTCTGTCATGCGCCACTGGCGGCAGTTGAAGCTGCACTTGCCGGCGGAAGGACAAGACGTGACCGAGGGCGGGGTCCTTGCAGCCCAACGGGAGAGGGCTGATGATGGAGATAGGGTGCCCCAGGGCAGAAAGGGCGGGCAGCAGGGCGGCACTGGGCAGGAAGGGAGGGACGGAGGTCAGGATCAAGCAGACCCCCAGGTCTTCCAATGGCTCCAGGGGGATGAACACGCCCCCCCCCCCACTGCCAGGCCCATCTCTACTGCCTCCTGGGTGGTGGCCTCCGAGGCCAGGAAGAAGACTACCCTCCCGTATATTTTGGAGGCCGCCACAATGGCCGTGAGTCCCACCACCCTCACCAACTCCCGCATGTAGGTCTCCACGTGGGGCGAGGCGGGCACCAGGTGGCAAAGGACACCATGCTTCCTGGTCAAGGTGGGGAAGGGGCCCCGGCCGCTCTAGATGGTAGCAGAAGTGGTGGCCGGAGGAGCAGCGGCAGGCGGGGGGCTGCCGCCTGAGCATATGCCCTGGGGGCAGGGGGAGGGACACCCGTGGAGCTGGTGGAGGGAGCAGCAAGGAGGGATGCCGCGGCCAGTAGCAGGGCTGCAGCAGCGGAGGTAGTCTCCGCCATGGAGGTCCTGGCCCTTTTAGCGGGGCCCTTACCCCTTTTCCCACCCCAACCTTTCCCACCAGCTGCGGGGGCTCCCCCGAATCAGAAGGGGCGAGGGACGTGGCAGCAGCAGAGGTCTCCCTGGTACTCGCCGCCGCCCGTGCCTCAGCGGGGGTGGTGGCAGGTAGACCGGCAGCGGTGGTCGAGGTAGAGGCTTGGGGAATGGACACGGAGGCAGGTGGAGGAGGGGTGGTGGGAGCATTGTGAGGGGTCTCCCCCGTCCCAACCCCCGCCATAACGAGAGTTGGGAGGGGGACAAACAGTGAGGGGAGGGGAGGGGAGGGAGAGGAGGCGACCACCCCTCCCCGCTAGGCTGCAGGCAGGGGAGGAGGGTGCCAGAAGAGGGGGGCTAAAGAGGTGTGGGGAGTAACCAAGGACCCAGGGGCGGGAGGGTGTCAGGTCACCGACCCAGAGGGGAATTCCGGCTCCTCTAGCTGCACTAGGGGATCAGGGGGGATAACGGCATGGGGGGGTGCAGTGAACAAGAGCAAACTCAAATGGAGGAGGGCACAAGCGCATGGGAGGGGGCAGGGGCACAGGAGGGGAGGGGCCAATCAGGGCTGGGGGAATCACGGGGTTGTGGGGGGAAGGTCGAGCTAGGAACGGGGCAGAGAGACCACGGGGCTAGCTGCAGGGCTGGGGCAGGACAATCAGGGCCACAGAGGGAAACAGGTGGGGCAGACAAATGTGGCGAAGGAAAGGGGGTCAGTCCAGGGGGCGGCGGGGGGGGTTGCGCCCATGGGCACTTGTGCAAGAAGTCAGTGGGTGGCTGCTGCCACAGGCCCAAATGGTGGAAGTGGGTGAGGTGAGCCAGGCAAGCAGCTCAGTCCCAGAGGCAGGAGGCGGAAGCAGAAGGAAAACAGCCAGCAGGGATGGTGGAGGGGGCAACAATGGTGGTGGAGGCAAAGGGGGACACGGACGGACCGGGGGCAGGCTCCACGCCACACCCCCGATGCCCAACAGACACAGTCCAAGCCCGCACCACAAGAGCACAGTTCGAAAAATACTCAGTCCAGAAAAGCCCCCTCCACAGTGGTCTTCACGCGGTCTCCCAGCAGCGGGCGGTCCTCTTCTCCGTCTTCTCCTCCTTCTCCTCGGGGCACCAACAGCTCCCCAGCAACAGCCACAGTAGCCCCAGCAGCTCCAGGTGGTGACGGTCTGGTGTCCAGGCAGGAGGGACCCCGCTCAGATGGAGAATGCAGCGGTGTGCTCAGCAACAAGAGCTGGGGTCCCTCACTCCCCTCCTCTCTGGGAACCAGGCCAGCAGCCTCCCCCTCCCCCGGGGCTAGAGGTGGAACAACAGCAGCAGGAGAGGGTGGGTGGAGGGGCGGTGTGCTCAGCAGCCAGGCAACTAGAGGGTAGCAGAGAATGGGGGAGGTGTCTGGCCCAACCAAGGGAGCAGCTGGAGCAGCTGGAGCAGCAGCAGCAAGGAGGGACAGTGCTCAGCAGCAGCAGCAGCCCTCTGCTTTCCTGCACCCTCCAAGCCAGAGGGCTACAGGAGAGTGATAGAAGGCAGATATATTAGCCCCAGGTGAAGTAAGTCCCCTTTCCCTGGGTGACATAACAGGGAAGGTTCCAGAACAATCAGAAGCTTTCTGGAAACAATTAAGGCAGACAGGCTGTGACGTTATTGATATAATCTGGGACCATATAGAACATGGTTGCAACCAAGGTCCTGTAGTGGCCCCAAATCTTATGTAAAGGGGGTCATATAAGGTGTCTAAGACCAGGTTATGGGTTGCTGGTTATGATTATGCTGCCTATATTGTGACAAAGTTCCTCCTCTACTCTGGTGGGTCCTGCGCTTATTGGCAGATTTGCTCACCTCAGTGATCTTCCCCACAGTCTGGGTCAACTCCTCCTGTGTCTGATCAGGAGTTGGGAGGTTTGGGAGGAACCCGGGTCCGTCCTCTACTCCGGGTTCCAGCCCAGGGCCCTATGGATTGCAGCTGTCTATAGTGCCTCCTGTAGTGCCATTTTGCTGTAGTTTTCCACAGTAAGGACAAAGAGGTTCTTACACCTGGAAAAAACCTATAAAAGGCTGATGCCTCATCTCCATCTTGTCTTCAGTCCTGCTTCTTACCTCTGGAGGGACTTTGCTACAAACTGAAGCACTGCACAAAGGACTGATGACCCATCCCAGCGGGGGATGTTCCAGAGACTTGATTTGAACCTGCAGTTTACTCCATCACTGCTACAAGCCTGAACTAAGAACTTTGCCATTACTGTATGGAGTTGATTCCATTTAACCAATTCTAGCTCTCATCTCTATCTTTTTTCCTTTTATGAATGAACCTTTATATTTTAGATTCTAAAGGATTGGCAACAGCGTGATTTGTGGGTAAGACCTGATTTGTATATTGACCTGGGTCTGGGGCTTGATTCTTTGGGATCGAGAGAACTGTTTGCTTTTATTGGGCACTGGTGGTGATACTGGGAGACTGGAGTGTCTAAGGAAATTTCTTGTGTGACTTGTGGTTAGCCAGTGGGGTTACTGGCTGGTTTGGTGCCTTAGAGGCAGGGCTGGCTCCAGACCCCAGCGCGCCAAGCGCGCGCTTGGGGCGGGGTCCCACGGGAGGGTGGCAGGCGGCCCTGGCAGACCTCCCGCAGGCATGCCTGCGGAGGGTCCGCTGGTCCCGCGGCTCCGGTGGAGCATCCGCAGGCATGCCTGTGGGAGGTCCACCGGAGCCGCGGGACCAGCGATCGCCAGAGCGCCCCCCGTGGCGTGCCGCCCTGCTTGGGGCGGCCGAAATCCTAGAGCCGTCCCTGCTTAGAGGTGGAAAAACCCCAGCCTGGGGCTGTAACTGCCCTGTTTAGGCAATTGGTCCTGAATTGGCACTCTCAGTTGGGTCCCGCCAGAACAGCATTGTCACACAGGCTGATTAGAACACCTGCAGCCAATCAAGAAGCTGCTAGAATCAATTAAGGCGGGCTAATCAGGTGCGCGTGTGAGGAGCTGGGAGTAAGAGGTGCAAGGAGCTCAGAGTGAGAGGACATGCTGCTGGAGGACTGAGGAGTACAAGTGTTATCAGACACCAGGAGGAAGGTCCTGTGGTGAGGATACAGAAGGTGTTGGGAGGAGGCCATGGGGAAGTAGCCCAGGGAGTTGTAGCTGTCACACAGCTGTTCCAGAAGGCACTATAGACAGCTGCAGTCCACAGGGCCCTGGGCTGGAACCTGGGGTAGAGGGTGGGTCCAGGACCAGGTTCCCTACAAAACCTTGCAACAGAGGAAGATCTCTGAGGCTAGCAAAACTCTGCCAATAAGCGCAGGACCCACCAAGGTAGAGGAGGAACTTTGTCACAACATATATTGCATAGCATCCGGGAAATGTACGGCTGGACAGGACCTCAAGATGTCATCAAGTCCAGCTCTCCCTGCCGAGGCAGGACCCAGTCTATGTAGATTATCTCTGACTGAGGTTTGTCCTGCCTGTTCTTAAAAACTTCCAGGGACAGACACTCCCCATCCCCCTTGTAAGACCGTTCCAGAGCTGAACTGCCTTAGCTCTGGGGACACCCACACAGGTTTGAGTGGTGAGCAGCTGTGGAGAGAGAGGAGACCCCAGTGAGTGGCAGCTGGGTAAAGAGACTGAAATTGGGAGGAGAAACATTGACATGTCCAAGGTCACCCAGGCTGTCCGTGACAGAGCTAGAACTAGAGCCCAGTTCTAGTGCCACCGCACTGCTGGTTTGGGCTCTGAAGGTCTCTGCCACACTGGGGTTTTAGGCACTGGTGCAATCCCCTGTAGTATAGACAGAATTTACACTAGTGCACTCGGATTGGCACTGGGGCATCATGTCCATTTGAAGGTTTGGGGTGTGGGGGCGGGGACAATGACCTCACTGAGGCCTGGGGCTGGCTGAGCGGTGCAGCTGGTAGCAGTGAGTGCTGGAGGTAAGAGCCAGGAGCACAGGACTGGACACTGGCTTCTCCTGACCCATGACACACACACACACCCCAGCTGTGTGCAGGAATGGCAGCTGAGCTCCCTGCCCAGACCACCTGGCAAACCATCTCTTCCTGCAGCCTAATACAGTGGGGTCTGGGGACCTTTCCAAGCTGCGGGTGACGGGGCTGTGGAGTTACCGGGGTCTGTTCCTGGCTCTGTCCCTGACCTGCTTAGTGACCTGGGGGAAGTCCCAGCCCCTCTCGGTTTTCCTCCTACCCATTGTCTGCTTGGATTGTGATCTCTTTGGGGCAAGGACTGTCCCTCTTTGTCTGTGCAGTGCCCAGCACAATGGGGGTGCTGATCTCAGTCAGGTTCTCTGCCATGTGCAGCACAATGGGGCCCTGATCTGCACCAGTGTCTGTGCAATGCAAGGCAGTTTATAGACTCACAGACTTTAAGGCCGGAAGGGACCATCATGATTGTCTAGTCTGACCTCCTGCACAACACAGGCCAGGGAACCTCACTCACCCACTCCTGTAATAGACCCCTAACCAGGGCCAGCTCCAGACCCCAGCACACCCGCAGGCATGCCTTGACCCGCTCCTGCCCCTAACCTCTGGCTGAGTTAATGAAGTTCTCAGATCATTA
Source organism: Mauremys reevesii (assembly GCF_016161935.1). Lineage (NCBI taxonomy): Eukaryota > Metazoa > Chordata > Testudines > Geoemydidae > Mauremys > Mauremys reevesii. The sequence continues at coordinate 33,677,590 of NC_052634.1, read as the reverse complement.
TTTAAAGACTTCAAGTTACAAAAAACATCCACCATTTACACTAGTTTACATCTGCAAATGACCCATGCCATGCCCCATGCTGCAGAGGAAGGCACAGAAAAACCCAAAACCAAAATCTCTGCCAATCTGAGTCTGGACAAAATTCCTTCCCATCCCCAAATCTGGCAGTCAATTAGACCCTGAGCATGTGGGCAAGCCCCAGCAGCCAGACACCTGGGAAGGAATTCTCTGTAGTAACTCAGAGCCCTCCCCACCTAGTGTCCCATCACTGGCCTTTGGAGATATCTGCTGCTAGCAGTCGCAGATCAGCGACATGCCATTGTCGGCAGGCCCATCATACCATCTCCTCCATGAAGGTATCGAGCTCAGCTTTTTGCCCTTTGATTCTGCTCTTCTCTGGCCTTTGGTTCATAGAATTATAGAACTGGAAGGGACCTCGCGAGGTAGCTAGTCCACTCCCCTGCACTCAAGGCAGGACTAAGTATTATCTAGACCATCCCTGACAGGTGTTTGTCTAACCTGACTTAAAAATCCCCAATGATGGAGATTCCACAACCTCCCTAGGAAATTTATTCCAGTGCTTAACCACCCTGACAGTTAGGAACTTTTTCCTAAGGTCCAACCTAAACTGTCCTTGCTGCAATTTAAGCCCATTGCTTCTTGTCCTATTCTCAGAGGTTAAGAAGAACAATTCTTCTCCCTCCTCCTTGTAACAACCTTTTATGTACTTGAAAACTGTGATCATGTCCCCTCAGGCTTCTCTTCTCCAGACTAAACAAACACAATTTTTTTTCAATCTTCCCGCATAGGTCATGTTTTCTAGACCTTTCATCATTTTGTTGCTCTTCTCTGGACTTCCACCAATTTGTCCACATCTTTCCTGAAACGTGGAGCAGAATTACTGCTTGTGTCTTGCTTACAACACTCCTGCTAATATATCCCAGAATGATATTTGGCTTTTTTGCAACAGTGTTACACTGTTGACTCATTGAGTTTGTGATCCACTATGACCCCCAGATCCCTTGCCGCAGTTCTCCTTCCTAGGCAGTCATTTCCCATTTTGTATGCGTGCAACTGCTTGTTCCTTCCTAAGTGAAGTACTTTGCATTTGTGCTTATTTAATTTAATTCTATTTACTTCAGACCATTTCTCCACTTTGTCCAGATCATTTTGAATTTTAATACTATCCTCCAAAGCACTTGCAACCCCTCCCAACTTGGTATTGTCCACAAACTTTATAAGTGTAACAGAGAAACCCTGTTCCTGGGAGAGTTTTACCGTGTCTCAGAGGGTTACACCCTGGTGGGAGGGGGCTAGGCCTGTACTGGAATAAGGTCACTCTGTGCTTCACAGTGTGGCAGAACCTAGAAGGTCCATTAGCAGGGAAACATCCCGGGGGGAATTGGCTTGTGGAATGGACAAAAGCCCCGTCTGAATTCTCTCACATTGCCCTTCTCGTCCTGGAGGCTACAGGATAACATCCATGTTTCGCTCCAGATCAACCCATCCTCCCAGGGGGAAGGAAATGGCTTCAATGGAGCTGGCTCAGGTAAGGGATTACCAGGGAGCTGGTGGTGAGTTCTGCTTGGAGGGAGAGGAGCAGTAAATGCATAGGAGGGCGAAAGCTGCTGGAGGTGGTGGGAGGCAGGAACTATCTAGGGTGGAGAAAGGGAGGGGACCGGATTTGACAAACCTGCTGAGACTTGTGAAATGTAGGGTGTGATGGGTTGTCACCCCGGGGTGCAGTCTGGGGGGCTTCTGGGAACCGCTGTACCCTCTAACCTTCAAGCTGGGCTGGCCCTTCTCATACTGCTTTGCTGGTGATTCAGCCAGCCTCTCCAGGCCCTGTTATCACCCAACACGACAGCAGCTGGCGCCATACACCCAGCTAAGCTACCTGAGTGCTTTACCTAAGCCAGTCAAGGACAGAGAGAAGACAGCAGCCAATTTCCCAGCTCCCCAACCTTGCACACCTGCTGTAATATAAATCCAGAATTATACCATCTTATACTGCACAGGGATCTGTATAATGTCAGCTCATTAATACAGTTCACCTTCCCCTCGATATGGGACAGATATTCACAACAAGCTTGTGCTAACCCAGCTGAGATTTTCCCTGGACACTTCACTCAAAATACACAGATTAAGATAAAGCATAAAAGAAGTTTATTAACTACAGAAAGACAGATTTTCAGTGATTATAAGTGATAGCAAACAGATCAAAGCAGATTACTTAGCAAGTAACGAAAAACTCAAACCAAGCCTAACATACTAGATGGCTAGAATTTGAATGAGCAATTTCTCACCCTGACTGATGATACAAACACCAAGTTTCCATACACAGGCTAGAAATCCCTGTACCCTGGGACCAGCACTTCCCCCAGTTCAGTCTTTGTTCCTCAGGTGTTTCCAGTTCTCTTGTGTGGGGAATGAGGCCAAGAGATGATGTCACACCCCACCTTATGTAGCTTTTCCATATAGCAGGAACCCTGGGTTCCAAACTCACTTCCCAGTCCAGTTTGTGGAAAAATACAGGTACCAAAATGGAGTTCAGAGTCATGTGGTCTGGTCACCATAGTATAGTAAAGAGAGTCTTGCACTGTGCACACTTACAAGTTATGGATACCATTGGAAACAGATCCAGGGAGCCCATCAGAAGAAGGCCTCCTTCAGTTTACACTGTCTTGGTGACCTGACAAAATGGTAACTAAGGGCTTGGCTACACTTACAAATTTGCAGCGCTGCAGCAGGGTGTGAAAACACACCCTCTGCAGCGCTGCAAATTGCGGCGCGCCGCCAGTGTAGTCAAAGCCCCAGCCTGCAGCGCCCCAGGCGCCAGCGCTGTCCGCTATTCCCACAGGAGAGCAGAGACGGAGAGGTGGGGGAGAGAGCTGGCTGGCGCTGCTGGCGCTTGCTAGCGCTTGCGCGCGCGCTGGCGCGAAGAGAGGTATTTTATCCACTTCCTTATGGTAATAGGATGGCTATATACTATATCTGCCCCTTTACTCTGATTACAGTAATGTCAATAGCTGCCCCAACCCATATGTGGCCTTTGGGAAGTCCATAATTAAGCATCAAGTATTAATACTCATGATTTACATCACTTATTTATTAATAAGTCTAATAGATGAATGCAGCCCAACTGCTGAGATACTGCATAGCAACCTAACTGCTAAAGCCCACTCCTGCTTTCAGAATCCTGTGGGTATTGCACCTGTTGGTGAGTATGTGTTAGTTTTTCAAAATGTGGGGTCAATATATCTCACCTGGGATTCTCTCCTTATCCTGAGGCCTATTCAGGTAAATCCCAGACTTCAGCAGAATCACTCCCACAAAGCCCCAACCTAATATAAGACCTTTACCTGTAGCAAGCTCAGGCTCTCTTTACATTACCGCGGCCAGCTGACCTATGCTGCGCAACTCCAGCTGCGTGAATAATGTAGCCGGAGCAAACATAACTTATGTTAAGTTACTGCCGGGTGTGCACTGCGGGGGGTTAATGGGAGCGCATCAGGGTAGAGTCGGGTAGAGTACAGGGGTTGACTGGAGAGCCATCTGCAGTTGATTTGGCCAGTCTTAACTAGACCCACAAAATTGATCACCAGTTACTCGATCTCAGAGCGTTGATCCTGGCTGTAGTGTAGATGTGCCCTTAATAGCCCATTTATCTATTGTTGGAGAAAAACTCAGTTCTCACTCTTTGGTTGGGTGCAGCAAAGTCAGATACTTTATTTATTCTCAAGCAATTGCAAAGAGGGAGGGAGTGCACTAGGACACAGGGTTGCCCCGGTCCTAGGCAGGTCTCTCTCCAGGTAAACAATTCCAGCAGCATTTATACTTTTTGCTACATACAATAATAAGCAGCAGCTGCATTTTGTTTATACATAGGCCATCTTGATATCTTATTTTTCTCACTTCTATTTAAACACCAGTCTACATTCCTCATTATCGACAGAAGGTCGCAACAACTATCCCACAGTTCTTTCCCCCTCGCCTTACACAATCCTCGCTTCTACAAATCTCGCGTTAGTAGGGTTACAGCTAGCCTGACGCTTGCTAAGAGAGACTGTCATGCATTAAAATCCCCTACAAATCCCTGTCAGTTCTTTCTCTGCTTCCACACCACGTTCACCTCCTTGCCCCTCCACGCATGTTCCAAGCTAATAAGCAATTTTCTGATAATGACATTTTATCTCTAGTGAATATAAAATTGCCCACAAGACTTGAGACTAGGTCAAAGATCATAAAATCAGGTCGGGGTCAATAGGAGTGAGAGTTTGGAGAGAGTCTTGTCCCCCCTCTCCCCATCTGCAGCAGTCACAAGATGTCTTCCCTCCAGGCTCCTTGGATCTCTGAGCCTGTCCCTCCTGAGGTTGTGTGGCCCAGTTCTTGTTTCTTACCTTCTCCTTGTCCAGAAGGATTAGAGGCTGTTGCGCCTGAATTTAATTTTCCAGCCTTCTCCACACATTGGGGGAGTTTAATTCTCCCTCCCATTACACCTGAATCACCAGATTTCCTAATTCCCCATAATGTGCTTTTGCGATATCACAGTTCTGGGGTAGCTAAGCCTCTGACCTGCCTCCATGGTGTACTCAAGGAATGGCCTCTCAGGTATCAGGCCTCTAGCCAGCCCCTCTCTATGGGTAGGGACCCACATGCCTCTCCTTTTTGACCTGGTTTGAGGACTGCTGCTTCTCCTACATTGTGTTCACTGGACTAACCTCCAGTTCCCGTGCTTTACTTTCTCTCCAATGGCTGTAAGGAGTGAGTGAGTGAGAGAGAGAGAGAGAGTGTGAGATAGAGGTGGGCATTTTGGTGATACTTGTATGATGCCAATACATACCTCAGTTTCCCTCTCTGACTGGCATTGCTATGATTAGAAAGAGCAGGAGACATGAGGTGTTTTGTCACGTAGCTGTCATGGGGTGATATGAATGGGTCATTAAGGACTGGCTGGGGCCAATCTACATCAATGGAATACCCGACAGAGACAAGGGAATAATTGTCACCTGTCCACGGGAAGCTCTCCCCTTGGCTGAGTGAAGCATTTATGGACTCGTTATAGTTTTGGGAGCAGGAAGAACTGGGCTCGCAGAGGCAGGGAGCTCTATTGGAGAGAAGACAAATGGACAGGTACAGTGAATGGAAACCAAACTGTTTCTACAGCAGTGTGGCTCAAGGGCATTGGCCAGTATGGACTATATTGTCTTCTTTGCTTCTCTGTCCTAATCTAAGGACTTTCCATGCTGCCCAGTGTCACAGCACAAACTTGCTCTGTGCATTGAATGACGAACAGTCTCTGAACAGGAGTGTTGTTCAGCTGGGCATGTTGGCAGAACTCAGAGGTTGAAATAGGGGTGTTGAAGCCAGAGGCTCAGATGTAGGTGATGAAGCTTGTCGAAGAAAACTCAGTTCTCGCTTTTGTTTAGGTGCAGCAAAATCAAAATACTTTATTAATTCTCTAGTGATCACAAGAGGGAGAGAGTGTCAGGAACTGGGTTGCCCCTTGTCCTGGACGGATCTCTCTCAATTAGTAAACAATTCATAACAATCTTTATACCTTTCTAGCAGACAATGGTTAGCATATTTGGAGACATTGAAGATAAACATTTGCATTTGTTTATACATAAGCCTATTCGCTATCTTATTTGTCTGCAATACTAGAACAGAAAACAAGACTGCAATTCACAAGGTCGTAATGACTCTTCACACAATTCTCTCTGTACCACATACCTCACAGCATGCAGGGTCACGTTAACTTCTAACATACATTAAGATCCCTTCAAACCTATATTAATTAATTCTTGGCCTCCACACTCCCCCCTTTTGTACTTCTAGTACAACAAATACCTCAAATCTCAATTTGCATCAAATCATGGATCTCAGAGTCTACAGGAGACATGGCAACAGTAGGGGTTTTCATGGGATGTAATGACAATGCATGATTAGTATGAACATGAAAAGTATTATTACCATCATTACGTCTATTACAACAACAACAACAATAACATAATCCCACACCAACTAACAACACTACAAACAATAACATCCCCATAGGAATAAAATAATGGGGTTGTCGTACAGTTTTGGTAACAAAGCACAATATATCAAACTTAGTACATAAAGTAGATACTCTATAAGCTGTATGAAAGGCATTCTGTTCAGCATGATATATATTCTGAAGCATGTGAATTTGTCCTTGCAACGCAGAGATTCTGCAAACCTCTGGCAACAATGAAAGCAAATTCTGAAACCGATCAGGTACTACTCTAGTCCAATTAAAATATACCTGAAATCTAAGAGCTACATGTAACATTCTATCTGCAGGCCAGTAAATGATATGATTGCCTGCAGCAGTGGTAAGATTAATATGTATATCTTGCAATGTGGTGGTATTAACGTACACACAGCTATCATTAGCCTGAAAAAGTGGGTGTCCTGTAAGGGTAGTTCCTCAACCACTACCCTCCCAGCAAATATGGTCATAAACAGTGACAACTTCCCCTGGCTCCAGGTTCCGTATACACTGAAGCTGTGGTGGTTCTAACGGCCAAAATGTCCATAAATTCCCTAAACCCATCCAAATATCAGCTGTAAGCCCAGGAGCACTAACTAAAAATCGATTAGGAGAATCAGGTGGCCTCACTTCCCAGATATCTCGGTGAATCACCCAATCCCACATGCATCCTCCCCATGGACCCGGCAGGATTCGGTATGTGGGAGCCCACACCCCCTTAACCGGTCCATATGCTTGGAAGGAGCACTGTGAACGTCCACACTTCCATCCAGAAAGTCTCCAAGTGTGTCTCCATGGCCACAGATCAGATGGTACTCCTGACGTGTCTGTAAGGGCAGTGGGCCAAGCTTGGTGCACTAGATCATTCCGAATGGCCATCAGCTGGTCATTCAGGAAATCCTGAATTTCCGAACATGCTAGATCCCACTGCAATGCCTTCCCAGCCTCAGTGATATTCAGTACCATCTCTCTCAATAAATTCTGGGTCAGAGAACTAATTAATTCTTGGCCTCCACAAGCTACATGACCTATCCTTGTGGAAGAGTGGGACCCCTTCGGGGTGCAGTGCTCTCAGGGGGCACTTCCCATGGACTGTTTAAAAGCCAGGGCATTGCCCAGATCCTGTGGATCCATGACAGTGTCATTGTGCCTTATGGGGAAAAGATATAAAGCAAGAAAAGCATGCGAATGCATATTTACCATCAGTCCTCTTGGGAATCCTGCATCATTTCCAAAGTGTATTAAAAACCGTCTTTAAAAGCTTACATCTGGTATATCAGGTCATATCAGTTTGTAGCCCCAAAAGACCCCCCCTCAGTCAGCTCAAACTCAGCTGTTTCTCCCCCAAAAGTCTGTCTGTCTTCTTCAGTCTCCTGAAAGAGGTAAAATCAGTCACTGCCCCTTTCTGTGCGGGGCAAAGCTTCAGAAGATGGAGTTCTGCATAACCAGCCTTGAGATCCAGCCTTAGTGACACCAGATTGCACAGGAAACCTATCCCTCAGCCTCCCTGGTATCATCTGGCCCATCTCAGTCTGTGAAGTATTTGTGCTTTCAAGGGCCGGCTCAAAGATACAGATAACAGACAACTAGGGCCAGTGTTTGCTGGCAACGAAAACAGAGTAATTCACAAGCATGAGCAATATATAATCCTTTACAGCCCGAAAGTGCATGGGGGGAGGGGACAGGAGCCAGCTATGAGGAGGAGGTGGGGTCCAGACACTGGGCATTGAGAGCCTAGAGCCGGCTGTGTGCTGGGGAGACTGCACATGAACCAGCTGTGTGCAGGGGAGATGAGCAGGGGAGAGGTCCTGTTCATGCAGTCAAGAGCAAGTGCAAGCGCCATCTGCTCTGCAGCACAATGAGGGTGCCCAGCGTCCCACTGCCAAATGCCCTGCCTCCCAAGGGGAAGCTCCAGCGTGTTTTTTCTGAGCCCAGACTTGTATGAGGAGGGAAGAAATTGGCAGCAAGTCTCAAAAGCAGCCAGCCCCCAGCCTCTGCCCTGTGCCCTGGGGAGGAGTCAGGTGTCTCCAGGCAGAAATGTGGGGTTTGTGACCCTGCATCCCCACTCACTCTCTGTTCAGCTATTCTGGATATGAAGGGTGATTCCAGAAATGAAGAGTAATTTCAGGGGAAAATGCAGTAATAGCAGCAATTTCCAGAAAACACTGGCCCTAGTCATAACATTAAATACAATAGTCTCAAGATCTATACCTGTGTTCATCAGATCTGTCACTCTGCCTTCATACAGTTCACTCTGCTGGTGAGTTCCACCTCTTCCCTCATCTGTGTCTGTCTTGTCGATTTAGACTTTAAATTCTTCAGGGCATGGGCCATCTACTGTTCTGGGTTTGTGCTGTGCCTAGCACAACAGGGGCCCACGATTTGTTGGCTCTTAGGCTCTAAGGTAATTAATATGATTTATAATAATCATAACTCTCCTGCCACTTTGAGCCAAGGAAGCCGGCCTTGGGATGTTATATCATAAAAATGAGCTGGGGATTAAAACCATGGAATATTCCTTGTGACAAGTATCTCACAAATTCCAAGGAACTTCCTTGTTTTCTTTGCTTCCCCAGGATTTCCAGTTTCCAAACCTGATGTGATCTCACAGCTGGAATGAGGGGAACAGCCATGGGTCTCAGACCTCTATGGCTCCGAAAAAAGTGCTCCCTAGAACTGTCTGCACAGGTGAGGAATTGGTTAAACCATCTCAAAAACTGTCCATGGATACAGGAAACCTTTGGGATGCCCTACAAAGACTCTCCAAGTTGTGAGCTCTCCAAGTTCAGGATTGTTCCCTGCAGATGTGCAATCATTCGGCAGATGTCATTCATGACTTCCCACCTGTCGTGACTGACGGTTGGCAGCAAGTCCCTCCCAAATCTCACTTTCCCCTGAGAGTTCTGGTGAGATGCACACACAGAACTGATCCCTTCCTCTCTCTCCTCTGGGGAAGGGTCTGGGGAAAATCAGCTCCTGATGGGTTTGATCTCTCCTGCACATATTTTGGTTTGTTCATCCTTTTTCCATTCCTCTCTCTGAGATTTCTTCTCTCTCTGGTGCAGGGAGTGACCTGTGTCTGGATTCTCTCTGTCTCTGTCAGGTGATGGGGTGGCGAGTGAGAACGAGGAGACACCCCAGCAGGAAGATGCTGAGCAAGTAGAACTACATAGGACATTATCAGGAAGCGCCAAAGGGAATGTTTCTGGGAGTTGTGCACCAGAGGAAAACTTCAGTAGCCACTCAGACCTTATTACACGTGAGAGCATCAACTTGAAAGAGACACGCTACACATTCCATGAGTGTGGGAAAAGCTTCAGTGGGAACTCAGACCTTCTCATACATCAGACAATCCACAGGGGAGAGACACCCTACATGTGCTCTGAGTGTGAGAACAGCTTCAACCGGAGCTCACACCTTATCAGACATAGGAGCATCCACACAGGAGAGCGACCCTACGTATATTCTGAGTGCGGGAAAAGCTTCAATCGGAGCTCAAGCCTTATTAGACATCAGAGAACCCACCCAGGAGAAAAACCCTACACATGCTCTGAGTGTGGGAAAAGCTTCAGTTATAACTCAGTCCTCATTTCACATCAGCGAATCCACACAGGAGAGACACCCTACATGTGCTCTGTGTGGGAACAGCTTCAATCGGAGCTCAGCCCTTATCACACATCAGAGAATCCACACAGGTGCCAAACCCGATGGATGCTCTGAGTGCGGGAGAAGCGTCAATCAGTGCTCAAATCTTACCACACATCAAAGGATCCACACAGGTGACAAACCCTATGGATGCTCTGAGTGTGGGAAATGCTCCATTCATTGTTCAGCCCTCATCTCACATCAGCACTCTACCCTGATTCTTCTGAATGCTGCCCCAGAGGAGTGTTTTCTTCTTTCACTCATGGCTGCTAGAGCGGCTCTCAACACTCAACTGAAGCAGACAAATAAGCAGGCTGGTAGCAGAGTCTGAGTGAGGGAAGATCTCAGTGTTTTAAGGGCCTAACTGGCTCCTACGATGTCAGTTGATTGCCTCAAGTGTTCTCCTCAAGTGGGATCGGAAAAGCAGCAGGAAAAAGGAAGCTCCCTGAGAAGCTGGTGTGAATCAGTCCAGGCTCCTGGGGGTGCTTGAGAGGTACATAAGAGGCTCCTCCTCCTCTCTCTCCCTGCAGCTCCTGCTGCTTTCTGTGATTCCCTCTCACCTTTTCTCCTGCCTGCCTGTTATGTCTTTTGTGCCCTCCTTCCTCCAGCACAGCACTCCACCCTCTCTGTGCATCTCGAGCAGAGAGAATACATATGCACCAGCACCAGACACAATTTTCTTCACTCTGGGTCCTAGTGGCACCCCCGCACAGCCTGGCACCTGAGGCAGCCACCTCTGTTCACCTCACAGGGAGGCCAGCCCTGTCCTGCGGACACAGAGAACCTAGCTCCCATTGAGGTCAGCCAGGGAGGCTGGATGTGCACATTGCAGGAAATAGACTGTCAGGGCAGCATAATCCACTGAAAAACCGAGTCCTGCTAATTGCAACCCAGGCTCTCCCTGTGTGGCTCTTCGTCCTGCCTCTGTTGCCTAGAGCTTGAGAAGAGCTTTCTGAGACAGCTGCTGCTGCCAGCCATCGAAGCGCATTTCCCATCGTCTCTCTTCTGGCTGCGGCTGCTCAACTGCAGCAGTTCTGCAGAGGTCCCAGCCTCGTTCTTTAATGTCCATTCTCCCCGTGCTTGCATGGCGCTTCATGGACCATTGAGTAGCCTCAGGAAAACATCCCAGTTGTGGACACGGGCACCAGCAACCAATTCCCCAAGTGAAAGTCCCCTTCGCAATCCAGGGAGCCTTAGCCTGGGTTGTCTGGAGCACAGGGTTTGGCCCATGGTGACTGCAGACACTGCCCCTGCTGCACAGCCACACGGTGATGCCTGGGACCCCTCTAGCCCATCAGCACTCGGCCCTCCCACATTCTCACTCCAGATAGTTTGGGTGATGCAGTGAGAAACTATATGGCAGAAGTGTCCTGTAGGAAGGAGGAAGGACAAGGGATTTTATCCAATATGTCTGAGAAATACATGGGCAGTAAAATGCTACCCTTCCATTTAAAAAGCAGGGCCAGATGCCTGCTCAGGGAAGATTTATGGGTAACCCCAGCAGCTGCCAGTCAAACAAGGCCAACTACAACTCAACTGCACCTTGAGTGAAGTTTTGGAGTGAGATTTGAGTTCTCTGCACATTGCCCAACAGAACTGTAACAAACAGGGACTGGATCAGTTTAAGAGAAGGAAATAACTGGAGAAACCCAAATCCCGAACTTAAGACCTTCCAGCACTATAATAGTTAAATAGTTACTGCATCACATAGGCAAGTGGATACTATTTAGGTGGCATCACTGCGGCTGAGGTTAAATGGAGAAATGGCATTCACGTAGGAGTAGATGCCCTCTCTAAACCAGACCCATCCACGCATCATTTCCTCCCTGGATTTGCTAGTGTAGAGAGGAAATAAAGTCAGTTGCTCATAGTGTTTGTTAACAGCCTCTTGGAAGGCAGATATTGACACTACTAAAATGTTACTTTTATTGATCCAGTTCCTCTCCCTGCCTCCTCTACGACAGCTAGACTGCTGCATTCTTACAGAGGGGATTGCTGCACATGGAAGCGAAACATTGGTGCAATGAGATTTAGTGAGCGTGATGAAGGAGTGAGAAAGAGGACTTGGCAGATACTTGAGTGGCAAATTAGGTCCTATCTGAGCACCAAGTGCAGTCTAAAGCCTCAGTACAAGAGATCTAGTCTCAGCTGCGGTGGTAGGGGGCGGTGTGGGGAATGAAGGCCTCTAGTTACATTAAGAGTATTAGTCTATAGTTCTTATTTGATACACACCGGGAGTGTCCCTCCGTGGGTCTGCAACAACAAGACCTGCAGCTGTTGTACCTAGAGGGAAACAGAAAAAGTCACCCAACATTGACTCTACCTCCTCTATAGTAATCAGCCCAGAGCACGCTGATCTCTAAGAAGGAGCTGGAGCTGCAGGAATTAACATTAACGACGAAGAGGGAGCTTTTCCCTCTCTGCCAGTGTTGAACCAATGTTCCAATGTTATTTGACGGCAGTGTTGCCTTTCACATGACACACAAGATAGAGTTTACGAGCACATCTTTGTTGAGGAGCTCCTGGCACTCTTGTAGGGACAATGGGGAAGCATTATCCTTTATGTTTTAGGCAAATGAAAAGATCCAAAATCCCTTTTTTTAGGTCTCATGATTTTTTGGGTCCTGACTTGCAATTTTTGGGTGCTTGAGTAGGTGCTGTTGACATTAGTCTCTCTAAGGGCTTGTCCAACAAGCACTTTATGGAACTTGAGGTGCACGGTAGCGGGTAGAGTGCTTTGACCTACTGCTGTTGGACAAAGCCCTCAGTGCACAGCAGGCTAGTGCGCTGGACATTCACATCCTAAGTCTCCGTGAGGGCAATCCCTTCCATTGCATCTGTATGTAAAACTAATGAAAGGCAAAAAGCTAGGGCCTAACCCTCTTCCTACTGCAACAAATGGGAGTTTTTCCATCACTGTCAATGTAAATGGGATCACTCCCTACCAGGTTAACACTCTTGGAATCAATGGTTCAATCCTGTTTCACTGAAGTCAACGGCAAAATCTCACCCAGGACACCCCTGGGAATCGGTAGGGGAAGTAGCAGTGGGTGGCAACTTGGGCAGCAGTGACCATGAGATGGTCGAGTTCAGGATCCTGAGAAAAGGAAGGAAGGAGAGCAGCAGAATAAGGACCCTGGACTTCAGAAAAGCAGACTTTGACTCCCTCAGGGAGCTGATGGGTAGGATCCCCTGGGAGAATAACATAATGGACAGATGACTAGAGAGGAGTATAAAAATATTGCTCAAGCATGCAGGGGTGTAATCAGGAAGAGCAAATCCCAACTGGAGTTGCAGCTAGCAAGCGATGTGAAGGGTAACAAGAAGGGTTTCTACAGGTATGTTAGCAACAAGGTCGGGGAAAGTGTGGGGCCTCTTACTGAATGGGGGAGGCAACCTAATGACAGATGATGTGGAAAAAGCTGAAGTACTCAATGCTTTTTTTGCCTCTGTCTTCACATACTAGGTCAGCTCCCAGACTGCTGCATTGGGTAGCACAGTATGCGGAGGAGGTGAGCAGCCCTCAGTGGTGAAAGAACAGGTTAAGGACTATTTAGAAAAACTGGACATGCACAAGTCCATGGGGCCAGATGCACTGCATCCAAGGGTGCTGAGGGAGCAGTCAGCATGGATTCACCAAGGGCAAGTCATGCCTGACCAACCTGATTGCCTTTTTGAGATAACTGGCTCTATGGATATGGGGAACGTGGTGGACATGATATACCTTGACGTTAGCAAAGCTTTTGATACGGTCTCCCACAGTATTCTTGCCAGCAAGTTAAGGAAGTATGGATTGGATGAGTGGACTATAAGGTGGATAGAAAACTGGCTACATTGTCGGGCTCAACGGGTAGTGATCAACGGCTCCATGTCTAGTTGGCAGCTGGCAGTAAGCAGAGTGCCCCAGGGGCTGGGCGTGGGGCCGGTTTTGTTCAATATCTTTATTAATGATCTAGATGATGGGATGGATTGCACCCTCTGCAAGTTCGCAGATAACACTAAGCTGGGGGGAGAGGTAGATACGCTGGAGGGTAGGGATAGAGTCCTGAGCGACCTAGACAAATTAGAGGATTGGGTTAAAAAAAATCTGAGGAGGTTCAACAAAGACAAGTGCAAAGTCCTGCACTTAGCACAGAAGAATGCCATTTACTGCTACAAGCTGGGGAATGACTGGCTAAGCAGCAGATCTGCAGAAAAGGACTTGGGGATTACAGTGGATGAGAAGCTGGATACGAGTCAGCAGTGTGCCCTTATTGCCAAGGCAGCTATCATCATATTGGGCTGCATTAGTAGGAGCATTGCCAGCAGATCACGGGAAGTGATTGTTCCCCTCTATTATTCAGCACTGGTGAGGCCACATATGGAGTAGTGTGTCCAGTTTTGGGCCTCCCACTACAGAAAGGATGTGCACAAACTGGAGAGAGTCCAGTGGAGAGCAAGGAAAATGATTAGGGGAATGGGGCACATGACTTATGAGGAGCGGCTGAAGGAACGGGGCTTATTTAGTATGCAAAAGAGAAGAGCAGAGGGGGGATTTGATAGCAGCCTTCAGTTACCTGAAGGGGGGATTCCAAAGAGTATGGAGCTCGGCTATTCTCAGTGGTGGCAGATGACAGAACAAGGAGCTATGATCTCAAGTTGCAGTGGGGGAGTTCTACGTTGGATATTAAGAGAACTATTTCACTAGTAGGGCGGTGAGGAACTGGAATGGGTTACCTAGGGAGGTGGTGGAATCTCCATCATTAGAGGTTTTTAAGGCCCGGCTTGACAAAGTCCTGGCTGGGATGATTTAGTTGGGGTTGATCCTGCTTTGAGCAGGGGATTGGACTAGATGACATCCTGAGGTCTCTTCCAACCCTAATCTTCTATACGCCCATGGGGGAAGGACACCCACCTAACTGAACCACCCTTTAGATTGGCGTGGTGCCTCTTCAAGCTTCTTATGATCAGACTTGAGGCTACTGCATTGTCCCATCTTCTCTGTGGCCCTCTCTGTTCTGTGTGCATAGGCATTTCTGAAATGGTTTGCATGCCTGTAATCATGGTGATTTTATTGGTCCCCATTTTGCTATTGTTTATCTGTTTGGTCTCTGTCTGGTTGGTTGATTTTTTTTTTTTTTTTGCTGATGAAGTAATTTTGCTGGGTGTAAACCAATGAAGGGGGTGGGATCTAATTTGTTAAATAACCAAGTGACATTATGTTTGGATTGATTAGTTAAATTACAGTAAAATGACCGATGAAAGGCATTGCTGAGAATGAGGTGATACTGATAGGTGTATGACAGGTTTCAGAGTAGCAGCCGTGTTCGTCTGTATCCACAAAAAGAACAGGAGGACTTGTGGCACCTTAGAAACTGAGATATTTATTGTAGCATAAGCTTTCATGGGCCACAACCCACTTCATCGGATGCATGTAGTGGAAAATACAGTAGAAAGATACAGATATACACAGAGAACATGAAACAATGGGTGTAACCATGCACACTGTAAGGAGAGCGATCAGTCAAGGTGAGTGGTTGTCAGCAGGAGAGAAAAAGAACAGTTTGTAGTGGTAATGAAAATGGCCCATTCCCAGCAATTGACAAGATGTAAGGAACTGGGGGGACGGGGGGAGGATAAGCATGGGGAAATATTATGCACATGCCTGCGATTTATTCATGCCTGTCTTGTGACTGGTCTACGAATGATGCATTGTTGATATAGGTTTACCCTGCTTATAGGTCTGCAGTGTACAGCTCATACCTTCTAACTCCACGCTGAGTCTTAGATGAATGGATATGCCATGTTTGCACTCAAGTAACTGTTTTCTCTTGTAAACAATTCTCGGGGAAATCTTTTTAGGACAAAATTGCAAATGTTTTGGCATACCTAAGGAGTAACACATATCCTGAAAGGAATGAAGAAAGCAGGCAGACTGAACCTGTGTCGATTTGCTGTCAACTTGTCTTTGGAAGGCAAGGAATACTTTTGTTCAGATAATGCTGACACATTACACTGAAAACTTCAGCCTGTAAGCTTCAGTCCTGCTGTCCCAACACTGGGATTATTTGGAGTGTTAACCTTCCCTTCATTGGCCCCGGGATTGGGATCTCTAGTTTTATTAAAATTCTCCAGAATTGTCCTTTGCTCTCTATGCTAGTGGTGCAAACGTATTGTGCAGTTACATGCGAAATGAGTATAAATTTTACCAAAAAACCCTATGACTTTGCTTCATTTCTTAAGTACCACTGACCACTACACTTACCTACATGCCTCCAGTTTCCATCCAGGACACACCACACGATCCATTGTCTACAGCCAAGCTCTAAGATACAACCACATTTGCTCCAATCCCTCAGACAGAGACAAACACCTACAAGATCTCTATCAAGCATTCTTAAAACTACAATATCCACCTGCTGAAGTGAAGAAACAGGTTGACAGAGCCAGAAGAGTACCCAGAAGTCACCTACTACAGGACAAGCCCAACAAAAGAAAGTAACAGAATGCCACTAGCTGCCACCTTCAGCACATCATCAAAGATCTACAACCTATCCTGAAAGATGATCCCTCACTCTCACAGATCTTGGGAGACAGGCCAGTCCTCGCTTACAGACAGCCTCCCAACCTGAAGCAAATACTCACCAGCATGGTAAGGGGCCGGGGCCAAGGGGGTTGGATAAGGAGCAGGGAGTCCTGGGGACAGTCAGGGAACAGGGAGCGGGGTGGGGGTTGGATGGGGCAGTGGGGACCTCAGGGGGCAGTCAGGGGACGGGGTTGGATGGGGCAGAGGTTCTGGGTGCGGGGGCAGTCAGGGGACAGGGAACGGGGTGGGGGTTGGATGGGGCAGAAGTTCTGGGTGTGGGTGTGGTCAGGGGACAGGGAACAGGGGGATTGGATTGTGGGAGTTCTGGGGGTCTGTCAGGACTTGGCGGGGGCCTTGTATAGGGGTCAGGGCAGTCAGGGGACAGGGAGCAGCAGGGTGGGGTCCCGGGGCAGTGGGGACCTCGGGGGCGGTCAGGGGACAGGAGCGGGGTTGGATGGGGCAGAGATTCTGGGGTGGGGGTGCTCAGGGGACAGGGAACGGGGGTTGGATTGTGGGAGTTCTGGGGCTGTCAGGACTCGGCAGGGGGGTGGGGTGGATAGGGGTCAGGGCAGTCAGGGGACAGGGAGCAGGGTGGGGTCCCAGGGCAGTGGTGGGAGGGACCTCGGGGGGGGCGGTCAGGGGACAAGGAGCAGGACAGGTTGGGGATTCTGAGGGGGGGCAGTCAGGGGGCAGGAAGTGGGTGGGGGTCGGATAGGGGGCAGGGCCTGGCTGTTTGGGGAGGCACAGCTTTCCCCACCTGGCCCTACATACAATTTTGGAACCTTGATGTGGCCCTCGGGCCAAAAAGTTTGCCCACACCTGCCCTAATGTCTCAGAAAAGTGGCTTTGCGTTTTAATTTGATCGCATGATATGCTCTATATAGAAAGCCCGCATTTGCTCGCAGCTTGCATCCCCACTACTGCGGCACCGTGTTACCATTGGTCCTCCACCGGTACCAAGATGTCGACACTGCTATTTTCTAGTGCAGGGGTTGGCAACCTTTCAGAAGTGCTGTGCCGAGTCTTCATTTAGTCACGCTCATTTAAGGTTTCACGTGCCAGTCATACATTTTAACGTTTTTAGAAGGTCTCATTCTATAAGTCTATAATATATAACCAAACAATTGTTGTATGTAAAGTAAATAAGGATTTTAAAATGTTTAAGAAGCTTCATTTAAAATTAAATTAAAATGCAGAGCCCCCAGGACCAGTGGCCAGGACCCGGGCAGTGTGAGTGCCACGCCATAGGTTGCCTACCCCTGTTCTAGGGTGTTCCCAGCTGCAGTGTAAACGTACCCAGTTAGGGGCCATTGACTTCCCAGGGCCTCAGCACATGTTTAAGTGTTTTCCTGAACCAGGCTCTTAGATTTAAGTCCCAAACTCAGTGAGGAGTTCTGCCTACCTGGCAAAGGGCCGGATTAGGTACTCTGTGCCATTTGCAGCAGGAAGCATAGTGACTATCATCACATCAGTCCCTGTGGGGCGTGACACTCTGCTCTTACTTGGCCTTTCTGTGGTGAGGTTTCTAAGAAGGGGAGTAGCAGCTGAGCAGTGTTTACGGGAAGGAGGGAGAGCCCGCACGCAGTGGGGGCGCAGTTTTGCTGTGATACGGTAACTGCACCCAGCTAAATTTCACTCACTGCGAGAGACTCATCTGTTGCTCTAAACGGGTGAGATGGACTTTCTCAAAACAAGGAGCTATAAAGTTTGTGTTGGTTTAGCACAAGAGCCTGCGGTTAAACGAAAACCACAAAGCGAATTAGGCCCCAGCCTCTGAAGATGTGGAGCTGAGCTGTCTTGTCAGCCCACCTACAATGAAAACGGAGATGTTTGAAAAATGAACTCACTACTGTCTTTCCTCAAAGGGAGCTGCAAGGACTGCACAGGGGGCTCTTTACAGGTGGGGAAACTGAGGCATAGAGCGGCAAATGACTTGGCCCAAGGCACATAGCAAGGAAGTTGCAGTGCGGGAACAGAACTCCTATATCCTGCTGCTCATGCTAGTACTCCAGCCCCATCCTAGAAGTCTCCAGGCAACTCCAGTGCTCACTTGGTGGCAGGCAACTTGCTGGAGATTAGCAGCAGCAAATGGGTAGTGCACCGAGAGGGTCAAATATTTCCCTGGGAGGCTCCAACCAACAGGGTCTTAAAAAGAAATGCACTGTGCAAACAATGCTTGCAGTCACACGCCATCTCTGAACATTTGACAGCCCTACACATGAACTAAAGGCGTCGGTTTTAGACAACGCCATGAAGATTATAGCCAGGGGGAGCGCGCTGTTCCATTCAGCCCGCAGGCAGGCAGCCTGAAACGGAACAGGGAAAGAATAGATCCTGGCTCCACCAGGGTAAAGCAGAGTTTTAAAGTTTGCGTTAGATTCAGTGCTGCACAAGTCACTGTTCAGACTGATAGGCAGTCGCCTGCAACGTGTGGGCACTTTAGTCTAAGGAGGGGAAGCCCAGCATGTTTATGCTGAAGAGTGTGAAAATGACCGAGGTCTCCTAACCTGGACCCCAACAGCCCCCGTGGCTCTGGGCCAGTCCCAACCTGGCTGTAGATGGTGATAGTACTTAACGAATCAGACATCAGTAACAGGCAACTATTAACAATCCCTTCACGGATGTGAAGCATTAGTGTCTCCAGAGCCCACCCCACAGGATCCGTGTTACTGAAACACACTGTGCCCTGACACGGCTGTTCAGCATCCAACGTGCCACGTGATGGGTAACATACTGCAGCCTCAATGTAGCACTGATGTTTACCGCTTCTCTGCGCTGTCAAACTGGCACTTTTACTCCACCCGAAAGAGACCAGGTCTCAGGTTAAGTCAAGTGATTCATCTTTATTTAAAACTGCATGTATAAAAAAAACAACAGGATTTCTGAATTCCCCTTTACAATATTAACTATTCACAAAACAAAAAAGCTACTGGCAAGACCAGGGGCGGCTCTAGGGATTTTGCTGCTCGAAGCACGGCAGGCAGGTTGCCTCTGGCGGTTTGCCTGTGGAGGGTCTGCTGGTCCCACAGCTTCGGCGGACCTCCCGAAGGCGCGCCTGCGGGAGGTCCTCTGAAGCCACGGGACCAGCGGACCCTCCGTAGGCACGCCTGCGGGACGTCCTCCGAAGCCATGGGACCAGCGGACCCTCCGCAGGCATGCCTGCGGGACGTCCTCCGAAGCCGTGGGACCAGCAGACCCTCCGCAGGCACGCCTGCGGGAGGTCCTCTGAAGCCACGGGACCAGCTGACCCTCCGCAGACGTGCCTGTGGGACGTCCTCCGAAGCCATGGGACTAGCGGACCCTCCGCAGGCACACCTGTGGGACGTCCTCCGAAGCCGTGGGACCAGCGGACCCTCCGCAGGCACGCCTGCGGGAGGTCCTCTGAAGCCACGGGACCAGCGGACGCTCCACAGGCGTGCCTGTGGGACGTCCTCCGAAGCCGTGGGACCAGCGGACCCTCCGCAGGCACGCCTGCGGGAGGTCCTCTGAAGCCGCGGGACCAGTGGACCCTCCCCAGGCCCACCTGCGGGGCATCCTCCGAAGCCGTGGGACCAGCGGACCCTCCGCAGGCACGCCTGCGGGACGTCCTCCGAAGCCGTGGGACCAGCGGACCCTCCGCAGGCACGCCTGCGGGAGGTCCTCTGAAGCCACGGGACCAGCGGACCCTCCGCAGGCGTGCCTGTGGGACGTCCTCCGAAGCCGTGGGACCAGCGGACCCTCCACAGGCACGCCTGCGGGAGGTCCTCTGAAGCCGCGGGACCAGTGGACCCTCCACAGGCACGCCTGCGGGGCATCCTCCGAAGCTGCGGGACCAGCAGACCCTCCACAGGCGCAGCTGCAGGAAGCCCTCCGAAGCCGCCGGACCAGCGGACCCTCCGCAGGCACGCCTGCGGGACGTCCTCCAAAGCCGCGGGACCAGTGGATCCTCCGCAGGCGCACCTGCAGGGGGTCCTCCGGAGCCGCGGGACCAGCGGACCCTCCGCAGGCAGGCCGCCGAAGGCAGCCTGCCTGCCCCCCTCACGGCGCCGGCAAAGCGCCCCCTGTGGCTTGCTGCCCCAAGTACGTGCTTGGCGTGCTGGGGCCCGGAGCCCCCCTGGGCAAGACATCAAGTAAGGCAGGGCCTAACCTCCAGCCTCTCAGAAGATTTGCCAGTTAGCTGGCCTCTGGAATGAGATATGAATGTTCCCATGTAACAGGCAGGCAGCCACCGGCAAGAGTTTTCTCTTTTACACCCAGTGGATGAGAGAAACTGCTATTCGCCAGACTCCTGAATTAGATTGTGCTGGTGCATCTCTGCTGTTTTCTGTGGCAAAGGGACGTCTTGCATCCATGAATGATTTAGAAGGTCTTCCAAGGATGGCCTGTCGGAGGGCCTCAAGTCCAGACACCATTCAATGAGGTGCTGGCACTCTGGGGAGAGAAAACAAGCAGTCAGTGAGAATGTGCTGCTGAGTAATGTCTGGGAAGCCTACAAGCCTCCCTCTTTTACCACCTGCAAGTCTGCTTTGGGATCTGCCTTTCTTGCTTCACAGGACAGATGACCATGGCTGTGGCTAAGCCCTGGTCTCCACTAGGGGAGGCGGGGGAATTGATCTAGGATACGCAACTGTGGCTACGAGAAGCGTAGCTGAAGTCGACGTACTTAGATCAACTCACCGCAGCATCTTCATGACGGCGAGTCGACAGCTGCCATCCCCCCATCGACTCCGCCTGCGCCTCTCGTGGCGCTGGAGTACAGGAGTCGACGGGAGAGTGCTCAGGGGTCGATTTATCACGTCTAGACTACACACAATAAATCGACACCCCCCCCCCAGCTCGATCTCACAGCATCGATTCCAGCTGGAGTGTAGACCTGCCCTAGATGTGGTTTCTTAGTTACTTCCGCCACCCTTGTACATAGGTGAACCAGGTCCCATCTTTGGATGGAGACTCCAAAAATACACCAGGGAGCAAATTAGCAGTGCAAGTCCATGAGCAGCCCATCCTTCCCCGCCATTCATACGCAGACTAATAGCAAAAATCAACTTTCCCTTCCCCAATGAGATGATGAAACCGGAGAGCTACTCGGTTCTAGCTCTTTTGTCATTTCCACTTTCTGTCAGACCACTTCATCAGCCAGCGGCAGTAGCCACATTAAAGACCCCGGCGAGTGGCAGGAGAGTCAAGTGCTGAAGTGAACAACAACAGTGAGCTCTGAAGCAGCTGTCTGAGGCAGGGAAGACAGCGGGGTCCCCAGCATTTCCCCGGGATTCAATAGCATGAAACATCTCATTGAGTTTGACATGAAGGGACCACTAGATCACAGACTATGCCTTGCATGTCTCATTGGTTGCATGAAGTGATGGTAAATGCACCTCTATGTCGTCATATTCTCGCTCTGTCAGTGTGGCATTCAGGCTAAGCAGCTGTTCGCCCAACTCTAACACTACAAAGGAGTGTGCTCACCTGGAGAGACGCTCTGCCGAAAGCAGACCTGGCCCTTAATAATCTCCTCATCATGTTCAAAGGGGAGATTCCCGCAGACCATGGCATAGAGCAGGACTCCCAGAGACCAGACTGTGGCTGACCTGGCATGATATTGGTGATTGAGGATCCATTCTGGGGGGCTGTACACTCTGGTCCCTGTAGAGGAGATCAGAGGAGCACGGTTAGCAGAAATTTTTCATCTCTTCCCCTAAGCAGAGCAACCAGTTACTAATGATTTGTTCAGGTGTTATCAGGGTGACCAAGAGACCAAGTCAGGTACTTCAGCCCCCAACTTAGGTTGCAATATCTTAATATTGTTTAACTCTCAGCCCAGTTGGATTGGGATTTAACCCCCTAGCAGCTGTGCTAGGGCATAGACTACAAGTGAAGCAGAACCAAATGGAGTGCAAACCACCATGTTTTCCAGCTGCAATACAAGCCACAATAAGTAACAGCTTTCTTAAAGCCACCGTTATCCTGACTTCATCTCTGTCAATGTAACCATTTCTCAGTGAGGTAAAGAGAGAGGCAGCTTGCAGATACTTCAGCCCATGGTGACCCAGTGCAGCCAGAGCATTTGGGGAGGTGCTGGGGCCTTGTCTACTGCACAACAAGGACCCCAGACAACCTTACAGTCCTTCCTACATAAAAGGGTTTCCTTGCTTAACCCAAAGAAGAGTTTATTCCTTTTCTGGCACTGACTACTGTTGAGTCAGCCAGGGATAAAGCCTGCCTACTCCACAGCTGGGGACAAAGATTTGTTGTACAACGTCAAGGGAGTGGTTTTAGTATGTACCGTTGTGCATGTGATAATTATGCTTGGAACCCTGGTTTTGGGCTCTGCAGAGGCTTACGCCCTTTGCCTTTGTTGTATCTGATCTCTTCCCTTCTGGCAGGAAGAGGAGACTGTGGTCAGAGCTCCTAGTCTGGTTTCTGGCCACGTGACTGTTGTTTACAAACTTTGGGTTGTAAAAAGAAACCTGATGTCCCACCAGGGGGCACCACTAGCTTGGGAAATTCTGCAGGAGAGGGGTGGTTGGGAGGGGCAAACCCATCCCTTGTCATCAACCCTTACATTAAAAACAAAAAATGCAGCACCCATCCGGCAGGGCAGAAGCAAAACAAACCCTCAACAACAAACTGATCTGGTTTTTTGAAAGTCAACGGCCCTATCCTGAATATGCCTTTCTAGTGGGTCAGAAAGAATGCCTGCTGCTCTGCTTATTTGTCCCCCACGCAGATCCCTGCACCCCTGCTCCAAGGTCAAACAGTCCTCCCTGGGTCTGGAGCTCCCCCCTCCCCAAAGATCTGACTCAGGTGCCTTTGGGGAGCAGAGGAAAGGGAGCCAGCTGCAAGCAGATCTCCCACCGATCCTATTTCACAACATTCATCCCGTGACAAAACGCAACTTTCCAATGAAATGAATAATTTAGCGAGATGGCGGAGACAGCAGCTTCTCCTCTTGATCCCCTCCCCACACTGATGTCCATCCGTCCCCACAGAAAGAAACTGCACAAGAGCCCTCTTCTTTATCCTTGGGCGGGGGGGACTTCCCCTCCCCTGCATTCTAGCTGGTAGATTAGGTTAGGATCCAGCACCTGAGCAGCCATGGCTGCAGAGAGGTTTAACTCAATCTTTCCCCATCTAGGAGGTGAGGCAGATCCTGTTTGCACCACCCCTGGAGGGTGGAATACCAGCCAGACCCCTGCTGAAATGCTACAGATGTCATGGACCTAGAGAAAACCAAATCACTGGAACCAGAGCCCAACTTTCTCCTCTTATTGCTCACAGGGACTCCAGAGATTGATGCTTGTGAGTTCACATCCGGTTTCTGCCATGTGCCCCCCTCCCAGCCCCTGCATGACGTGGGCAGCTACCACCAGTTAACACCCAACAAAAGGGCAAACATTTGTGAAATGCTTTTTGGATACAAGGCAGGGAGGAAAACCCCAAAGGTATCAAAGCTGCACATCACGCAACAGTATATTTAGCAAAGGAGAATGGCAGGGGGAAGAGGGAACAAACCATTCCCTGGCTGGGAAGTTACTGAACATTTACAGGCAGGGAACAACTCATTTCAAAGAGGAATTTCCCTGGATTCCCTCCCTACACAGATAAAATAGAAGAGGATGGAAACAGACACTCACCATCAAAATCAGTGTACGCTGTGTCCTTGAGTAATGCCCCAGACCCAAAATCTATGAGTTTCAGTTCTCCGCTGTTCAGCTCAACCAGGATGTTCTCCTCCTTGATATCCCGGTGCAATACCCCACAGCTATGACAGTGCTGAACCGCCTCCACAACCTGGCGGAAAAAGCTGCGGGCCTGCTCCTCGGGGAGAGCACCCCGCTCCGTGATGAAGTCAAACAGGTCCTGCACAGGATCCGGTCGCTCCAAAACCAAGACGAAGCTGTCCGGTCTCTCAAACCAGTCCAAGAGCTGAATGACCCCCCGGAAGCCTGAGCCCACTTTCTTCAGGAGCAGGATCTCCATGGGCACTCTGCTCCCACAATGCTTCACAGAGAGAGAAAGGAGAGCTCCATCAGAGGCAGGCAATCAACCCACGAAGTCAAGAGCTACTGTGACGAGGTGGGACTGGTTTTAATGTTCCCGCTGAATACTGGGGGGCGGGGGGCTCAGCTCTGGCCGACCCTCTGTCACCTGGCAACTAATGGCCAGGCCCTTCCCCCCTGCAAGGGGATGCTAAAGGTGTTGGAGACAGAGAGATCAGGTGACCTCCTGGCCCAGGAAAGAGACACAGCCCAGAGAGGAGGGGCTGGAGGGGGTTTGAGAGTTTTTGGAAGCTGATTGGAAAATGGAGGGGAGCCCCGAGGAGGCTCGGGCCTCCCAGCGGGGCTGTGGCCTCCCTGGGGCCCCAGATGGACCTAACTAAGGGGGGTCCTGTGGTCTGTACTGGCAAGACCTGTTTTGGACTGTGTTCCTCTCATCTAAATAAACCTCTGTGTTACTGGCTGGCTGAGAGTCACGTCTGACTGCAAAGTAGGGGTGCAGGACCCTCTAGCTTCCCCAGGACCCCGACTGGGTGGACTCGCTGTGGGAAGCACATTGAGGGGCACATGCTGAATGCTACGTGTGAGCTTCCTGCCCTGCAGACAGTCTGCTCCAAGGGAGAGGAGACTCCCCAGAGTCCTGACTGGCTTTGTGGGGAGCAGTTCCAGAGCATCGCCCGGGGACTCCATGCTACCTACGACACCTTCACTACAGAGCCAAGACCATGCGATGCAGAGCCACAGCAGATATCCCTGCCCAAGACACTTACCAGCTCTCCCCAGTTAGAAACCCGGTCCTGGTGCACGTGCTTGATGGCTACCTAGGTACAACCAGAACCACCCAGACAATCAGGATCGGGTCAGGCAACCCCAGAAAGAAGGGAGGCAAACAAGGGACCAGTGAAGGGGAGGCAAGATGGTGGCTATGGCAGGGCAAAGCAAAGGAGATGTAACGGGGTAAGGGACGGGTCTCTCACCAAAGGTGGAGCTCTATAGAGCGGGCTGCAGGGGTGGGGTGGGGTGGGGGGGTCCCTGTCCAGGGTCTACTCACTGGGGCGCTGTCCGACAGGCGGGTGCCCGAGTAGACAGAACCAAAGCCACCACTGCCCAGCAGCGGGCCCACCTGGTACAGCTTCTCCAGTGGCTCCTTGTCCTTCCCTGCAGGCAGAGAGGCACAGACACCAGGATCAGACCCAGCTGTGTCCTCAAAAAGCCGGGCCAACCCTCCAAACCAGGCCAGACCCTCATTCCTCCCCAAGCCAAACCAGAGCAGACCCACATCCCTCCTCAGAATGACACCCCACACCCCGAAACCAGACCAGACCCACATCCCTCCCCAAGCCAAACAAGAGGAGACCCACATCCCTCCTCAGAATGACCCCCATCCCCCAAAACCAGACCAGACCCACATCCCTCCCCAAGCCAAACCAGAGCAGACCCACATCCCTCCTCAGAATGACACCCCACACCCCGAAACCAGACCAGACCCACATCCCTCCCCAAGCCAAACAAGAGGAGACCCACATCCCTCCTCAGAATGACCCCCCATCCCCCAAAACCGGACCAGACCCACATCGCTCCCCCAAACCGGATCAGACTTCCTTGCAACCCAAACTGGATCAAACTCCTCTATGAGCCTCTCCAATGCCTAGCAGGACAGGGCGCCTCCCAAACTGATCCCGGCCCGCTCCGGGGCCCCCCACAGCAGAGCCCCCCCCCCTGCAGTCCATCCAGATGAAACTGAACCCAACTGAGCCTCACCTGGCTGTAGCTTGGCCGGGTGCAGCTCCCCACCGGACCCGGAGCAGAGGTTGGCCAGCGAGTTGATCTTGGAGAGCAGCATCCCCACGCTGTCCCCTTACTCCAGGACTTTCCTTTCAATAGAGAAACACTGGTAATTCTATCATGGCGTCCAGTACCAGGTGACTTGGTGTCACGGAGTGTGGGGGAGTCATGGCCCTGCACCCCCCTTCCTGCGATTCTCTGAGACTCTCAGCCAGCCAGTAGAACAGGTTTATTAGATGACAGAAACATGGTCTAAAACAGAGCTTGTAGGTACAGGAAACAGGACCCCTCAGCCAGGTCCAACTTGGGGGCCAGGGAGCCCAGTGCCCTGCCTGGGCTGGGTCTCTGTCCATTTCCCCAGCCAGACTCTCCAGCTTGTGTCTTTCCCCGGCCAGGTGTCCCCTGGTCCCTTTGTTCTCCAACACCTTCAGGTGGCACCTTGCAGGGAAGGAGCCCAGGCCATTAGTTGCCAGGAGACAGGGTGTCGGCCATTCTCTGGGCAACAGAATCAAACTGGTCCCCTAGGGCTCTGCAACAATCACACACCCTGATCACTCCACCTAGACACTTAAGACAGACAAAGGGGAAACTGAGGCACCCACACAGTATTCAGAGAAAATATAAGAACAGTCCCACTTCATCACACTTGGTCACACAGGGAGCGGGATGGAGGAGACGAGGGACCTGGTGAGCAGTGGGAGGGGGGACAGACACGGGGAGGGGGTGCAGGAGAGGAGGGACTTGGCGAGCGGGAACACAGGGAGGGGGGTGCAGGAGAGGAGGGACTGGGCGAGCGGCAGTCCTGGGACACAGGGAGGGGGGTGCAGGAGAGGAGGGACTGGGCGAGCGACGGGGGGGACATGGGGAGGGGGGTGCAGGAGAGGAGGCACTGGGTGAGCGGCAGTGGCGGGGACACGGGGAGGGGGTGCAGGAGAGGAGGGACTGGGCAAGCGGCGGGGGGGACACGGGGAGGGGGTGCAGGAGAGGAGGGACTGGGCAAGCGGCGGGGGGGACACGGGGAGGGGGTGCAGGAGAGGAGGGACTGGGTGAGCGGCAGTGGCGGGGACATGCCAACCTGGGCTGCAGCCTGCGCACATCAGCATGTGCCCAGCACACCCTAATGCAGGGGTGGGCAAATTACGGCCGGATCCGACCCCTCAGGGGTGGGGATCTGGCCCGGGGGACTTGCCCCCAGTGGTGCCGCAGGCCCCATGCTGCTCTCGAATCACCACCTCTCGCTTTCAGGCTGCACCGGGGTGGGGGGGCAAAGGGCTCCGTGCCCCCTGCAGCTCCCATTGGCTGGGAACGGGGAACCGTGGCCAATGGGAGCTTTGGGGGAGGTACCTGAAGGTGTGGAAGGGCAGCGCGCGGGGCCCTGTGCCCCCCCCTTCCCCAGGGCCGTGCAGGGACGTGGTGGGCGGCGCGGCATGGGGCCAGGGCGGGCAGACAGGGAGCCTGCCCTGGCCCTGGTGCACGCTGCTGCCATCCCGAGACACTTTAGGTAAGCGGCGCTGGGCCAGAGCCCAACCCCCTCCTGCACCCCAACTCCCTGCCCTGAGCCCCCTGCCTGCACCCCACACCCCTCCTGTACCCCTACCCCCTGTCCTGAGCCCACTGCCTGCACCCCTCCTGTACCCCAACTCCCTGCCCTGAGCCCCCTGCCTGCTCCCCACACCCCTCCTGTACCCCAACTCCCGGCCCTGAGCCCCCTGCCTGCACCCCACACCCTCCTGTACCCCTACCCCTGTCCAGAGCCCCTGCCTGCACCCTGCCTGCACCCTCCTGTACCCCAACCCCTGCCCTGAGCCCCCTGCCTGCACCCCCCACCCCTCCTGTACCCCAACTCCCTGCCCTGATCCCACTGCCTGCACCCCACCCCCCTCCGGAACCCCACCCCCCTGGCCTGCGCCCCCTGCTGACCCTATCCTCTACCCCAGGTCCCTGCCCTGAGGCACCTGCCTGCACTCCACACCCCTCCTGTACCCCAACCCCCTGTCCTGAGCCCACTGCCTGCACCCATCCTCTACCCCAACCTCCTGTCCAGAGCCCCCTGCCTGCACCCCTCCTGTACCCCAACTCCCTGCCCTGAGCCCCCTGCCTGCACCCCACACCCCTCCTGTACCCCAACCCCCTGTCCTGAGCCCACTGCCTGCACCCTCCTGCATCCCAGGTCCCTGCCCTGCGACACCTGTCTGCACCCCGCACCCCTCCTGTACCCCAACCCCTGTCCTGAGCCCCCTGCTGCACCCCTCCTGTACCCCAACTCCCTGCCCTGAGCCACCTGCCTGCACCCCATACCCCTCCTGTACCCCAACTGCCTGGCCAGAGCCCCCTGCCTGCACCCTCCTGCACCCGAGGTCCCTGTCCTGAGCCCCCTGCCGCACCCCTCCTGTACCCCAACCCCCTGTCCTGAACCCCCTGCCTGCACCTCATACCTCTCCTGTACCCCAACCCCTGTCCTGAGCCCCCTGCTGAACCCCTCCTGTACCCCAAGTCCCTGCCCTGAGACACCTGCCTGCACCCCACACCCCTCCTGTACCCCAACTCCCTGCCCTGAGCCCACTGCCTGCACCTTGCAACCCTCCTGTACCCCCACCCCTGTCCTGAGCCCCTGCCTGCACCCCTCCTGTACCCCAACTCCCTGTCCTGAGCCCCCTGCCTGCACCCATCCTGAATCCCAACTCCCTGCCCTGAGCCCACTTCCTGCACCCCATACCCCTCCTGTACCCCAACCTCCTGTCCAGAGCCCCCTGCTGCAACCCCATACCCCTCCTGTACCCGTTCCCGGTGTCCCGAGCCCCCTGCTTCAGACCTCCTGTATCCCAACTCTCTGTCCTGAGCCCCCTGCCTGTACCCCTCCTGTACCCCAACCCCCTGTCGTGAGCCCCCTGCCTGCACCCCTCCTGTACGCCAATCCCCTGTCCTGAGCCCCCTGCCTGTAACCCGCACCCCTCCTGTGCCCCAACCCCCTGGCCTGAGCCCCCGGCTGCACCCTTCTGCACCCGAGGTCCCTGCCCTGAGACACCTGCCTGCACCCCACATCCCTCCTGTACCCCAACCCCCCGTCCAGAGGCCCCTGCCGCACCCCTCTGTACCCCGACTCCCTGTCCTGAGCCCCCTGCCTGCACCCCATACCCTCCTGAACCCCAACCCCCTGTCCTGAGCCCCCTGCTGAACCCCTCCTGTACCCCAACTCCCTGCCCTGAGACACCTGCCTGCACCCCTCCTGTACCCCAACCCCCTGTCCTGAACCCCCTGCCTGCACCTCATACCTCTCCTGTACCCCAACCTCCTGTCCAGAGCCCCCTGCTGCACCCCTCCTGTACCCCAACTCCCTGTCCAGAGGCCCCTGCTGCACCCCTCCTGCACCCGAGGTCCCTGTCCTGAGCCCCCTGCCTTCACCCCGCACCCCTCCTGTACCCCAACCCCCTGTCCAGAGCCTCCTGCCTGCAGCCTCCTGTACCCCAACTCCCTGTCCTGAGCCCCCTGCTGCACCCCTCCTGTACCCCAGGTCCCTGTCCTGAGCCCCCAGCCTGCACCCCTCCTGGACCCCAGGTCCCTGCCCTGAGACACCTGCCTGCACCCCGCACCCCTCCTGTACCCCAACCCCCTGTCCTGAGGCCCCTGCCGCACCCCTCTGTACCCCGACTCCCTGTCCTGAGCCCCCTGCCTGCACACCTCCTGTACCCCAGGTCCCTGCCCTGAGACACCTGCCTGCACCCCGCACCCCACCTGGACCCCAACCCCCAGTCCAGAGGCCCCTGACGCACCCCTCCTGAACCCCAACTCCCTGTCCTGAGCCCCCTGCCTGTACCCCAACTCCCTCTTTTAAAATAAATCAATAAATACAATTCCCTGAGTGCACACCCTAATGAAATGTGCTGTGCACGCCTATGATACTGCAGATCTACTTCTAAAGCAATATATTCTAGGGACCAATTATCCCCAAGTTCCCTGATTCATCCTTCAGCTGATTGAACAAAGCTGACTTGTGTATCATGACTAAGGGTTTCTGGCTTCTCAGCTGGGGAGTTTTACAAGACACTGCCTAGGAGCACTTAGTGCAGTTTGGGAGGAGGAGGTCTGGAACTTCCCCAGACAACAGCTAGGCCAGCAGGTGAAGCTGAGTTTTTCAGCTCAGACTCAAGTCTGGCACTGCCTGCTAAACCCCTCGGGCAGCAAACTGCCTGACAAGGAATTTTGTTGCATCAGGTTTCTATATTCCCCAGGTTGCTATTGTGATTAACAACTGGTTCCCTACTCAAAATCTCTGTAGCTTTACCACACATGCAGCACGAACCTTCCGTCCTAAAGGCGGGTCCCCTTCAGACCACAGGGCTAAGCCTACCAGCAGGGAGCAAGGCAGGGGTAAAGCTTTGACTGCCAGCCCCTACAACATCCTTGTCTCCTGGACTTTAATCCCCCACTTTTCCCAAACCCCACATTCATTTTAATTCATTTTTAAAAGCAACCCCCCCCACCCCCGCCAATTTCTCCAGGGCTTCCAGATAATGATTCAGGACCCGAGTGGTGGATATCCCGCCTGCCCATGCAGAGACATGAGGCGCTCCCTTATGCCCCTGTGCTGACTGCCATGAGCACAGGGATCAGCATGGATGAAAACAGCCCTTGCTGAGCCACAATTCTCCCCACACTCCACCTAAGTGGGCATGGCAGCAGTTAGCGCCTGGGCTCCTCTCCCACAGTGTGCTGGGGGGTCGTACGCGGTGCCAGGTACCGGCGTGATGCAAGGTACGTCATCCTCTGGAGCAGAGAGAAAACCACAAGGCAGCCTGCAACTCCTCAGTCACAAGCAGCTTTTTGGCCCGCTCCTGGGTCACTTCAGCTCTGCATTGCCACCCGTACGTGGGGTCTGTGACAAAGCGACTCTTTAGCCCATAAACAGCTCAGCCTGCACGGCAGTTCTTTTTTACCACAGCGTTTTTCTGTCTCTACTAACGAGCGGGGCTTTGTTAGAGTTATTGGGTGGCCTGCACTTCTCCTAAAAGACAAAGGTGTTTCAAGGCGAAGACTTGTCACCATTTTCCCCTTTACTTCCCCTCACACAAGTCAGGCAGCGTCTTCTCTCCTTGGGGTCCAATCAGACCAGCTATGCGCTTGTTTTACATTCTGGAATTTCAACCACCAAATGCATTTCCTAAGCCTCTTTCGGAAAGGGAAAAGGTCTTGCCAGAGCAGACGCCCGAGGTTTAAACGTCCTCTCCAATATTTCTGTGACAGATCTTTCTCAACATTTGAAATTGTGAGTAGCACACAGAACAAATCCCAGAAAATACGCATGGCAATTGGAGTTGATGAGCCGCTTTGCCCTCCAATTCAAGATGCCTTTTGTCCCGTGATAGCAAATAAATTATGTGAGCCCAATGGGACAAAGCCTGCTGTCAGATTCATGGCACAACTGCTTCTGAACTTAGCAAGAGTGGGCAAAATGTGGCCCCAAATCAGACTAGCTTCCTAACATGGACACCTATTAGAGTACAGAATAACCTGCCAAGGGAAGCCGTGTGGAAGCGCCAGCTCTGGAGATGATTTGAAAGAGACTGGACCAAACCTCGGGAAATGCCTGGCAGGGAAGAACTCTGCACCATCTAGCAGCAGAATTGTTTTTTACGTAGGCGCTGTGTCCGCTGCAAATGGAGATGTGGCTGCAGCTCTCCCAGGCATACTCTCATGCTAGTGTCCATTGAGCTAGCACAGCTAAAAACAGCAGTGAAGAAATGGCAGCGCAGGCTCTGCGAGTCCAACCAGAACCTTGGGTACATACTCATGTTGCCAGCCCACGCCAGGGACCATGCAGCCAGGTCTTCACTAATACTGTTAGCCCACCAGGTAAATGAAAACGAGTGATGCCGATGAGAGCTGGAATCACCCTTCCGACTGACATGTACAGCTACGTTTAGATTGTTCTGTGGTAGTACAGTGCCTAGCGCAACAGGTCCCTGCTGCAAGACCGGGGCTACTGCAATACAAAAGAAAAGTATCATCTTTATTGTACATGCCCTACTTCTAGACACGTCTTTCAAGTATATTTCCCCATAAACTACCCTGAGGTTGTATTTTTCACAACTTCAGCTGTCCACTAGCGGGTAATAGTTCCAATTTGTTAAAGATCTGGAGACAGGTCCCAGCCCACAGAACATCCCCTTTTCATTGCTGCCGTAGTCTCTGCTCCCATATTTAAAGGCAGAGGGCAAAATTTTCACTCCTGGGAGCCTGAAATCCGTATTTAGACACCCAACTAGAAATCAGCTGATTTTCAAAGAGGAAAAACCAGCTCTCGTTGACTGCGTGGAATTTGTGGATGCTCAGCACAGCTGAAAAGAAGATCATTCGTCTAGGTGATTACAATTCTAACTTACAGGCACCCAGGTACGGCTATTTTGGGCAGAGACGGTACAATATTTAACTAATAAAAAGATACTGCAATACAGTGTAAACCTTGGCTGCACAAGTGTACATGCAATGAAGAGAGGAGGAAGGCGCTGCAACACACAAGAAGAACAGGCCCAGGCCATCACAATATGCAAGAACGTGCCAGCACCTATGCTCTGTGAAGGAGAGCGTGCACCAAGGTCTGACTGAGGCATGGCTTCTTGGATCATTAAACAGATGTGTGGTTAGAAGTGGGGTAGGTGAGTGAACTTGCTGTAATGAGCATGAGCACTGACTGATAAAGATACCTGAGGGCATGCTGCCCTTGCTCAGAGGAAAGGTAACAGCCCTCCAAAACCCAGCCTGGCCTGAGACAGCAAGATGCCCCAAGCTAAGCATGCTGCTGGTTCCTAGGCACTACAAACATTGTGTAGGCATCGCCAGTCAAGACAGGATTTGAGCCTTATCTGGCAAGATGTGGAGACAATGTTCCAAATGGAACAGGTGGCTTCATAAATAGTTGTGCTTGTGATATGTATGAGGTAGTCTCCTGCAAACATATCGAATCATAGGACGGGAAGGAAACTCGAGAGGTCATCTAGTCCGGTCCCCTGCACCCAAGGCAGGATTAAATATTATCTAGACCATCCCTGACAGGTGTTTGTCTAACCTGCCTTAAAAATCTCCAATGATGGAGATTCCACAACCTCCCTAGGCAATTTATTCCACTGCTTAACCACCCTGACAGTTAGGAAGTTTTTCCTAATGTCCAACCTGAACCATCCTTGCTGCAATTTAAGTCCATTGTAATTATGCTGTCGATAAAATGTATTATTCTAGATTTTTATATTTTGAATCAGAACCCTAATGTGTAATGCCTAATAAGAGAGAAGAATAAATTTGTAGCCTATCTGCCAGCCCCGTCTTTCAACAGTCCCTACTCTACTGTATGTGCAAACTCAGATTGCAATTATTTTTCCTAGGGAGCAATTAAATATTGCAACCAGTGTTAAGAATAAACACAATTCCAGTAACAGGCAACACTTAGATGACCAGTTCAGGTTCAGTGCACATGAATATCCAGCAATAGCACCGAGAGCCCTAGCAGTATAATGAACCTTGTAGCAACCCAGGCAGGCAAGCTACGCAATACATGGACATAACGCCTCTAACTCACAGCAAGTCACATCTAACAAGCAATTCAGAGCAACTCTTACAGCTCATATAGGCACATATTTAAGAACTATTTACAAAATTAGCCCCACTCTGTCTTTAAAATGTTTAGATCTGCTTAATCATAAGCATGTATTTATGCATTTTGGAAACAATTCTGGAAACACACTGTAACAATCAGTATGTGATATTCAGCTCAACTGAATTGCCATGGTAATTAGCAACTTATTCTTACATTAGTTAATTCCAGTGTGACCCATACAAATGAGAAACACTTTCCCTTTTAAACAAATGCTTTATATTTTATCTTTAGAAATGTTTTTTTTTAAACTTTCAACCACTGTCAAAAGTTCTTCAGATTCCCCCCTTAACAGCATCATTCTTGGCAGTTCTTGAAGTGCACTCCCTGGTCCCAGCTCTAGAACTATATATTTGTTGAAGGGACACTGTCAATTTGAAATCTACCAATTTTTTAAAAAACAGGTTCAAATAAGTTTTATACACTACCCTGGCCCTGAATCCCCATGCCAAAATTAATGGTTTTACAGTTGCATATTCCTGTTTTTAAAGGTGTTTTTCTTTTTCCCGTGGCTCTGTGAAAGACTCACACAAACAACAGAAGAAACCGACTATATGGCCTAGCAGTTAAAGCATTACATTGGGGCTCAGGGCAATCTGGGTTCTAGTCCTGGCTCTGCTGAGGGCTTGGTGGATGATCCTGGGCAAATCACGTCCCCCTCTCTGTGCCTCAGTTTCCCCATATGTAAAACAGAGATAAAGATACTGTTCTCCTCTGTAAAGGGCTTTGAGATCTACTGAGGTAAAGTGCTATAGAAGAGATAGGGAGTATTATAATTAAAATGAAATTGTATATTTGATGTCGCTTTTTGAATAGGCAAGCCAAGCAAACAGAAAACAGTATTTTTTCAATAGTCTCTCAGTACAACAATTTTACTTGCAACAACTGTAAACAGTTGTAAATTCAGACAGAAGGTGAGTTTTAAGTTAATGGTGTCACTTTAAGATATAGGACATCTTTGAAGATGGTCCTACTTAAGCAATTCAACATTTTCCTCTCTATTTTCTTGGGTAACCTATCCTTATGCTGTCCCATCCAGCACTGCAAAAGGCTGAATATTACTTTTCACATGTTCAGCACAGACTAAGAATTCCAATCACAAGATAAGGGAAGTGCATTGCCCAATGTGCATTCTTGCATAAAATATTTCATCAATACTTTTCATGATGTTACTTTAACAATTAGCTCTCTTGATGACTAACTCTACAAAGAAGGTCCTGTCTCATGATGAACCTGTATTACCTGTTGACAACAATCAATAATCTCATCTCAACAGATCTAAAATGGGAAAATAAAAATAAAAAGTTTGTCTTCTGGAAAGTCTGAAGACAGTTCAATCAGAAATACTACTTTATTCTTTGCCCCCATAATATACAGATTAGCAAAGAGAACTTGGTTCAAAACCCAAATCCAAAACCTCAAACTTCAATCCCTGAAATCTGAAGCTATGTACATATACAAGAGCTATACACAGCAAATCCTATCCAGGGCGCTCTACTGGCAACCAGATAATGTGGCTCACTAGGCTGCTCTTCGAGTTTGGTTTTAAAAAATAAACAGTAATAGAGCATTTAAAAGTAATACAGTTACAACATGACAATTCACGTTTCGGGGGGGAAAACCTCAGGAAATTGCTAGGAATTCAATGTGAAAGAGAGAGTAGGAGGAGTTAATGGAAACAAAACTATTTTTGTCCCTTTTAAGGGAAAAAAAAGGGAAGAATACAGGGCCACTGAGCTGGCACTTTAGTTAAGACAAGTAGGTTGTGTCTACAGATTTCTGAGTAGGACTCGGACTCTGAGGGGAAATAGCAAGGAAAACCAGGCATTGTGTAGGGGCACCAAGGTATATCCAGGGTGACACTGATGAGCTCAGAGGGGGTTATTGTTTTGCCTGAGGTATTAAAGCCATGAAAGGGACAACCAGTCAGCTGGCCACCTTGTGGGCCTAAACTGGCAATTCTCTATGGCCTGGTCTACACTGGGTGGGGGGAGAAGGGGAACTGATCTAAGTTATGCAACTTCAGCTACACACGCATAATGAGACCTCCCTTTACTCCTTAGAGACCGGTCTGTTCTTTCAGCTTTCCCGTTGCACGGGCCCTTCACATTCAGGGGAGGGAGCCGGGCACACACCCTATGGAGCCGTTTTCTGGGAAGGTGTGTACAGGACACAGCCATTCAGAATTTGGCTCTTGATGTCTGTATTCTAAAACTTATTAATTCCTAGCCAGACAGACCCTCACCCTACACTATGCCACACCATCCATCCAACCCCAGCCCTTCCTACTGACACTACCAACCCCACACTGCGCCATGATGTCCAGCTTCCCCCCCCACAACCTGCCCCACTCACCCACCATGGGTCCCCCGCTTACTAACAGGGTCCACCACCCCCCGCCCCACTGTTCCACATCAGTCTCAGCTGGTTAAACTGTACTGGGAGCTCCCTGCCATGGGCCAGCCTGTCCTCAAACCACCAGGGGTGATGGCAGAGGCCCCAGAGTCACAAGACCCCTTTCATCTCCGAAGGCTAGATGAGGAATGAGGGGGTGGGCAGGGGGTCTACAGGACAGAGGAGCTGGGATAGATGTTTGGGGGGGGTCTAGGTCAGTGGTTTTCACTCTATGGTACGTGGCTCCCTGGGGGTCTGCCGAGCGTGTCTGAGATGTCCAACGCGGTCTGCACCTCCATTTGAAATGCTAGGGGGGGCCGCAAATGAAAAAGGTTGAAAACCACTGGGTTACAGGCCAGGATGTTAGAGATCAGGGGAGGTGTTGGGGAGGGGTCTACAAATGGAGGAAGTGGCGGGTTCATGGTACTGGGGCGGGTCTGGAGGGAGTGCTGGGGGGGTCAGGGGAGGTGTGGGGGGGGCAGACGCAGGACTGGGGGCTAGAGGAGGGGCGGTGGGGCTAGAAGAGGGGGGTGGGAGGTGTTGGGGGGAAGGGGGTATTTGGAGGCGGGGACTAGACGAGGGGGACCGGGAGTATTTGGGGAGGGGGCGGGGCGTATTTAGGGATCTCGCCCCCCCCTTTACCCGCTCGTGCTCCAGGCTGCGCCACGTGCTGCTCAGCAGCCTCCCTCCGGGCGCCTCGCGGCCACGTGACGCCCCCGGGAAGCTTCGCCCCTCCCGACACAGCCAATAGGAAGAGGAGACAGAGCCCTGACCAATCGGAGCGCAAGAAGAAAGCCCCCCCCCCGTGTTTGAGTGCGAGGGTGGGGGCTGCCTGCAGTGTCCAGACCCCCCCAGCAGGGTGCAGCGAGGGGGCTGCAGTCACCAGACCCCCCCCCCCAGCAAGGAGGGGGGCTGCAGTGACCAGACCGGCCCAGCAGGGTGCAGCGTGCAGCGGGGGGGCTGCCGTGACCAGATACCCTCAGGGTGCAGCAGGGAGGGGGGCTGCAGTGACCAGACCCCCCAGCAGGGTGCAGCGGGGGGGCTGCCGTGACCAGACCCCCCAGCAGGGTGTAGCAGGGAGGGGGGCTGCAGTGACCAGACCCCCCAGCAGGGTGCAGCAGGGGGCTGCAGTGAGCAGACCCCCCCCAGCAGGGTGCAGCAGGGAGGGGGATGCAGTGACCAAACCCCCCAGCAGGGTGCAGCGGGGAGGGGGGCTGCAGTCACCAGACCCGCCCAGCAGGGTGCAGCGGGGGGCTGCAGTGAGCAGACCCCCCGCCAGCAGGGTGCAGCGGGGGGGCTGCCGTGACCGGATACCCCCAGGGTGCAGCAGTGAGGGGGACGCAGTGACCAGACCCGCCCAGCAGGGTGCAGCGGGGGGCTGCCGTGACCGGATACCCCCAGGGTGCAGCAGTGAGGGGGATGCAGTGACCAGACCCCCCCAGCAGGGTGCAGCAGGGAGGGGGATGCAGTGACCAGACCCCCCAGCAGGGTGCAGCAGGGAGGGGGGCTGCAGTCACCAGACCCGCCCAGCAGGGTGCAGCGGGGGGCTGCAGTGAGCAGACCCCCCCCCCAGCAGGGTGCAGCAGGGAGGGGGATGCAGTGACCAGACCCCCCCAGCAGGGTGCAGCAGGGAGGGGGGCTGCAGTCACCAGACCCGCCCAGCAGGGTGCAGCGGGGGGCTGCAGTGAGCAGACCCCCCCCAGCAGGGTGCAGTGGGGGGGCTGCCGTGACCGGATACCCGCAGGGTGCAGCAGGGAGGGAGATGCAGTGACCAGACCCACCCAGCAGGGTGCAGCGGGGGGGCTGCAGTGAGCAGACCCCCCCCAGGGTGCAGCAGGGGGGCTGCAGAGACCAGACCCCCCCCAGGGTGCAGCAGGGGGGCTGCAGTGACCAGACCCCCCCAGCAGGGTGCAGCAGGAAGGCTGCAGTGACCAGACCCGCCCAGCAGGGTGCAGCGGGGGGGCTGCCGTGACCAGATACCCTCAGGGTGCAGTGGGGGGCTGCAGAGACCAGACCCCCCCCAGGGTGCAGCAGGGGGGCTGCAGTGACCAGACACCCCCCCAGCAGGGTGCAGCGGGGGGGCTGCAGTGACCAGACCCCTCAGCAAGGGGGCTGCAGCCAATTAGACAGACAGGATGCTGGTGCCAACCATCTTGCTCTGGTGAAAAGTGTAGT
The DNA here is from genome assembly GCF_016161935.1 of Mauremys reevesii. Classification (NCBI taxonomy): domain Eukaryota; kingdom Metazoa; phylum Chordata; order Testudines; family Geoemydidae; genus Mauremys; species Mauremys reevesii. The sequence continues at coordinate 33,639,389 of NC_052634.1, read as the reverse complement.
AGGATTTTTAGTGACCATACGTGTTGAAGGATATTTGTCCCTTCAGAAAGAGCATCTCCAGCAACACAGGGCCCCTAGCGCTACTCAAAGATGTTGGTTTCGGAAGAGACTGGGAGAGAAGAACATCACTTCCTGAAATCACCATTACCACTTCTGGCTGCATTCTGAGGGGGGATTTCAGCAGCATTCAACACTGAAGCCAGTGGGAGTTTTAATACTGACTTCAATGGGAACTGAGTTTAGGCTCGTGTGCAGAGCACATTAGAAAATCCCACTTTTATTTGCCCACGCCCATCTCTCATCCTTAGCATTGCCCTGGCTCCGGCCTGCTTAGCTTTGGAGATATGACAGAATGGCAGCCTGAGTGGTAAAGCTAACTTGAAATAGTGCAGTTACTAGAGCACTGGAGACTCAACTGAATATTAAAACTTACCCTTATGTCTTTACTCCTGTACACTTACTATCGTGGGTGTTTTAATTACGCTACCCTGCCAGAGAAGAGGAATCTCTGCTGATGGGCTCTGTTAGTTGATACCATATGCATGAACTTCGGTTAGGAGTTACGTGAGAAATGGGGGAAACTGAGGTGATACGGTGAATAATGTAGTAGGTGTATTAGGGCTGATGTGTAGTAACCACCATTAATCAGCATTTTCAGCTGATTGCAGAACAATTAGAACGTAATGAATATGACAAATCATTTCAAACTAATCAGTATGGGATTTGTAATTTGACTCCTTTGGCTCAGACTGGGGGTCGCCCCAGTGCTATAAGTACTCGTGTACCTTCACTATGGCCCTCATCCACAGAAGATTTCAGTGGGCTTTGGGTCAGGCCTTGCGAGTTCTGAAGTGTCTCATAGCAGCATATGAGAGTTCTGTAGTGAACATAAGAACGGCCGTACCGGGTCAGACCAAAGGTCCATCTAGCCCAGTATCTGTCTACCGACAGTGGCCAATGCCAGGTGCCCCTGAGGGCGTGAACCTAACAGGCAATGATCAAGTGATCTCTCTTCTGCCATCCATCTCCATCCTCTGACGAACAGAGGCTAGGGACACCATTCTTACCCATCCTGGCTAATAGCCATTTATGGACTTAGCCACCATGAATTTATCCAGTCCCCTTTTAAACATTGTTATAGTCCTAGCCTTCACAACCTCCTCAGGTAAGGAGTTCCACAAGTTGACTGTGCGCTGCGTGAAGAAGAACTTCCTTTTATTTGTTTTAAACCTGCTGCCTATTAATTTCATTTGGTGACCCCTAGTTCTTGTATTATGGGAATAAGTAAATAACTTTTCCTTATCCACTTTCTCAACATCACTCATGATTTTATATACCTCTATCATGTCCCCCCTTAGTCTTCTCTTTTCCAAACTGAAGAGTCCTAGCCTCTTTAATCTTTCCTCATATGGGCCCCTCTCTAAACCCCTAATCATTTTAGTTGCTCTTTCCTGAACCTTTTCTAGTGCTAGAATATCTTTTTTGAGGTGAGGAGACCACATCTGTACACAGTATTCGAGATGTGGGCGTACCATGGACTTATATAAGGGCAATAATATATTCTCAGTCTTATTCTCTCTCCCCTTTTTAATGATTCCTAACATCCTGTTTGCTTTTTTGACCACCTCTGCACACTGCGTGGACATCTTTAGAGAACTATCCACGATAACTCCAAGATCTTTTTCCTGACTCGTTGTAGCTAAATTAGCCCCCATCATGTTGTATGTATAGTTGGGGTTATTTTTTTCGAATGTGCATTACTTTACATTTATCCACATTACATTTCATTTGCCATTTTGTTGACCAATCACTTAGTTTTGTGAGATCTTTTTGAAGTTCTTCACAATCTGCTTTGGTCTTAACTATCTTGAGTAGTTTAGTATCATCTGCAAACTTTGCCACCTCACTGTTTACCCCTTTCTCCAGATCATTTATGACCACAGTTCCTCCCCTTACCACGCGGTTCTGAGCGGGGAAGAGCTCAGGCCTGCCCGGAGCCATGTGGCTGCAGTGCTGTTCAGGGTGGCTTCTCGACGCCCACGGTGAGCCGGGGGTAAGTGGCCGGGGCCAGGGGGTTGGCTAAGGAGCAGGGAGTCCCGGGGACAGTCAGGGGGCAGAGGTTCTGGGGCGGTCAGGGGACAGGCAAGGGGGTTGGATTGGGGGGGTCTTGGGGAGGTGGTTGTCAGGGAACAAGGAGCAGGATGGGTCAAGGATTCTAAAAAATCTTATTTAATTTGAAATGTTTAGCAGGGTTTTTATTTGTTTGTTTTTGTTTTTCTGCTTGGTGAAACAAGAACCAAAAAAGCCTCCAAGGTTTTCAATGTGTTGTTACCCCTCTACCCCACCTCCTTTTTCTCCCTCTTTACCTTTTTCTCTCCCCGCCCTGAGAGGGAAAAGGGGGCGAGGAAAAGGAAAGCCCAAGAGAGGAAAAGCTCAATGAAAACCATTTTTAAAAACGTTAATTTAAGTGGAAAACAAAAGCTGAATGAAACAACATTTTTCTGCACATTTTTTCTTAAATGTTGTTTTGATTGAACAAAAAAATCACCCAGCTTTAGTTGTAACCGCACAGGCTTCTGTATGCTCCTTATGCCTCGCCTGAATGGCCCCCTGGCCTGAGTTCAGTCTCATAGGGGGCACCTGCTAAATATGGCTGGCTTACCTTAACCCTCAGCTTCTCACCCAGCCTCTGTCCCAGTGCCTAGATATCTGGCTGAAACTGTGACTTTTGCTGGATGGCATGAGCACATTCCTCCTTCTGACCTACAACTGAGTCACTCCTTGGACAAAGAAGAAAAATAGTGTATTTCTGCTCTTCAGATTAACCACAAGATATTTCTACATTATTTTAGCCAAGTATGTACTTGGCCTGCCTTCTACGGCTCAGTCATGTGCAGGTAGGTGAAATAGTGGGTGAAAAACTGGTTGGAGGACAGTAATCAAGGAATGGTTATCAATGATACACTTTCAAAGTGGGGAAATGTGTCCAGCGGGTCCCACAGGGGTCCAGCACTATTCAATATTTTCATAAATCAATTGGATAATGGAGTCGAAAGTTCACTTAGGCAATTTGCAGATGACACTAGGCTGGGAGGGGTTGCAAGCACTTTGGAGGACAAATTGGAGGATTGGTCTGAAATCAGCAGATGAAATTCAATAAAAACAAGTGCAAAGTACCACACTTAGGAATGAAAAATCAAATGCATAACTACAAAATAGGGAATAACTAGCTAGGCAATAGTACCACTGGAAAGGATCTGGGGAGTATAGTGAATCACAAAGTGAATGTGTCAATATGATGCAGCTACAAAAGAGACTAATATTGTACTATGACATATGTTGCAACCTTGTGCAGTATCTCTGGGGATACAGACTGTATTAAGCTTATGAATGGTTTCTGTATCACTGTGGGCCAGGGACTGTATGCAACTTGGGGCAGTGGAGGAGAGTGAGGGGGAATGATACCACAGCTCCTTCAGGAACTAAAAGCAATGGGTGGTGATTTAAGGTGAATCACTCAGGTTGTAAAGACCTCCAGAGAGGTACCATGCCTGGGGACGCTTGCATAAACTGGTTCAAACTAGGTTTTCCAGAGACCAACGGACTAAGAAAGGATGTTTGGCATAAAAAGTCTGCATCTAAACTGACTCAGGGCCTTCTTTTGATTCAGCAGGCAGACAAGTCCTTCTGACCAAAGACGCAACCCTTCCAGAAGGGCTGGAAGAACTTTGGCTTAATAGGGCCCCATCAGATTGAGCAGTGACATATGATAAGCTTTTAGAGTGTGTCATAAACATACAGGTAAGCGTTAATTCCTCTTTTGCCTGTAAAGGGTTAAGAAGATCACATAACCTAGCTGACACCTGCCCAACAGGGCCAATAAGGAGACAAGATACTTTCAAATCTGGGAGGGAGGAAAGTCTTTGTCTGGTGTGTGTGCTTTCGCCATAGAAGATCAAGGAGGCAAACTATATCATCTGGGGGGAGGGATAGCTCAATGGTTTGAGCATTGGTCTGCTAAACCCAGGGTTGTGAGTTCAATCCTTGAGGGGGCCACTTAGGGATCTGGGGCAAAAATTGGTCCTGCTAGTGAAGGCAGGGGGCTGGACTCAATGACCTTTCAAGGTCCCTTCCAGTTCTAGGAGATTGGTATATCTCCAATTACCTTTGTCATAGACTTTAAAGTCAGAAGGGACCATTATGATCATCTAGTCTGACCTCCTGCACAATGCAGGCCACAGAATCTCACCCACCCACTCCTGTAACAAACTCCTAACCTATGTCTGAGTTATTGTGGTTTGAAGACCTCAAGGTTCAGAGAATCCTCCAGCAAGTGACCTGTGCCCCATGCTGCAGAGGAAGGCAAAAAACCTCCAGGGAATCTGCCCTTGAGGAAAATTCCTTCCTGACCCCAAATATGGCGATCAGCTAAACCCTGAGCATGTGAGCAAGACTCACCAGCCAGCACCCAGGAAAGAATTCTCTGTAGTAACTCAGATCCCATCCCATCCCAGACCACTAGGCATACTTACCTGCAGATAATCAAAGATCAGTTGCCAAATTAATTGCCAAAATTAGGCTACCCCATCATACTATCCCCTCCATAAACTTATCAAGTTTAGTCTTAAAGCCAGATATGTCTTTTGCCTCCACTACTCCCCTTGGAAGGCTGTTCCAGAATTTCACTCCTCTAATGGTTAGAAACCTTCATCTAATTTCAAGTCTAACTCCATTAAAATTCAAAAGTTTTGGATTTTTTTAAGCAGATTTTTTTTATTGTTTTTTAAAACAATCAAACACAGCAAGCAGCAAATATTTGGCCACACACACTTCTGAAACCCCAAATCACGTTCAGGTTTTGGCAGACTTATTTGAGCTTTTTCAGATACAAAAACCACAACAAATTTTGAAAGAAAGCAGACGTTGTCTGTGATTTTTTTTCTGCTTTTTAAAAACCCCTAGTTTTCGATCCAAAAAAAGATTTGACGGAAAATATTTGTCCAACCCCTTTAATGAGCTTTAGTACCTTTTAGCACTAGCTGATGCTGAGAACCAGTGATACCTTGTAAAGGTGATTTGAAAAGAAATTTTTTCAAAACTGGGTTTGTGCTGAGATGCAGAAGGTTTTTAAATGTTTATTTTTCCCAGGACCGCCGGGGAGTGGGGAAGTGGGGCAATTTTCCCCGGGCCCCACAGGGGCCCCCACGAGAATACAGTATTCTATAGTATTGCAACTTTTTTTTATGGAAGGGGCCCCCATAATTGCTTTGCCCCAGGCCCCCTGAATCCTCTGGGCAGCCCTGGTTTGTGCCGCTGAAAGCTGAGGAGCAGCTTATCCTCTGCAGCTGGACAGGGCTGCGCTACCGGCTCCATCTTGGGGGTGGTGGCCGCTGACCGCAGAAGAGCGGTAGCGCGGCCCTTTCCCGGCTGCAGAGAATGGGCTGCTCCTCCTCGGCTTGTCCCCGCAGCTCTCCCGCAGGCAGCAGCCACCCCCCAGGCGGGAGCCAGTAGCGCGTCCCTGCTCCGGCTGCAGAGGACGGGGGGACATGACACCCGGGCGGGCCGCTCCTCCTTGGCTTGTCCCCACCTCCTCCTCCTCCCCTCTGCACCGCCTCCTGCCAGGGGAGGGGAGAGGGGAGCAGAGCGGCAGCCCGGGCTGAGCCCAGCTCGTGCCAGGGCCAAGGCGAAGACCAAGGATGAGAGGAGCTGGGATCCAGCAGCAGCCCCAACCCCTGGCCCTGGGAGCGGTGGTGACTGGAGCTGAATCCGCTTCGGGCCAGATCCGCAGCAAGGTAAGAGTTGGGCCAGGTGGGAGGGTTTTGTTAAAATTACACTAGTAGGAAATGGTTTTGTTTCACTAACTACAAATTCTCTGTTTTCATTTTTTTTAATTTTAAACAGTCAAAACAAAACTTCAAAGTGCAAAAGCAAAAAAAAAAAAAATGGAGGGGGGCAGCCAAAATTTTCTTTGCTTGGGGCAGCAAAAAACCTAGAGCTGGCCCTGGCTGGGAGAGCTCTTCCCAGCGCTCTGCTGCGACTACACAAGCCACGTTAAAGCGCTGCCAGTGTAGACTAGCCTGAGGTTCTTTCTACTTATGGTATATTCTCTCTGTTTCAGTGAGATGTTCATTCCCTTCATGAATCTGTTGTAAACATACGAATGGCCATACTGAGTCAGACCACTGGTCCACCTAGCCCAGAATCTTGTCTTCCGACAATGGCTGGTGCCAGATGCTTCAGGGGGAATGAATGATACAGGACAATTTATTGAGTGATCCATCCATCCCGTTGTCCAGTCCCAGCTTCTGGCAGTCAAAGTTTAGGGACACCTACAGCATGGGCTTGCATCCCTGACCGTCTTGGCTAATAGCCATTAATGAACTTTTTTGAGCCCACTTATACATTGGGCCTTCTTAACATCCTCTGGCACCAAGTTCCACAGGTTGAGCGTGCATTGGGTGAAGAAGTACATCCTTGTGTTTGTTTTAAACCTTCTGCCTACTAATTTTATTGGGTGATCCAGAGTTTTATGTTATTATTTACGCCTTCACATACTTCCTTATTGACTTTCTCCACACCATTCATGATTTCATAATTCTCTGTCATATTCCCTTGAGGTCATTTGAGCAGGGGGTTGGACTAGATGACCTCCTGAGGTCCCTTCCAACCCTGATATTCTGTGATTCTATGATTCATCTCTTTTCTAAGATGAACAGTCTCAGTGTATTTAATCTCTCCTCATATGCAAGCTGGTTTATACCCCCTAATCGTTTTGCCCTCTCCACATTTATTTTAATTCTAATATATCTTTTTTGAGAGGGGACAACCAGACCTGCATGCAGTATTCAAGGTGTGGGCTTACCATGGATTTATCTAGAGGCATTATGATATTTAGTGCCTGATTATTTACCCCTTTCCTGATGGTTCCTAACACACTGTTTGTTTGTTTTTTGACTGCTGCTGCACATTGAGTGGCTATTTTCGGAGAACTATCTGCAATGGCTCCAAGATCTTTCTTGAGTGATAACAACTAATTTAGACCTCATTTTGTATGTATGGCTGGAATTACTTTTCCCAGTGTGCATTACTTCGCACTTACCAACATTACATTTATCACAAGCTACATATGAGTTAATAGTGTAACACTGTGGCAAAAAAAAGAGCAAACAATCTGGGCTGTATTAGCCAGGAGTGTTGTAAGCAAGACACGAGAAGTAATTCTTCTGCTCTGTTTCGCGCTGATTATCCTCAGCTGGAGTATTGTGTCCAGTTCTGGGGGCCACGTTTCAGGAAAGATGTAGACAAATTGGAGAAAGGCCAGAGAAGAGCCGCAAAAATGATTAAAAGTCTAAAAAACATGACCCATGAGGGAAGATTGAAAAACATGGGTTTGTTTAATCTGGCGAAGACTGAGAAGGGGACATAACAATTTTCAAGTACATAAAAAGTCGTTACAAGAAGGAGGGAGGAAAAATATTCTCCTAACCTCTGAGAATAGAACAAGAAGCAATGGGCTTAAATTGCAGCAAAGGAGGTTTAGGTGGACATTAGGAAAATCTTCCTGTCAGGGTGGTTAAGCACTGGAATAAATTGCCTAGGGAGGTTGTGCAATCTCCATCATTGGGGATTTTTAACAGCAGGTTGGACAAACACCTGTCAGGGATGGTCTAGATAATACTTAGTCCTGCCTTGAGTGCAGGGGACTGGACTAGATGACCTTTCCAGTCCTACGATTCCATGCTTGGATTTCATCAGCCATTTTGTTGCCCAGTCACTGAGTTTTCTGAGATCCGTTCGTAACTCTTCAGTCAGCTTTGGACTTAACAATCTTGAGTATTTTTATATTGTCTACAAACTTTGCCACTCGCTGTTTACCCCATTCTCTAGATCATTTATGAATATGTTGAACAGCACTGGTCCCAGTACAGATCCTTGAGGGACCCCACTATTAGCCTCTTTCCATTTTGAAAACTGGGCACTTATTTCTACCCTTTGTTTACTGTATTTTAATACTGATCTAGAAGAGGACCTTCCCTCTTATCCCAGGACTGCTTAGTTTGCTTAAGAACCTTTTGGTGAGAGACCTTGTTAAAGACCTTCTGAAAGTCCAGGTATATCTACTGGATCACCCTTGACCGCATATTTGTTGACACCTTAAAATAATTTTACTAGATTGGATTCTACATGCTTTCCCTTTACAAAAGCCATTGACTATTCCTCAACATATCGTGTTCCTATATATCAGGGGTAGTCAATAGGCGGACCACGGGCCAAATCCAGACTGCCAGATGCTTTTAAATGGACCCCAAATTCTTATTTACTCGTAATAATTGTTACTGCACTGTATTTTATTATTTTCTCTGGAGTCTGGACTTTGCCTACATCATGACCAAGATATTTGGACCTTGATAAAAAATAATTGACTACCCTTGAGCTATAGTAAAGAATACAATTGTCAGACACAAGGTTTCAGCCAGTTTGCCTGATTGTGATGTTAGGCTTACCAGCCTGTAATTTCCAGCATTGCCTTGAGGCCTTTTTTTTTTTAATTGGTATTATGTTAGCTACTTGCCAGACATCTAATGCAGAGGCTAATTTAAACAATAGGTTATCTACCACAGTTGTTTCCCTGCAGTTTTGAGTTTGAATTCCTTTAGAACTCTTGGGTGAATACCAGTCTGGTCCTGGTGACTTACTACGCTTAAATTTATCAGTTTGTTCCAAAACCACCTTTACTGACACCTCAATCTGGTTCCTCAGATTTGTTACCTACAAAGAATGGCTGATGTATGGGAATCTCCCCCGTATCCTCTGCAGGGAAGACTGATGCAGTGGCCTTGTTTTCACTGAGTGCTCCTTTAGCACCTCGATCTTAGTGCCCCGCTGATTCTTTGGCAGACTTCCTGCTTCTGATGTGCTTTAAAAATTTTGCTGTTAGTTTTTGTGTTTTACTAGTTGCTCTTCAAATTCTTTTTTGGACTCTCTATACTCTGACACTTGATTTGATGGAGTTTGTTCCTCTCTATTGTATATCCATCTGTTGCATTTCAGTGATATGTTTGTATTACTGGGCTGAGCCAGTAATTAGGTTGCCTAACACTTTCCATATAAAAAATTATTGTGGCCCTTTGTTTTTAGAAGCTCTAGCTGCTTCATGGGTTGCATGAAACCTTTGAAATACGGCAGAAGGAAAGTCTTTGGGCTGAAGAGCTGCCCGGTTTGTCCCATAACATTCAGTTCAGGTTTTGCTGAGAGATGCATTTTTGAAAAAAGCCTTTTCCCTTCTCTCACCTGTTCTTTAGTTATTTCAGCCTTGAGACAAAATCTTTCTGAATAAGAACAAGTTAGGACCAGGTTCATGCTGCTGCTGAACCAGCAACAGCAGCATTGCACTCTATATTGGGAATGCTTAAGAACTGTTAGAGCTGCTGTTGCTCAAGAAGATGTGGGGAGAGAGAGATGGGCTTATGCCCAAACCCTGCAAATAGTTCTAATGAGCTAGCTGATTCACTTTGAGGGCACCATGTGGGGCAGGAGCTGCCACACCATCTGGTGGTTCAAGAGAGATAGGCTGGGTCCCCCCCTTGGGATAACAGCCTTCTACTTACCAGGTAACATAGTAAGTCTTGTAGTTCAAAGGGGAGCAGTCTGAAAGTTCTGGGTTCACACCCAAGTGATGATGTATGATTTGGGAGAGGGAGGATTGTTATACTTGCGTGTAAAAGGATTTGTTTATCTTTTTTCTTAAAAAGAAAAACCTAGGAAATTACCTAAGCATGTAAACAAATCTTATTTAGGTTGCAAAGACTGTCATTGCCTGTGCAACCTTACTTTAGCCTCCATGTGCATATGTATTTTGGCACAGTCTTAAATTATGTGATGACACACAGATTTTCACAGGACCCCTGTTTCATTTGATGTGAATGGTAAATGCATTGGGTGAGTGACAAAAGTATGGTTGCACGGGGAACCAAAAATCTGCCATATACTAACTTTGAGGTGCTTGACTTTTCAATGTAAATAACATAGTTTTTGTGGGTGTAATACTCAAGTAATCTATGGTGCTTTGGACTCTTTGGGAAGGACATGCACTATAAAAATGAAATACGTTATTTGCTTTTTTTTTCTTTCAGTTTAAACCGAAGCCACTATTCTTGAAGTTGTTAAAATTTGCTGGTGCCCCAAAAGACTCTTTAACAATGAAGGAGGTAAATTATCAGAATTTCTCATTTGGAATGATTGAAAGCAATAAATATAAGTTTCACTCTTACAAGTTTATCCTACTTATTAGTTATCCCATAATGAAAGAAAAATAATGTGGTGTACTGGATAGGGCATGGGTGCGGAAGCTGGGAGGTGGTTCTGTTCCTGGCTCTGTCACAGTCTTGCTCTGTGACCTCGATCAAGTTACTTAACGTCCATACCACCATTTCTCTGTCTGTAAAATCGAGTACCGTATATAGCTTTGAGAACTACAAATGAAAACTGGTATGTAAAATAGAATTTATTTATAACACTGTTAATATTAATATGGAGTTGCAGGGGATGATTGAAAGGAGAATAGACTTTTTAGGGGGGTTGAAATAGGTTGTTTTATATTGGTTTTATACTTTAAAGTTCTAAATATATGTAATATACCAAACTTGACTTGCATTGTAGGTAATATTCTATCTTGGCCAATATATTATGTCTAAACAATTATATGATGAAAAACAGCAGTATATTGTCCACTGTGCAGATGATCTTCTTGGAGATCTATTTGGGGAACCAAGCTTTTCGGTAAAAGAACCCAGGTAACATTTCATATTTTTTGTGCGAGAGATCCATATGAAGCGTATGTAACACACTGAACATATGTTTTGGTTTGCAATTTGTTGCATATTTTATTTGATGAAGTCTTGATAGATGGAGTGGGGGAGTGGGGGCCTCTCAAGCCCACCACGGGGAGCAAGGGCCAGGGCACTAGAGGGGGGCAAGGGCTGTGATGGGGGGAGGTGGGGTTGGAGAGATGTCAGGGGGTGAAGCTGGGACTCAGGGAGGGAATGGGGCAAGCTGCAGGGAGACAGTGTAGCGAGGGGGATGTCACGGGCGGGAGCTGGGGGGCTGGGAAGCTGCAGGGGAGGGGACACAGCCGGGGGGAGGTACTGGGGACACCGCAGGGAGGGCTACTCAAGAGGCAGTAGGCATGGGGGGGCAGGGCGGGAGCTCGTACTGGGGTTGGGGTGTCAGGCCATCGCGGTTCTCCTAGTGAATGGCACCAGGCTGCAGGGAACCCCACGGCCGGCAGCCCCCCTGCCTCCCAGCCTGGATTCCCAGCATGTAGCTGGCAGGGGGAGGATGTGACTGCCTCGGGGGCATTCACCCCACTCCCATCCCCCGCTGGTGGGGAGTGGGAGGGGCCTGGGGCCCCGCAGCAGAAAGCCCATTCGGGGAGGCTCCCCCAGGGAAGGCTGGAAATCAGGGTCCCCGTCCCCAGGAAGGATGGACTGAGGCTGGTGCGAGGGGCCCCCTACAGACCCACGGCCAGCGGCTCCGCGGCCCCAGGCCTACAGGGCACAACGTGGTTCTAAGGGAGGCGCGGGGGTAAAGGGAGGCGCCCCCTAGACAAGCTGGGGGGCTGGGAGGGGGGTGGCAGCAGGGGCACCAGGCCCTCAAGGCTGAGACTCGCCAGCTCATCACAGCAGTGGCTGCGCAAAGTGCCGCCGGATCCGGTGTGGCTGCCCCCCCCCCCCTCCGCCTCCCCGCTGCAGCCTGGGAGGGGTCTGGTCCCCGCTGAACCCTGGGGCGGGGCTGGACACTGCAGGCAGCCCCCACCCTCGCACTCAAGCACGGGGGGTGGGGGGGATTTTTCTTGTACTCCGATTGGTCAGGGCTCCGCTTCCTATTGGCTGTGTCGGGAGGGGCGGAGCTTCCCGGGTGGCGTCACGTGGCCGCGAGCTGACAGCGCGGCGCCTTTTGGCACGTGGCGCGGCCCGGAGCACGAGCGGGTAAAGGCTGCGGGGGGGCCCCGAGCGCCCCAAATCTCCCCAGGCCCCCTCCCCCAATACCTCCCCCCTCCGTGCCCCCCTCCCCAAATGCCTCCCGCCCCGCTACCACCGCCCCCAAACACCCCCCGAGCTCCCCCAAATACCCCTGCTCCTCTTCTACCCCGTCCCCAAATACCCCCAGCGCCCAATGCCTCCCACCCCTCTACACCCCGTGCCCAAATACCTTCCACCCCCTTGTCTATCCCCGTGCCAAATACCTTCCACCCCCTTGTCTAGCTCCCCTACCCCAAATACCTTCCACCCCCTTGTCTAGCTCCCTGCCCCAAATACCTTCCACCCCCTCTTCTACCCCCACCCCTTCTACTCCTGCCCCAAATACCTCCCCCTCGTCTACCCCCACATCTAGCCCCTGTCGCCAAATACCTCCCATCCGCTCCCTCATCTACCTCTGCCCCCAAATACCCCTGCCCCTCTTCTATCCCCGTCCACAAATACTTCCCACCCCATTGTCTACCCCGTCCCCCAATGCCTCCCACCCCTCTACACACCGTGCCCAAATACCTTCCAATCCCTTGTCTAGCTCCCTGCCCCAAATACCTTCCACCCCTCTTCTATCCCCGTGCCCCAAATACCTTCCATCCCCTCATCTACCCCATCCCCGAAATACCCCCAGCCCCCAATGCCTCCCACCCCCCTCTACACCCCGGGCCCGAATACCGTCCCCTTGTCTAGCTCCTGCCCCCAAATACCTTCCACCCCTCTTCTATCCCCACCCCTCTACTCCTGCCCCAAATACCTCCCCTCTTCTAGCTTCCCAAATACCTCCTATCCTTTCCCTTTTCTACCCCCACCCCCCCAAATACCTCCCAGACCAGAACATAATATGGGAAAAAGCAGGATTTCTTACTTAAAAAAACCACCACAACAAAAAAACAAAGCCCAGGCATTCACAGTGCAAAGTCAAGGGAGATCACCACCAATTAACTTTTAAAATGGACTCTGTAGCCTTGCCTATATTTTTCACAAAAGAGAAGCAGGACAGAATTTCACTTAATTGAGCCCTTGCAGACTGAATTGCATTTGAATACCTCTTCACGTTGCAAATTTAAACCACCCTCTTGGCTTGTGTTGGTTTTTTGGGTTGTTTTTTGTTTTTTATTTAATAGAATCATGTTTTACTTTTAATTGTGTTAGCAGATAAAATGAAATACACAAATCAGTGTATAAGTTTAGGGTTATAAAGAATTATGCAATGTTTGTATAAACTGCAGTTTTAACATTTTGGTTATAATATTTTATTTTCTGTGTTTAATTACATTTTCTTCATATTGTTTTTGCTATATACTATTAAATTACAAAACCCCTCTGTGTTAAAAGAACATTCATGTTATGGAGTCAAATACTTAGAAGTTAGCAAATGCCAGAATTTTAAGGTTGCCCAAGCATCAAATAAAAACATTTCAGCTCCCTTTACTTCCCAGTACATGAGAAACTAATATTGTCCCAAACCCAGGGATAAAACAAAATACTACAGAATTTAAAAAAAAGCCCTGAACCTATAGATTGTGGCAAATTTCTTTGGACCTGAGTCCTTGGTACATATATCGTACGTGCAGTTTTTTTCCATTAGGCCTGCTTTCCATCCACAAACTCTACCACTGAAGCTGATGGGAGCTGCAGGCATTCAGCGCCTCTGAACATCAGGTCACTTTTTGTAAGTACTGAGTATCTGTGAGTCTCACTGACCTCAAAGGGGTTTGTGGGTGAAAATCAGACCATTGTTGTTTACATGCCTAAATGTGGTGTGAAGTGCCTGACTTTTAGGCAAACAGGTTAAATATATACAGATATGTTGGCCTGGATGACTACAACATTAGAGAAGGGAGCTCGGACATAAATCCTGTCCACTGCAGAGATTCTATGGAAAGTTTCCCAAGGGAGTTTTCATCCTTCAGATAGATCTTAGTGTAAAATTGCTTGACTTCATGAAGAAGGTATTGCAATTGATCCATCACGCAAAGGAAAGTAGTACCTTAGAGGCCTTTCTGAACTTGTTATTGCTGTTTCAGTTTCGCTACATGGTCAGTGGATATCCGGTCTCTGAAGCAAAGCTGTCGTTATGATCAGTACAGTGTCTGTGCTTTTAAGTAAATCAAAGGCCTTCATGGAGGTTTCTCATTGATATTGCAAGAAATCATGAGTGAAATCATGCTCTTCTTGGCTGACGTTCACATGTCAGGGTGTGTACATTAATTAGGGGTTTGTGGTTATATAAAAATGGAGCTAAGATAGTCAAAGGAAATAATTCTTTTAACTATAATTAATGATCAAATTAATTCAAATAGTTTTGAGAATAAGCCAATGTATTACATTTGAAAGGCACATTATACAATTGACTACACCACTGAAGCTGCTAAAAGTTTTATTGTGCTAAAAATACAGTGAGATTTGATATTACATTAGAAATGTGACCAAACACTGCTTGTGAGGTGCGAAGTAAACCGTTGGTGCTATCTGAATAATAATTAGGGCTCCGTATCTGTCACAGAGGTTGCAGAAGTCACAGATTCTGTTACTTTCCATGACCTCTGTGACTTCTGCAGGGGCCAGTGTGGCTGATCCCAGGGCCGCCAAGCAGCTGGGTCTGGGGCCAGCCACTCAGCTGGCCCCCAAGACAGCCACACGGGCTGCTGCTGGAATGGCCCTGGGGACAGCCATAGCAGCCGCTTCTCTGGCAGCCCCCAGTAGTGATCCCGGGGTGGCCGGAGCAGCCGTGGTCCACTGACCCAGGCAGCAGTCCCTGGGCAGCCAGCCAGAGCAGCCTCAGCCTCTGGCAGCTGGTGCTGCTCGCCCCAGGCGCCTCCCCCCGGCCCCTCCCCACAGCGGCCCCCTCATGCCCCCCAGCATCATCCCCCCAAGTTTTAATCACAGCTATTTTTAGTATAAATCATGGATTGAGCAGGGGGGGTGAATTTTTGTTTGTTGCCTGTGACCTGTCTACTAAAAATATCTGTGACTAAATCAGAGCCTTAATAATAATCCCAGAGAGCAGCTGATTTTGATTAGAAAACTGACCGGCTCAGTCTCAGATGCCAATTCTATCAGGGCACTTCCCTTTTCAGTTTAAGATGAATAATTTTTGTAGGGTCATTACAGAGAATAATATCACAAAAAAAACCAGGTTTTTCTTTTAAGAATCCTGACAAAAATCCCAATTTGCAGCTCAAACAATCAATAATAAAATGATAGTTCAGGGGGAGACATTTTTTAGAGAGAGGGGCCAAATCCTGGGACTTCTCACCTCACAAAAGTGAGCAGGATTTAGCTGGCAACTCATTTTTCCTGTCTGTGACCAGGATCCATTCCTCATCTGGACTGCAGCATTTGGCCCTCAGTTGTACACTCGTGGATAGTGGTTCTGGGACCAAATGAATCGCTGTTGTAATGCCACTGCAGTCAGTGAAGTTACACTAGATTAAATTGATCCATGAAGCCTAATTTTTACCTCAGAAGCATCAGTTCAACTCTGTCTCAAGTCAGTGGGGGATATTTATGGCTTTCTAAGGATATGGTAAAACAAATGGTGTCACAGAGATGCAAATAACGGCTGTGAAACATAAATCCCTGGAATGCATTTTGCTTATAGAGGGTAGGAAAGAAGGTCCTCTCTCCCCCCACCTCCCATCTGCACATACAGACACTGTTGCTTAAGTGTAGAGTCCACAGCTGAGCATTTGCAACATAAACCAGAGAGACTATCACTGGTATTCCTAGAAACCTGATGAGTCACACAGGTACAGCTGGAACTATTCTGTAGTGTACATCTAGCTCCCTTTAACCTTTGTAGTGAGTATCTGATTATGTAAATGGTGTTGACCCCACCCCCTTAGAGCTTTTCATCTCTCTCTGCAGCATGGGGCTTGGGTCCCTTGCTGGTTTGAACTAGTAAATGGTAGCTGTTCTTCAGGTGCCTGCTCATGTCCATCGCCCATTGTATGTGAGCTCTCCACATGCACCGGTGCAGGACACTTTTCCACTAGCAGTATCCACAGGGGAGCTGCTCCGGCCCCCTCTGGAGTGGCGCCCGCATGGCACGGTATAGGGGGTGCTGCCGGCTCCCCCCACCCTCAGTTCCTTCTTGCAGCCAGTGGCGGTGCATGGGATGTTTGCTGCTCTTACTAGTCTTGCTTAGGCTTTGTTCGTATGAACTAGAGTTCTTGTAAAGGGAGTGTTTCATAAGGACAAGGTGCAGCTGCGGCCCCACCCAGCCTTCCTACCAAAGGTGGTATCTTCCTTCCACATGAGCCAGGACGTATTCCTGCCTGTGCTCTGTCCCAGGCCACACAAGACTGGACGTCCAGGGGGCCTTGGCTTGGCAGAGCTGTATTACAGTCTGTGTATCTGTGCACCCCTACCCGCCTCCACAGGAACTGCTGGGTCACCTAATGTGGAATGGACATGAACAAGCGCTGGACCAAGAAAAGACGGTTACCTGTTCCGTAACTGGTGTTCTTGGAGATGTTGCTCATGTCCATTCCAGACCCACCTCCTTCCCCTCTGTCAGCGTTTCCGGCAAGAAGGAACTGAGGGTGGGGGCAGCTTCCAAGTTTACACAGATCCCTGTGTGGGCAGTCAGGCCATGCTCCTGTCTCAGGGATCCACTCCGGCTTGGGATCCTTGCTGCCCTGCTGCTGTCCTCCCCATGAGGTGATCAACTGAGGTCTGTGTGGTGGCAGAACTGGTTTGTAACAGGCTTGTCTTTCACATTCTCCTCTCAGGCTTGCTGGCAGACTTGTCTGAGGATCTGACAGAGGCGAAGCACAGGGACTACCCAGAAGAACACAGGCAGATCAGAATCACGCCTCTCCTGCAGCAATGGGTTGGCTGGAAGCATCAAACTGGCAGCTTCACGTTTCCTTGATCGTGCTACTCTCCATACACATGAAAGGTAAGAAGAAAAAAGTGTTCCGCAATGTACTTCTGACAGGGTGGTGAGCTGAAAGATAACCGCTAACTGTTCAATTTTATTATGAAAGGAAAAGTTCAGTGTGGAGAATCGCAGCTTAAGAATCTCCAAACCACAGTGCAGTCTGGGAAAGTACAGCATTTTAGCTGTCAGTATGGTGCTCCTGGAGTGCACCCCGAAGGATCCTCTTGCGCACCCCACTTTGGAGACCACTGTGTTAAACAGTTCAACTTCCTGTGACTCACCTACAATCCTTCAGTATTGGACGTGTGGTTTGTTTTGGGGGATTTTTTTTTTGGTGCTTTAGGGAATCTTACTCTGTCTCCCTAATAGGACATGATACAGTTAAACCAAATGGCCAGAAGAAACAGCAGTAGTACCTTTGTATAGTCAATTTGCTCTAAGATTGAATGTGTGGTAGGAACGTAGTAATCAGTAGGAGAAAATTAATTTCATGAGTCTGCTCTGTGCACTGAGCCCAAATAACACTGTGGATCCCAATACCCTGAACTATGGTGAAGTTCAACTCAAGGTCCCACCTTCCCTGTTGACAACTAGTTTGGAATATGGTTCTTAACTTAGCCGTGAACAGCTAAAACACAATTAGTTGGAAGGGCAGTGGCACTTGTATTTAATGTCAGCGCAGTGTTTTGTAAGCTTGGCTCATACATGTCATAATTATATTTTAATATGCAGATATAGTCTCTGCTTTTTGGGAAAAAAATCCAGTTGATATTTTGATTTTTGTAGTTAGTATTTAGTGAGATGGTCCTGGATCACTTTTTAATTGGAATAGGGAAGAGGAGCTGTGATGATTTATCAGTTGTATGGGAGCGATAGCTCAGTGGTTTGAGCATTGGCCTGCTAAACCCAGGGGACCATTTAGGGAACTAGGGTAAAAATCTTTCTGGGGATGGGTCCTGCTTTGAGCAGGGGGTTGGACTAGATGACCTCCCGAGGTCCCTTCCAACCCTAATCATCTATGATTCTATACTACTAATATTTTTATTTAGATTTCCTGCCCCATGAGCCAGATGTCTGAAAATATTTGACTGGAACATTTTAAAAGTTCAGTCCTTATCCACAAATAACAATGTGATATAGTCAGAAAACCTGCTTTGTGAAGGCTTGTTGAATGAGGACTTAGTTTAAAAATCTGTGTTCCAGTGAGCCACAAAGAGAACATCTATTAATGTTAATTTGCTGCATATAGGCTGGATTTAAAACTATGATAAATACATATGTAACCCTTTTTAGAGATATAGGAGCAGATCATAATGCAAATATAATTTATTTAAAAAAGAAAATAATATGAATCATAGCTATGGGAAAGTAGAGAATACATCAGATGCAGTGAATTCCTTGTGTAAATTGGTTTTAATTTCTGATTTTGCTAAGATTTAAAGAAAAAAAGCAGCTATGTGACTCTGGTATGTGAACCAAGTGTATTGTGCACCAAGTGCAAATGCTTCACAATGAGTTTTTGGGTTGGCTTTCAGGAGTGCTGAGTACTCAAAGCTCTCATGGGGCTCACGCCATTACTGTATATTCCATGTGCCTTTTAATGTACATTCCGTGGGCTTTTGTTTCTATTTCTATTTCCCATGCATTACATTGCTGGTTGTAGTCAAAGGTTTTTCATGATAGTGTTAGTTTGCTATTTTCTGCCATGGTCCATGGAGGTGAAATTGGAATGGGAGGGCTGTAATCTCCTCAAATCGAAGTTTTCTCTGTAGATCAGTGGTTCTCAGGCATTTCACCATCAGGTCACACTTTTATCAAAGCTTATGAGCTCAGTACCTTTTTTCATAGTTTGTTGAAGACTGTGTTCATTGATATCACTCATTAATGAATGAGGAGAACACTAAAGCTTGTACAGCCTTCGTAGCTGTTATCTGGACAGGTTTCATTGAGATGGAAAAGCTAAGCTCTGTGTGCAGAGTTTATCCAGGTGTAGAGAGAGTGACCCAGTCTGAAACCCAAAAGCATGAGGAGACTTTTAGCATAGGGCCTAATAGGGGGGAATGCCCTATGGTTCCTGTCCCTCTAGCCTTTTACCCCTTCAGCCTCTGCCATCCCATTCTATCCTGATCACCTTCTTGCCATTAACATGCTATGGCAGCTGTTTTCATAGAATATCAGGGTTGGAAGAGACTTCTGGAGATCATCTGGTCCATCCCCTGGCTCAAAGGGGGACCAATCCCCAAATGGCCCCCTCAAGGATTGAGCTCACCACCCGGGGTTTAGCAGGGCAATGCTCAAACCACTGAGCTACCCCTTTGTATCACCCCTTTGCTGCTTCTGTCTCCCTTTTTTTCTGCCCAGCAACTGTAGAACTGATCAATGAAGTTGTTTTTAATTGTTCACTTTATTAATGTAACTTCTGTTCACCATTCACTACACTTGCCTACATTGTAACTTGTGTTCACTGTTTGCCATATTGTCATTCAAACCCCATTTTAAAACGCTCACTCCATTTTGTAAAAGCTTCCTCCAACCTTCATTTTTGCAAACCCTGCTGTAACCTTATTAGTTTAGTTTAGATGTGTGAATGAGGCATGTATAAATGATGGAATCAACCTCCAGCCCCAGCCTGTCCTGATGAAATAAAGTTCAAACCCCACCGGCTGAAGATGCAGACAAGAGCCCTAACAAAGTAAGAAGTGTCCACCCTAAAAAGAAAAGGTGCAATAGAAGAAAGATCAAAGCCAGGTCCGAGGCTGAAAGTCACACCTGCAATTGACGGGTGATCAATCATCAAACCCAGAGGCAGCATGACACAGCAAGACCTATAGACTCTGGATTCAAACTGAAGCCTACAAAAAGGATGGGTGAGATGGAAGACTTTGGAGGGTAACATTCTGCTGCCAACATGGAAGGGCATCGGTGCATGCCCAACAGAGACCCAGCTCATCCTTGTGCCTGGCTTTCCTGGCCAGTTACCGCCACAAGCTACGAACCCAAGCTGCAAAATCAAGCCACGAACTCAAGCTATGTCCAGGACTGGTAACTATGCAGCAGCTGCAGAACATCTGATGTATGTGTGTGTATAAGGATTAAGATATTAGTTATTGGTCATAAATCAGATTATCATAATAAATGTGGCATCTTTGTCTTGCCCCCTGAAAAAATCCTGGGTAGTTTTGTCTGTACAACACAACTCCACACCTGTGGAGGGAGCAGAGGAGGAAAGCTAGTCTCCCTGTCCTGTCCTCAGTTGCATCACAGCTACCCAAGTGGTAAGGAATAGTCACTGCAGAGGAAACTATGCTCATTGCCTGCAGACCTGCTAGAGGCATGAGAAAAAGTGTTTGGTTGGATCTGGAGAAACAGACCGGGAATCAAAAAGATGAAAATGCAAATGGTTTTTAAAGATTGTAAATAAAAAAGTAAGACAAGAGTGTTTGTGTGCATGTGTGTGTGTGTGTGTGGGGGGGGGTTATCCAGATGCTCTCTAAGTTCCACGGGTCCCATATGAGGAGAGATTAAAGCGGCTCGGACTTTTCAGCTTGGAAAAGAGGAGACTAAGGGGGGATATGATAGAGTGATGTGGAGAAAGTGGATAAGGAAAAGTTATTTACTTATTCCCATAATACAAGAACTATGGGGTCACCAAATGAAATTAATAGGCTGCAGGTTTAAAACAAATACAAGGAAGTTTTTCACGCAGCACACAGTCAACTTATAGAACTCCTTACCTGAGGAGGTAGTGAAGGCTAGAACCATAACAGTGTTCAAAAGAGAACTGGATAAATGCATGGTGGTTAAGTCCATTAATGGCTATTAGCCAGGATGGGTAAGGAATGGTGTCCCTAGCTTCTGTTTGTCAGAGGGTGGGGATGGACAGCAGGAGAGAGATCACTTATGTTGTTATGAGAGTTGGCTCTAGATGACACTTGAAAGAGATTACAGGCGGGGGAGGAGGGAGAAAATTAAAAGTAAGAAACTGTGAATGATGGTTTTAATGCCGAGCTAATTTTTTTGTCCTTGAGACTGAAATGCTAAGCCTATGTTAGTTTTTAGTGCTGTGTGAGTAGTACTGAAAAAGAGAATTATTTGACCCCTCTGCCTGCCGCCCCCCTCCCCCCCACAAAAAGACAGAGCCCTAAATCACCTCATGCTTGCTGGTTTGAGAAGGGATTAATAACCTCCGTAAGGCTTGGAATTGTTCATCCTAAAGTGCATTCCTACTCTGTAGTTACTATATAAAACCTGGCACTTCCTTACTTAATAGACTACAGTATGTATATTTAAAGTAACAGTTCCTTGCTTTTGGGGACCAAAAAAAGTTGGTTTTAACAGTTTTTTTTTAAATTGAAGAGGCAGCATAAATTTGGGAGTGGGAGCTGGATTCTATTCCATCCACTCACCATCAATAAACTATTACTGAAATGATGGGACCAAATCTTGCCCTTTGTTACAACTGTGCAATTCCACTGAAGGTAGTGGGCTGCACAGGTACAACTGAGGGTTAAGTATGAAGACACGTTTGCAAAGGTGTAACCAAGTACAGAATTTGTTTTACAGAATCTGGTACTGGTAATGATGCACCGAAAGCGGGGGGAGAGGGACCGTTTGGTTCTCAGCGGGGGTGACCAGATGTCCTGGTTTTATAGGGACAGTGCTGATTTTGGGGTCTTTTTCTTATATAGGCTCCTATTACCCCCCACCCCCGTCCCGATTTTTCACATTTGCTGTCTGGTCACCCTATTCTCAGCTCCCACTTGAGGTTGTGTGGTTGGCTGTTAGAAAATTTATACAATTAGAAAATTTGATACGGAAACATTGAGGCACAATAAACGTAAAACCCCACAATTACATTTTTAGAGTCACCTTTCAGCTTATAACTGCACTTTAATCTCCAGCACAAAACAAAAAACTGTCTAAAAGTTTTGAGAGTAAGAAAAACAATGAGACTAGTTCAAAGTCTTGCACATCCCCCTCCCACCTGGAAACTTACATTTCTTCTTTCTTTTGTAGCCAATGGTGAGAGTACGGTACCTGCTCCTACCCAGAAGCCACTGCGGTGTCGCTGTAATCGCCACTGTAGAGCGGACTCAGTCAACAGCACCTGCAGGTTGATGGGACAACTAGTATTTCAGCTATTTTGGTGGGGGGAAGGTTATGCACAATAATCAACCTTTTAAAACTTGGGTGCCTCCAGTTAGGCATCTAAATCGCTTTATGCACCTTTAGTACAATCAGTATCAAATGAAATGGGTGGTGGGCGCTCTATAAATCAGACCATTTTTATTTAGGTGCCTACATATAGTTTTTAGGGGCTTAATTTGATGCATTCAAGTTTGAACATTTAGGCCAATACTTGTCTTAATTTGCATATGAAACAGAGTTGAACTACAGATAGGTTATCAAAAAGAACAAGCCATAGCTTATGGATGGATGGCGTAAATTGTTCTTCCCCTGTGCATAAGGACCAGCGTTAAAGAAATTGTGCTTCTCCTGAAGTAGGGTAATGCTTTGCCTCTTTGGAGGGTTAGTGGTGGTTAACGGGTAAATAATGGCACAATCTAGCCTAAGATGTATATGTGGTTAGCCTCTCTTGTAGCAACATGAGGGGAAAATGCTGCTCTCAGATTGGTGTGGTGAATCTCAACTCTTGTTCTCTTTTCCCCGTATATGAGGAACTCTGAGTTCTGCTTCTGTAAAGAATGTGGAATACTGAAGATTTTGCTATTTAATGTTAAGTTCCTACAGCTTTTAGGCTTTCATCGGAGTCCAGTGGAGTACTGGGTATGCAAGAACTCTAGAACTGGGACACAGATATATTACTGTGACCGGACATTCCAGTTGGGTGTGCAGTTCAATCTGAGGAGATTACAGGGAGTCCGATATTTTAATACTACTGGACTACTTTTCAAGGCAAAGTGTTATAAAAGAACAGGATGAGAGGAATCTCCAAGGTTGTTCAAGATGTTGATAGAGAATTTGGAGGGCTTTTTAAAAAAAAAACCAAACGGTTGCTTCTCAGTTCAACGCTATTCTGCACAGCCTGCAATTTCAAGACTTGTCAGATTTAAAAGTGCCAAAGCTTTGATAAAAGCCTTGGATAGTATTTTTCTCTCCCACTTTCCACTCCTCTTCCAAGTCCTAGCGTTCTGTCTAGGAGCAGCAGTTAACCGCTATTGCATGGTCTTTTGTTTTTAAGTTTTAAAACTCCACATGTGGCTACCAGTTTTCAGGTTCTCTGCTGTGGGAAACAGTAATTTCCTGGTCATGTCTAAGGAGAGCCACTGTTTTTACACATACCGCTTTCACAGCAGAGGACTTGTAAAGCAGTAACTAAAAAGTTGGAGCCAATTAGAAAATAAGAAAACACAAAGGTGTCCACTTCGGAAACATTCAGTTAGCTGGTGGAAGCATCCCCAGGAGCTAGAAGCAGAACCTGCCACCAAGCTAAGACCTCATTAGCAGCATAATGTGAAGTTTCTGCACTACAGTGGCAGCAGATGTGCCATGGTTGCATCTCAGAGTAGGCACTACCTATGTCCTCCTGTCACTGTAGGTAACTGACTTCCCTGAGAGGCAGCGGCTAGATCAACAGGAGATTTCTTCCATCAACATAGTGCTGTCTACGCGGGGACTTGGGTCGGCTTAACAACACTGCTCAGGAGTGTGAATTTATTACACCCCTGAGCGACATAGTTAAACTGGCGTAATTTTCTAGTGTAGACCAGCCTATGGCGATAGCTACGTTTAAAGTGCTACAGTTGCAGTGCTGCAGTCTAGACTCTCACTACAGCAATAGGAAGTGGGGTTCTCCTGGCCCTGTAGTTAATCTACCTCATCTCCGAGAGGTGATTGCGAAGTCGATGGAAGAATCATTCCTTCTGTTGACCTAGCACTGTCTCCACCAGGGGTTAGGTCATCAGAGCTACGTCTCTCAGGATGTGATATTTTCACACCTCGGAGAAACACAGGTGTGCCGATGGACGTTTTCAGTGTAGCCAGGAGCACAAGTCCCACAAACATCAGGATTTATTCAGAGTCCTTCCATGTCACACTTTTAAAACATCCCTTTAGTTTTACATCATAACCTGTAGCTGTTTTCAGCTATGTGTACCTAAAGCTAACCACTTACAAACAGTTTAAAAAAAAAGTTAAATGCCAGAATACAATGTCATGTCAGCCCGAACGAGAGGGGAAATTAATGTTAAATTTATGTTCTGTTAACATGAGTCTCCTGTTGTTAAACACCTGTCACAAAATCATCCTTATTGGAGTCACACCTCTCTGGAGCTTCATTTCCAGTTTTAATTAAGGTGTCAGATGTTTAGTTTAAACCGGAGTTTACCTCACAAAACCTTATTCTCCCTCCAGCCCAGCACCACCCTTCTACCCCTAAAACGCTTTCGTTTTCCCCCACCAGTTGCCCTTTCCTATGTCACCTGAACACAGAACTCCTTGTTCATTTCACACTGAGCAGTGGCAGAAAAGAAGAAATTGCTAAGCCAGTACCTGGAAAATGGAAGTTTGTACCATATTTCTTCTACTATATTTCTTTGTAAAGATCCCCTATGATTTATCAGCAATAAAGTAAAGATCTAATTCAAAGGGGCCTCTTTCCAAATATAATATATACGGACTCTTTTCAAGGATGACGATTTAATATTTGTACACCTCCCATCATTGTAGAATCTATGTCTGAGCTCCAGGTGACCCCGATTATCCTTATATTTGCAGAGTCCAGTTACTTTTTAATATTTTTTTTCTTTCTAAAGCCTTCCGAACATAATTCAGAATTAAGGCAGAGAGATACAAAGGGACCTCTGTATTGAGAAGGCTGCCCAGCCGCTGAAGGTGGGAAGGAGTGAGTGAGCAATATTAGAGAGACGAGATGGGTGAGGTAAAATCTCCTACTGGACCAACTGCCGTTGGTGAAAGAGACAGGCTTTCAGGCTACGCAGAGCTCTTCTTCAGCTCTGGATGGAAGGATATCCAGGTGAAGGAGATAGTACTGAGAGAGATTGCGAGGTCACCGGTCAGCTGACTGTATTGTAACCAGTTCTCAAGAGATTTGGCTGAGCCTACCTTGCTAAACTGGAACTCCTTTTACTTTGGGATCCTCACACCATAGAACCTTTAATTTTCACCCTTCACTGTAGTCTGAATTGCTGTTTGCACATTGCAGTGCCTTAAAACAAGAAGGAACTTTCATTCTGCTTCTCTAGAAATGATGTTTCTCCTTGTAGTGGGGTGGACCCCTGCTCCTGCCCTGAAGGGTTAAAAACAGCCTGGGAGGGGGCTGTGGCTGGAGAAAGCATCTTTTAGGCTGGGCTGATTGGGGGAAGTGGCTGCAGCTGGAGCCACTCCCCAAACAGATTCAGCTGGCCCTATAAAGGCAGAGAAGCCAGGGGCAGAAGAAACAGTCTTCCTCTGCCTGGTTGCAGGGAGCTAGAGACCAAGTACCTGAGTGTAGCAGGGCTGGGGAAAGGCAGAAGGTCCAAACCCTCCTTGCCAGTGATGAGTAGGCTGATACTGCTTGTCGACCACAATGAAAACCCAAGAGCAATGAGGGGCTATGTCAAGTCTAATCTCCCTGGAATTTGGAAGTCGAACAGAAAGGCCTGGATGACATGCAGTATTTTCCACGCGTGGTTTGTAGACCATGCCGTCCCTGAATTTAAGGTTTATTGTCAGAAGGAAAATTTGGCCTTTAAGATTCTCCTTCTGCTGGATAACGCAAGTATCCATGAACTGGACTATGAAGCCCTCTGCCCAAAGGTCAATGTCCTATTTTTGCCACACAACACCGCATTGTTGCTGCAGCCTATGGACCAGGGTGTACTGGCCACTTTCAAGGCTTATTACCTACGGAGGACATTTTCCATGCTGATTAAGGAGACGGCAGGTGAAGGAAAGCCCAGTGTAAAGGAGCTTTGGAAGTCCTACAACATCCTGAACAGCACGGAAAACATTGTTCCGTCGTGGGAAGAGGTCACTTCTCAATGTATGAACGGCATTTTGCGCTGTGCAGTGCCAGATGCTGTCCACAGCTTCATGGGATTTGATGCCATTTCTGCTCTCGAGCAAGGAATTGTCAAGTTGGCGAAGGATATTGACTTTGAGGAGGTGGAGGAAGATGATGTACGGGAGTTGTTGGAGTCTCATGCTGAGCAACTGACAAGTGAGGAACTGATTGAGCTGGACTAACAATGGATATTTGAAGAAAGCAAGGACGATGATGAGGATGACATAGGGCAGGAAGCCAGGAGTCTGATGACAAAGTATCTCTCCCATTTCTTTGGATTGCTGGGTGAGATGACAGAAATCATACAGAGGGGTGATCCTTTTCATGAACAGTCTGCCAAAGTCTCCAGGGCTCTGTGATGCAGTGGCCTGCTACAGGGAGATCTATCATTCAAAGAGTCATGAAGGAGAGCAGACGTCGACAAAATCCTTTTTTAAGACTTCTGCAACCGAAAAGCCAGCCCAAGAAAACCCAGCCGCCTCCCCTAGCTAAGTTTAGCAAAATTGGCATTGTTGTATCCTGTATCACTGTACTGTATTTACTGTGTTAAAATGTTCTGTGTGTTTGAACAGTGTTAGTGGGGTTCTACATTCTTTTATTCAACTTTTTTTGTGTAAAATATGTGCTGTATAACCTGTCAGTGTAAAAAAGTGACACTGTTTATGTGAAAAGAGCATTGTCATAGGCGAGTGTGGTGAAGTTGTGAACACATCCCCCTCTTATTCCATTATTTCTTATAGGGAAAAATTCACCGGTATACGTCATTTCGGTATCCACCGCCCTTTTCAAGAACACAACCCCAGTGTAAACAGAGGACCCCCATATTCATCATTCTGTCTTATACATGCATACTTACATGTAATATGCAGTGAACTACATCATAATAGATGTGCTACATGCTTGTTCAGATTGTTTTTAATGATGGAACGATTTTAGTTTCTGACACAGCTGAACTGTGCAGCTGTAGTGTGCTATGCACTCCTCTGTATTGTGACAGACCCAGGCCAGTGGGGTACAGGAGTCTGGTAGAGGGCAAATATACTGGTCACTGGATGAGTAGTTTTCTGTTCCCTGAGTGACCAGCGCAGGGGCTGCACTAGAGTAATCAGGAACCTGCTAGAACCAATTAAGACAGACAGGCTGATTAGATCACCTGCAGCCAATCAAGGCAGGCTAATCAGGGCACCTGGGTTTAAAAAGGAGCTCATTCCAGTCAGACGAGGAGGAGCCAGAGGAGAGGAAGTGCATGTGAGGAGCTGGGAGCAAGAGGCGCAAGGAGCTGAGAGTGAGAGGGTGTGCTGCTGGAGGACTAAGGAGTACAAGTGTTATCAGACACCAGGAGGAAGGTCCTGTGGTGAGGATAAAGAAGGTGTTTGGAGGAGGCCATGGGGAAGTAGCCCAGGGAGTTGTAGCTGTCATGCAGCTGTTCCAGGAGGCACTATAGACAGCTGCACCATCTACTCACAACACTCCCTACACTTACACCGGAACAAATAAACATACCCTTAGAGCCCCGACCAGGGCTATTCTATCTACTGCCCAAAATCCACAAACCTGGAAATCCTGGACGCCCCATCATCTCGGGCATTGGAACTCTCACTGAAGGACTGTCTGGATATGTGGACTCTCTACTCAGACCCTATGCCACCAGCACTCCCAGCTATCTCCGTGACACCACTGATTTCCTGAGGAAACTACAATGCATTGGTGACCTTCCAGAAAACACCATCCTGGCCACCATGGATGTAGAGGCTCTCTACACCAACATCCCACACGCTGATGGAATACAAGCTGTCAGGAACAGTATCCCTGATGATGCCACAGCACAACTGGTTGCTGAGCTCTGTGCCTTTATCCTCAGACACAACTATTTCAAATTTGATGACAACATGTATCTCCAGATCAGTGGCACCGCTATGGGCACCCGCATGGCCCCACAATATGCCAATATTTTTATGGCTGACCTGGAACAACGCTTCCTCAGCTCCCGTCCACTCACGCCCCTTCTCTACCTACGCTACATTGATGACATCTTCATCATCTGGACCCATGGGAAGGAGACTCTAGAAAAAATCCACCACGATTTCAACAGCTTCCACCCCACCATCAACCTCAGCCTGGACCAATCTACACGGGAGGTCCACTTCCTAGACACTACGGTGCAAATAATTGATGGTCACATTAACACCACCCTATACCGAAAACCTACCGACCGCTACGCCTACCTTCATGCCTCCAGCTTCCATCCCGGGCACACCACAAGATCCATTGTCTACAGCCAAGCACTGAGGTACAACCGCATCTGCTCTAACCCCACAGACAGAGACCAACACCTACAAAATCTCCACCAAGCATTCTCAAAACTACAGTACCCGCACGAGGAAATAAGGAGACAGATCAACAGAGCCAGACGTGTACCCAGAAGCCTCCTACTGCAAGACAAACCCAAGAAAGAAACCAACAGGACTCCACTGGCCATCACATACAGTCCCCAGCTAAAACCCCTCCAGCGCATCATCAGGGATTTACAACCCATCCTGGAGAATGATCCCACACTTTCACAGGCCTTGGGTGGCAGGCCAGTCCTCGCCCACAGACAACCTGCCAACCTGAAGCATATTCTCACCAGTAACTGCACACCGCACCATAGTAACTCTAGCTCAGGAACCAATCCATGCAACAAACCTCGATGCCAACTCTGCCCACATATCTACACCAGTGACACCATCACAGGACCTAACCAGATCAGCCACACCATCACCGGTTCATTCACCTGCACGTCCACCAATGTAATATATGCCATCATATGCCAGCAATGCCCCTCTGCTATGTACATCGGCCAAACTGGACAGTCTCTAAGGAAAAGGATAAATGGACACAAATCAGATATTAGGAATGGCAATACACAAAAACCTGTAGGAGAACACTTCAACCTCCCTGGCCACACAATAGCAGATCTTAAGGTGGCCATCCTGCAGCAAAAAAACTTCAGGACCAGACTTCAAAGAGAAACTGCTGAGCTCCAGTTCATCTGCAAATTTGACACCATCAGCTCAGGATTAAACAAAGACTGTGAATGGCTTGCCAACTACAGAACCAGTTTCTCCTCTTGGTTTTCACTCAACTGCTAGAACAGGGCCTCATCCTCCCTGATTGAACTAACCTCGTTATCTCTAGCTTGCTTCTTGCTTGCATATATAAACCTGCCCCTGGAAATTTCCACCACTTGCATCCGAAGAAGTGGGTATTCACCCACGAAAGCTCATGCTGCAAAATGTCTGTTAGTCTATAAGGTGCCACAGGACTCTTTGCTGCTTCTACAGAACCAGACTAACACGGCTACCCCTCTGATACTATAGACAGCTGCAATCCACAGGGCCCTGGGCTGGAACCCGGAGTAGAGGGCGGGCCCGGGTTCCCCCCAAACCTCCCAACTCCTGATCAGACAGAGGAGGATTTGACCCAGACTGTGGGGAAGATCACTGAGGTGAGCGAATCTGCCAATAAGCGCAGGACCCACCAAGGTAGAGGAGGTACATTGTCACAGTATGTAGAGTGTGTTATAGTCGCCCTTTGAGGATCTGTTCCCCACTACCACAACAGAGCTCTTCCAGGGGTTCTAGGAGACACTCTCTTCTCTACTTTCTTGCCCAGATCTCTGGGCGGCTTTCTGAGGGGTGAAGGCAACTTTTACATTGAAAATTCTCCCTCTTAAATCTCATTTTTCCTGTATAAAACATTCCCCTTTTAATTTCATTCCACATTCTTCATTCATTGTATCACGGGTTGAAGCTTGTGAGACATTCTTCTATTGCTGTCTCCGAAAAGAATCATTTCCTCCATCCCTCAAAGTTTTTGAGCTCTCTCCCCCTCTGCTTTCCATGATCTAACTTGCTTTGTCATTTTACATCAGAAGTAAAATTTTCACAAGCACTTAAGTGACTTAGGACCCAATGTCCCATTTTCAAAACTGATTTATGAGTCTATGTCGTGTTGAAAGTCAATGGAACGCGAAAACCTCCTGAATCTTCTCTTTCCCTTCTTAATAGCACCTGTTCTAATGTTATGATTCTTTTCTTTCTCCTCCTTGTGTATATTGACTTTATTAGAGACCATCAATTGTAGACTTCTTTTCTTTTTCAGTTGATGGCAATTCACTGTTTTGTTACTGTGTCCCTGAGTTGCATTTACTCATTGCTTTGAATCTAAGGCACCATATAAACAAATAAAATGTAGTATTATGTAATATTGTACATTAATGGATTCTTTTCAGTCTCTTTTCTTGGCAATCCTATCATTCCTATCCTGAGACTGAATAATGAAGTCATGGGAGTTGTTACCCAAAAGGGTTGTTGTCTTCCTTACTTTACTCTCTTTACTCTTACTTCACATCTAAGGGTATGTCTATACTACCAGAGTAGTTCGATTTTACTTAATTCGAATTTGTGGAACCGACCTTACTGTCCACACTAAGGACAGTAATTCGACTTTGTGAGTCCACAGTAATGGGGCAAGCATCGACATTGGAAGCGGTGCACTGTGGGTAGCTATCCCACAGTTCCCGCAGTCCCCGCTGCCCATTGGAATTCTGGGTAGAGCCCCCAATGCCTGCTGGGGGAAAAATGTGTCGAGGGTGGTTTTGGGTAACTGTCGTCATTCAACCGTCACTCCCGCCGGCGGGCAATCAGTTCGTGCACTTTTCTGGTGAGTGACAGCGCGGACGCCATAGCACTGCGAGCATGGAGCCCGCTGCGATCATCGCTGCACTTATGGCCGTTGTCAACTCCTCGCACCTTATCGTCCACTTTTTTCACAGTGAGATGCTGAGAAATCGGGCGAGGAGGCTCCGGCAGCGCGGTGAGGACATGAAGTGTGAGTGTGGCACAGACCTCTCACAAATCACGGGACCCCGCGCCGTGGACATCATGGTAGCAATGGGTCATGTTCATGCTGTGGAATGGCGATTCTGGGCCCGGGAAACAAGCATGGACTGGTGGGACCGCATAGTGCTGCAGGTCTGGGATGAATCACAGTGGCTGCGAAACTTTCGCATGCGTAAGGGCACTTTCCTTGAACTGTGTGAATTGCTGTCCCCTGCCCTGAAGTGCCAGGACACCTGGATGCGAGCAGCCCTGAGTGTGCAGAAGCGAGTGGCCATAGCCCTCTGGAAATTTGCAATGCCAGACAGCTACCGGTCAGTAGCGAACCACTTTGGCGTGGGCAAATCTACCGTAGGGGTTGCTGTGATGCAAGTTGCCAACGCGATCGTTGAGCTACTGCTCTCAAAGGTAGTGACCCTGGGAAACGTTCAGGTCATCATAGATGGCTTCGCCGCAATGGGTTTCCCAAACTGCGGTGGGGCTATAGATGGAACTCACATCCCTATTCTGGGACCGGCCCACCAGGCCAGCCAGTATATTAACCGAAAGGGCTACTTTTCAATGGTGCTGCAAGCACTGGTGGACCATAGGGGACGTTTTACCAACATCAACGTCGGATGGCCGGGCAAGGTTCATGACGCGCGTGTTTTCAGGAACTCTGGTCTGTTTAGACACCTGCAGGAAGGTACTTTCTTCCCAGACCACAAAATAACTGTTGGGGATGTGGAGATGCCTACAGTGATCCTCGGGGACCCAGCCTACCCGCTAATGTCCTGGCTCATGAAGCCCTATACAGGCGCCCTGGACAGTGACAAAGAACTCTTCAACTACCGGCTGAGCAAGTGCAGAATGGTGGTGGAGTGTGCTTTTGGACGTCTCAAGGGGAGATGGAGGAGCTTACTGACTCGCTCAGATCTCAGCGAAACCAATATCCCCATTGTTATTACAGCTTGCTGTGTGCTCCACAATCTCTGTGAGAGCAAGGGGGAGACCTTTATGGCGGGATGGGAGGTTGAGGCAAATAGCCTGGCTGCTGATTATGCTCAGCCAGACAGCCGTGCGATTAGAAGAGCCCAGTGGGAAGCACTGTGCATCCGGGAGGCTTTGAAAGCTAGGTTCCTCAGAGAGCAGGGTAACCTATGACTGTCCAGTTTGTTTACAGTGAAGCTGAACCTGCCCCTGTTTCTTTACCCAGTTAATGTTGACTATCCTCTGCAGTTACATACCCCGTTCACCCCGTTCCCCCCCTTCCAACACACGTGTAAAAATAAAATACATGGAACTTTGTTAATAAACACCGTTTTCTTTAGTAGTGATTTCGCGGTAAAGGGTTAAAACTGGGATGCAGACTGTGGTGGGTAGGGTGTGTAGTGCTGCAAAGACCGCTTCTAAACTCGAGGAATGACAGGCTCCTGCTCCTAGAGCGGTGCGTGGTGGCGGACTGGTTGTTTCAACAGAGCCTGCCACCCCTCCTTCTCGGGACTCTGTGTGTGGGGGCTATGTGACTTTGTGGCGGGGGAGGACGGTTACAGATCAGCTGCTGCGTGGCTCTGTGATCCAGGAGAAGGACCGCTGCATAAGATCTCTAACCACCCTCCCCCGCCACAAAGTCATGTAGCACCCCCAAAACAGAACATGAAAACCACCTCCCAGACTGACCAGGGTGCCTAGAGAGTGCACTGTGTGTGTGACCTGCTGCTGAACCTGTCCCCGTGTCTGTACCCTGGTAAAGGTGACTGACCTGTCCAATTACCAACCCCCTTCCCCCCTTGAAACACAGTCTCCTCTAAAAGAACATGACAGAAACAGTAATTAACAGAAAAGTCTTTTTTATTATCACCTAGACAGTTAGGGGATGAAACTTGGATGGGGGCTTGGGTGAGGCAGGAAGGAAAGGACTTCTCAAAATTTTGGGAATGAGAGACTTCTTGCAATTGAGCACTCTGCAGGGGTGGAGTGACAGTTTTCACGGCCCCTGGCGCCCCTCCTTCTTGTTACTTTGGGTTAGGGGGGTATGGGACTTTGTGGCGGGGGAGAGCGGTTACAGATACAGTGCAGTGGGGCTCTGTCCTCCTGCCTGCGGTCCTGCAGAACATCTACAAGGCGCCGGAGCATGTCCGTTTGCTCCCTCATTAGTCCAAGCAGTGTTTGAGTCGCCGGCTGGTCCTCCTGCCACCACCTGTCCTCCCGTTCACTGTGTGACCGCTGGTACTGAGACATGTTCTCCCTCCACTGGGTCTGCTGTGCCGCCTCGGCTCGGGAGCAGCCCATAAGTTCTGAGAACATCTCGTCCCATGTCCTTTTCTTTCGCCACCTAATCTGCGCCAGCCTCTGTGAGGGGGATGCCGGGGCAGGTCGGGAAACAGTCACAGCTGTGTGATGGGAAAAAGGGAGTGAATTCCTTACAAAGATACATTTTTGCGAACAATGAACATAGTCTAGTCTGTCTCTGTAAACAAGACCATGCACAGCACCTATCTCATGCGCACTCAGGACAAGTTCGAATTTTCGGCCTTCACATTCATTGCCTGGGGTCTTGCAGTGGAGATCAGACAAGCGGGGCAGGATAGCAGAATTCGTGTAGCAGGCAGACATGGTAAGCCATAGACTTTTGGCTGCTTAAACCTTAATGTATAGCAGTGCCCTCCTTTCACACTCAAAGCAATGGTCATAGCGTTTGCAAGTTCCTGCTGCTGGCAATCCGGAAAGCATGAACTCTGCCCCTGTTCCAGCCCCTCGCGGCTGTCCCCGGGAAAGATCCCTGTATGCTGGCCCTCTGCCGCCTCCACCACGTGGCTGTAAACCGACGCTTATTGTAATGTAAAGGAACCGTCAAGCATTCCCAATACTAACATTCCCCTAATTCAAAGCAGGACGCCCTGAGCGAGATCACCCTGAGGAGGATCACTGACAGAGATAGAGACCGCATGCTGCATGAAAGCCAGCACAAACCAGGGGCCTATGCCGCCATGGTCGTCGAGGCAATGCTCCCAGAGTACCTGCTGATAGCCTGGCGTGGAAAAGTGTCCTACCACGGAGGACCCAACAAGGCCGCTCTCCCCAGGAACCTCCTGCGGAGGCTTTTCGATTACCTCCAGGAGAGCTTCGTGGAGATCTCCCAAGAGGATTTCTGTTCTATCCCCATATATATTGACCTTCTTTTCACATAGTTAATATTCCTGCTCTGTTAAAAATAAATGTTTACATGTTTAAAGCACGTACCAACTGATCCTTCCCCTGATTCAGGGTCTGGGTTAACGGCTGGGGAGGGTTGGTAGGGGATCTCCGTGAGGGTGATGAAGAGATCCTGGCTGTCGGGGAAATCAGCATTGTAAGCGCTGTCGACTGCCTCGTCCTCCTCATCTGCTTCCTCATCTTCCCCGTCCGCGAACATCTCTGAGGAACCAGCCATCAACACTATCCCATTCTCAGAGTCCATGGTCAGTGGTGGGGTAGTGGTGGCGGCTGCACCTAGAATGGAATGCAGTGCCTCGTAGAAGCGGCATGTCTGGGGCTGGGATCCGGAGGGTCCGTTTGCCGCTTTGATCTTTTGGTAGCCTTGTCTCAGGTCCTTGATTTTCATGCGGCACTGTGTTGTATCCCGGCTGTATCCTCTGGCTGTCATGGCTTTGGAGACCTTCTCGTAGGTCTTTGCGTTCTGTTTTTTGGAGCGCAGCTCCGAAAGCACAGACTCATCGCCCCACACAGCGATCAGATCCAAGACTTCCTGGTCAGTCCATGCTGGGGCCCTCTTTCTATTCTGAGATTGCATGGACACCTCTGCTGGAGAGCTCTGCATCGCTGCCAGTGCTGCTGAGCTCGCCACGATGTACAAACAGGAAATGAGATTCAAACTGGCCAGACAGGAAAAGGAATTCAAATTTTCCCGGGGCTTTTCCTGTGCGGCTGGTCAGAGCATACAAGTTCGGACTGCTGTCCAGAGTGTCCAGAGTGGTGCACTGTGGGATAGCTCCCGGAGCTATTAACGTTGAATTCCATCCACACCTACCCTAATTCGACATGGCTATGTTGAATTTAGTGCTACTCCCCTCGTCGGGGAGGAGTACAGAAATCGAACTAAAGAGACCTCTATGTCGAACTAAATAGCTTCGTTGTGTGGACGGGTGCAGGGTTAATTCGATTTAACACTGCTAAATTCGACATAACCTCCTAGTGTAGACCAGGCCTAAGTAGTATAAAAGTAAATTGTGTGCTTCTGTCAGAAAGTGGTCTGTAGTGTGCAACTGGTTACTTTTCAGATCCAGAAGTTAGTAACTTGTCTTGTTGTTGAAAATAACTGTGAAACAAGCTTACTCTGACTAGATTTCACACAGTTAATGTAAAAACGTGCCACTGCAAATGTTTGGTGTTTTCCTATCCGGCGTCCTTCTGTGCCACAGCAAATATTTCCAAATTGTGTTTATGCCTTCAATGTGTAACAGAATGTCCTCTTTCCCTACAACTTCTTTATTGGCATTCGTGGTTTTGTTTGTTTGTTTTGTTGGGTTTTCCTTTCTTTCAAGTAAAAAAATAATTATCTGAAATTCCAATTTATATAAGTCTTGTAAATCCATTTAGTTACTTCTTCTGTTTCTCTTTTATTGTCCTTGTTCATTTGTTCTTTTGTTATGAAAATATCTACTAAACATAAATATTAGAAAGAAAATAAGAGGTTAAAAACATTATATTGCTATAGGACTTGATTGTTTGAGGATAAGGGTCTATTTCTTTTTTATTATTCGTTTCATTTCTTATGATCAAGACAATTTTCATTCATGTTGATAGAGTGGTGAGTCCCCAGAAAGTGATGAGAAATGAGTAGAGAAAGGGGGAGGGATAGCTCAGTGGTTTGAGCATTGGCCTGCTAAACCCAGGGTTGTGAGTTCAATCCTTGAGGAGGCCACTTAGGTATCTGGGGCAAAAATTGGTCCTGCTAGGGAAGGCAGGGGGCTGGACTTGATGACCTTTTGAGGTGCCTTCTAGTTCTAGGAGATTGGTATATCTCCTATTATTATTATTAAGATTTTCAGTCAGATGCAGGCACTCTTTTTGTTTCCCTGATAACATTCATGCATTTGACCGTCATTAGGGAAGGACATTTGTCACCAGCCCCATCTCACCATCTGTTAGTATACTTGTCCTCTGTTGCACATGTTCTTGTAAACGGAAGTATTATGGATCACTTTAGGCTTATAACCAGGTAAACAGTTATGAAGGATATTGATAACTCAAGAATTCGAACGCAACAGAGTGTTGCAGTTTGCAATATGGTTAAAGTGAGGACCACTGTTAGTCTTAATAGTGTTTCATGGTAATTAGCTCAGTGACAGTGGCCTCTTCAGGTCTGCTTCTGTACAGTGTGTGCACGCACAAGTGGGCCTGCTTTTGCATTGATGCTTTTACTAAGATAGGCTTTGCATCACTGGAGACCCATCGATTAGGAGAGACCAGTGGTTCCCAACCTATTTACCACTGTGGGCCGCATATGCAGCTCTCCATATGTTATGTTGGCCATATCCACACAATATATTACTCTACCTCTATGGCCCTGAGGAGATCACATGGGCCGCAGCTGTGTGCTGATTGGGCCGCAAGCGGCCTGCAGGCCATGGATTGAGAGCCACTGGGATAGACATTTGTGCAGAGGGGATGGGCCTTGGGTGAAGATTTTTAATTATGGGGGTTAGGGGTTTGTGTGACAATGTCAGCTTTGTGGCCTGGCTTCTTTTTGAAGAAAAGTGATCGGTTTGTGATTGCTGTCTGTCTTAGTTAAAATTAAATGCAGCAGTATGTGCGTGCCAGGAGCCTGGGATAAGCATTCGTTTGTTTTGTACGTTGAAATAACACTGCGTAAATAAGTAAGATTTTACACGTGATAATAGTTTAGTCATACGCAATTTGTTACATTGCTGTTCAAAGTGTGTTGATTTATCAATGGTATGTTTGTGGGGCACAGCATGTCCAATAGCAAATCTCTCATTTTAAAAAAAACTAACTCTGCTTTGCTCTTTCCAATCTTCAGGACTGATAGCTACTGTTTCACCACAGTAGAAGATGAAGAATCTGGAGGATGTACAATTGCCTCAGGATGCCTACGCTTCGAAGGCTTAGACATCCAATGCCGGGTAAGAAAACAGTTATGATTAAGGTTTGGTCTGGCTGTTGTGATAGTTTTCATCCAGCGGCAGTGTAGTCAGATGAATGCACACATCTGCTGCTTTGAATTTTGGTCATGTGGGGAATGCTGAGGAAATGGCGTCTGCTCCCCAAAACTCTTGCTACTTCTTCAAGCACACCGTATTGCTAGTTCACTAATGTTAGTTTCACCAGGAGAGCAGGGGCTACCACTCTGGTAATTCCATTCTGAATCTCTAAATTCCCCCTGCAGCTTGAATGAGGTAAGACATTCTTCCCTTCCTTTCCCAAACTGCTGTGTGCTGCGTAGCAGTGTGCCATAAAAAAGTTGCTGTTTTCACACTCGGAGTTGTTGCATATCACTGATGTGTAACGTGAGTCCTGTAGGTGTAGACAGTCCAGATCCACCTTTATGAAGGTTTTCTAGTTCCAGGGAGAGAAATGTGTGTCCATTTCAGGTACTGCCATCAGCTTCTCACCCTATGTAGCAATTCTCTTTTGGGCTTCCATGTTTAACACAGAGAAATCACTCGGGGTTAAGTCCCCAGCTGTTCCGTGCAGACCTCAGCATGATGGTGGAGGGAGAACAGCAGGTGGAACAAAGATGACTCTGAGTACCTCTACACTGCAAAATAAAACAATAAAAGACCACGACCATGGCAGCGATCCTCAGAGCCTGGGTCAACTGACTTGGGCTCTTGCTACCGGGTGTTGAATAAGGGTACAGGGTAAGAATAGCAGTGTAGACACTCCTGCTCAGGCTGGAGTCCAGGCTTTGACACTCTACCCCTTGCTGGGTTTCAGAGCCTAGGCTTCAGCCCAAGCAGGAACATCTACAGTGTTATAGTGTGAGCCCAAGTCAGTCGACCCGGGCTCTGAGACTGGGCTGCCACATTTTGTTTGTTTGTTTGCAGTGTAGATGTACCCTAAGTAATCTTTCGGCTCCCACACCCAAATCTGGGCCTGTCCAGGGGGAGAACCAGCTATTGGTTCAAGATAGAGCAGGCTAAGGGTTGCTCTTATTTGCACCTGCTTGTAATAAACTCCTAGGAGCCATTATTGCAGTAAATATCTCCAAAGTATAGTGCGCTGTGTTCTGTCCCCTCCTGCTCCCTCTTCATGCCCTTCACAAATCTATTTCGCTGGGGGGAATAGATGACAGAGTTGACTATGTTGGCTTTAAGCCATCTCCAAAGTATAGAATCATAGAATCTCAGGGTTGGAAGGGACCTCAGGAGGTCATCTAGTCCAACCCCCTGCTCAAATCTAGTCCAACCCCCAGGACCAAACCCAACTAAATCATCCCAGCCAGGGCTTTGTCAAGCCTGACCTTAAAAACCTCTAAGGAAGGAGATTCCACTACCTCCCTAGGTAACCCATTCCAGTTCTTCACCACCCTACTAGTGAAAAAGTTTTTCCTAATATCCAACCTAAACCTCCCCCTCTGCAACGTGAGACCATTACTCCTTGTTCTGTCATCTTCTACCACTGAGAACAGTCTAGATCCATCCTCTTTGGAACCCCCTTTCAGGTAGTTGAAAGCAGCTATCAAATCCCCCCTCATTCTTCTCTTCTGCAGGCTAAACAATCCCAGTTCCCTCAGCCTCTCCTCATAAGTCATGTGCTCCAGGCCCCTAATCATTTTTGTTGCCCTCCGCTGGACTCTCTCCAATTTATCCACATCCTTCTTGTAGTGTGGGGCCCAAAATTGGACACAGTACTCCAAATGAGGCCTCACCAGTGCTGAGTAGAGGGGAATGATCACATCCCTCGATCTGCTGGAAATGCCCCTACTTATACAACCCAATGCCATTAGCCTTCTTGGCAACAAGGGCACACTGTTGACTCATATTCAGCTTTTCGTCCACCGTAACCCCTAGGTCCTTTTCTGCAGAACTGCTGCCCAGCCATTCGGTCCCTAGTCTGTAGCAGTGCATGGGATTCTTCCGTCCTAAGTGCAGGACTCTGCACTTGTCCTTGTTGAACCTCATTATATTTCTTTTGGCCCGATCCTCTAATTTGTTTAAGTCCCTCTGTATCCTAGCCCTACCCTCCAGCATATCAACCACTCCTCCCAGTTTAGTGTCATCTGCAAACTTGCTAAGGGTGCAGTCCACACCATCCTCCAGATCGTTAATGAAGATATTGAATAAAACTGGCCCCAGCACCGACGCTTGGGGCACTCCACTTGATACCGGCTGCCAACTAGACATGGAACCATTGATCACTACCCGTTGAGCCCGACCATCTAGCCAGTTTTCTATCCACCTAACCGTCCATTCATCCAGCCCAGACTTCTTTAACTTGCTGGCAAGAATACTGCGGGAGACTGTATCAAAAGCTTTGCTAAAGTCCAGAAATAGTACATCCACTGCTTTCCCCTCATCCACAGAGCCGGTTGTCTCGTCATAGAAGGCAATTAGGTTAGTCAGGCATGACTTGCCCTTGGTGAATCCATGCTGACTGTTCCTGATCACTTTCCCCTCCTTTAAGTGGGTCAGGATTGATTCCTTGAGGACCTGTTCCATGATTTTTCCAGGGACTGAGGTGAGACTGACTGGCCTGTAGTTCCCTGGATCTTCCTTCTTCCCTTTTTTAAAGATGGGCACTACATTAGCTTTTTTCCGGTCATCCGGGACCTCCCCCGATCGCCATGATTTTTCAAAGATAATGGCCAATGGCTCTGCAATCTCATCGGCCAACTCCTTTAGCACCCTCGGATGCAGCGCATCTGACCCCATGGACTTGTGCTCGTCCAGCTTTCCTAAATAGCCCCGAACTACTTCTTTCTCCACAGAGAGCTGGTCACCTCCTCCCCATATCGTGCTGCAGAGTGCAGCTGTCTGGGAGCTGACCTTGTCTGTGAAGACAGAGGCAAAAAAACCATTGAGTACACTAGCTTTCTCCACATCCTCTGTCACTAGGTTCCCTCCCTCATTCAGCAAGGGACCCACACTTTCCTTGACTTTCTTCCTGTTGCTAACATACCTAAAGAAACCCTGCTTGTTACTCCTAACATCTCTGGCTAGCTGCAACTCCAAGTGTGATTTGGCCTTCCTGATTTCACACCTGCATGCCTGAACAATACTTTTGTACTCCTCCCTGGTTATTTGTCCAATCTTCCACTTCTTGTAAGCTGTTCTTTTGTGTTTAAGACGAGCAAGGATTTCACTGTTAAGCCAAGCTGGTCGCCAGCCATATTTACTTTTCTTCCTACACATCGGGATGGTTTGTTCCTGCAACCTCAATAAGGTTTCTTTGAAACACAGCCAGCTTTCCTCGACTCCTTTCCCCGTCATGTTATTCTTCCAGGGGACCTTGCCCATCAGTTCCCTGAGGGAGTTGAAGTCTGCTTTTCTGAAGTCCAGGGTCTCTGTTCTACTGTTTTCCCTTTTTCCTTGTGTGAGGATCCTGAACTCGACCATCTCATGGTCACTGACTCCCAGGTTCCCATCCACTATTGCTTCCTCTACTATTTCTTCCCTGTTTGTGAGCAGCAGGTCAAGAAGAGCTTTTCCCCTAGTTGGTTCCTCCAGCACTTGCACCAGAAAATTGTCCCCTACACTTTCCAGAAACTTCCTAGATTGTCTGTGCACTGCTGTATTGCACTGTGTTCTTTCCCCTCCTGCTCCCTCTTCATGCTCTTCACAAATCTATTTCGCTGGGGGGAATAGATGACAGAGTTGACTATGTTGGCTTTAAGCCGTCTGAGGATTCCCCTACATGAAGAGAATCATGCACTAAAGCCAAGATTTTCAAAAATAGGAGCCTAAAATGAGGCTTCTAACTGCTTACTAAATAAGTAGCCAGATTTTCCAAAACACTGAGCATCCTAAAATCTCTGTTGAATTCACGCCTGACGTTAGGCATCTGTTTCTGGAAATCTTGGCCTTGGGGCAAAATTCTGTCTGCTTTGCTCTGGGAGGTGTGATGCCCAAACAACAGTGTCTGTTTAAAAGAACAAAGTTGCTCTCACAGTTCTCTGTGACTTTCTCTGTTGCAGGATATGCTGATAATACTTGAGAGAAGAACTCTTGCTATTGCGTGCTGCAGAGACAAAGATTTCTGCAATGAAAATCTTCACCCAACGCTGCCACCACTGAGATATAGAGGTAAGAGGAAGAAGAAAATCTAGCCTTAAATCAGTAGGTCCATGTATTTTTCCTAGAAAAGAAAAGAGAATTAGACGAGCTGCATGGAAAAACAACTTTTTTTGTATCGTGTAGCTGTTCTGGTAATATACAGAAACAGTATCGACTTGGTTGTTGCTGGTGTTTACCTCTGTTTGTATTCCTACCATGCCTACAGGCATCAGTCAAGGATCAGAGACCCATTGCACTAGGCACTGGGCATAGTAAAAGAACGGTTCCTGCTCCAATGAGCTCACAGTCTAGCTTAGGCTGGGGCAGGGACTATTTCTTACTTTTTACAGTGCTTAGCGGGCGGGGCAGTGGGGGTGACTTACCGAGGCCTCTGGGTGCTCATGCCATACAAATATAAAATAACAGTCATGAATGGTATCACGGAGTGTGGGGGGAGACCAGGCCCTGCACCCCCGGCTCCCTGCGACTCTCAGCCAGCCAGTAACACAGAAGGTTTATTTAGACGACAGGTAATAAAGGAGATATACCAATCTCCTAGAGCTGGAAGGGACCTCGAAAGGTCATCGAGTCCAGCCCCCTGCCTTCACTAGCAGGACCAATTTTTGCCCCAGATCCCTAAGCGGCCTCCTTAAGGATTGAACTCACAACCCTGGGTTTAGCAGGCCAATGCTCAAACCACTGAGCCATCCCACCCACAGACCAAAACAAGTCTTGCTGGTACAGACAACAGGACCCCCTTTAGTTAGGGCCCCAGGGACGTCACAGCCCCGGTGGGAAGCCCAAGCCCCGTCAGGCGCCCCCTCCATTCCCCAGCCAGCTCCAAATTGAAACTCCCTCCAGCCTCTCACTCAGCCTCCGCCCCCGGCTCCTCCCCCAGCCTTTGTGTCCTTTGTCCAGTGTCCCGGGCAGAGGTGTTCCCTGGCCTCCAACCCCCCTCCTGGTGTCCTCCCTTCCCCAATACAGGCCCCCCAAACTCCCCTCCAATCCCCCTTCTGGGGTCTCAGGTTACATGCTCAGGTGTTCTCCCTTCCCCAATGCAGCGAGTGCCAGCAAAACTCCCCTGCAACCTTCCCAGGTCAATACTCCTCACTCAGCATTCCCATAATACAGCAAGAACATTCCGACTTCATCACAAATGCCCTCTGTTGTCGCAAAAGATTGTAGTTTGTAGCCACACAACAGTTTCCGAATGGCACTTGGGACCAGATCCTCCCCTGCTATAAATCAGTGTAGTGCCACTGAAGCCAGTGGAACTAATGATGATTTATAGCCGCTGATAATCTGGCCCTCTGATAATAAGGTCTAGGCATCGCCATGAACTCTGTTTCAGAGCTAGAGAACAAACAATAGAGTAACACTCTGCACAAAAGCATGTCCAGTTTGGGCTGGAAGTTGGACAACATTTGTTTTTTTAAAATACAGCAGTTCCTGGGAAAGCATGGCATTTATAGACATTGGCATAGCCTCCATGGTGCCCTATATAGGGGCCCGCTGACCCTCCACCTTCTTACCGCCGGTGACGGCTAGCTGGAACTTTGCTCGCTCTTGCAGCAAGCCTAGCAGTGTCTCATCTAAGTGTATATAGTTGTTTCCTCGCTCATAGTTTAGAGTTAGTGTTAGTTCTAGATAGTTAATAGTTGTTGGGGGGCTTCCCCCCCAACATACTCATCGCCCCGCTGGGGCATGCCCGGATCCCCAGAGTTTAAACTCTGCATGGACTGCGTGAAGTTTATGCCAAAGAGTGACCTGCACTCATCCTGCTTGAGATGCCTTGGGGAGAGCCACCAAAGAGACCGGTGCAGTATCTGCAGGGGATTCTGTCCTAGGACTCTTATGGACAGAGAGCAGAGACTCAGAGTGCTCCTGATGGAGGCGGCTTTACAGCCACACTCGGACCCTGAGCCTGCTTATCCGGCGCCCAGCACCTCATCCTTGGTGTACAGCGCTCCGGCACCGCTAACGAGACAGGAGGCCCAGTCTAAGACCTCTAAGTCCCGGCACCGGAGAGAATCGGGACATAGAAAATCGGCCTCCGTGTGACACCGATCACCATCTCCAGTGCCTGCAAAAAAGAAGAGGCCGGTGTGGCGAACTGGGAATGTTCTTAATGTTTTCTCTGAATACTGTGTTGGTACCTCAGTGTCCCCTGTGCAGTTCTTAAGTATCTAGGTGGTGGATCAGGGTGTGTGATTGCTACAGAGCAAGGGGCCAGTGCACCTAAATGCCTGGCACTCTGTCTCCTAGCAAGTGATGGCCTGGGCCCCTCCTCTGCAAAGGTGCCAACTGAAGGTGTTGGAGACAAAGAGATCAGGTGACCTCCTGGCCCGGGAAAGGAGCTGAGCAGAGGAGGAGGAGGGGCCAGAGG
Source organism: Mauremys reevesii (assembly GCF_016161935.1). Taxonomy (NCBI): domain Eukaryota; kingdom Metazoa; phylum Chordata; order Testudines; family Geoemydidae; genus Mauremys; species Mauremys reevesii. The sequence goes on along the minus strand of NC_052634.1, from coordinate 33,595,964 downwards.
GGGTTGTCAGTCTGGAGGTGGCTGGGGACGAGGAGTGAAGTGCAGACGTGGGGGTCTGGCTCACTGCCCCCCAGAATGGACCCAGCTGAGGGGTCCGGTTCGTGGTACCTACAAGCTCTGTTTTAGCCTGTGTTCCTGTCATCGAATAAACCTCTGTTTTACTGGCTGGCTGAGAGTCACGTCTGACTGCAAAGTGGGGGGCAGGACCCTGTGGCTTCCCCAGGACCCCGCTGGGGCGGACTCACTGTGGGAAGCACACGGAGGGGCAGAGGATGCTGACTGCTCCAAGGAGAGACCCAGGAGGTGAAGACGTGTGAGCTTCTTGCCATGAAAACAGTCTGCTCCGAGGGAGAGGAGGCTCCCCAAAGTCCTGACTGGCTTTGTGGGGAGCTGTTCCAGAGCATTGCCCAGGGACTCCATGACAGCCGGTGAGGGACCGATCACCCCACCAGGACCTTAAAAGGCCGGTGGCATCCACGACTGCGGTGGGACAAGCCGAGACACCACCGCACCCTCCCAAGGTCCCGTTGACTCCTGCCCCGGTGGGGGTGCGGTCGAGTCCGGACTGGTCTAGATCCCTGGACCTCAGTGAGGATGTGTGTCCCCCATTGATGCCGGAGACGTTCGAGGTGGCCTCTGACTTATTAAGCCTCTTGGTGCTGGCCTCCCCGCACCTGTGGAAAGAGCCTCTAGACACGGTCCTATCCCTGATTCAATGAAGGGGCAAGCAGGCCTAGTCCCCACCCTGTGCCGCTCCGGCAGCACCGGTGCAGAGAGAGCACTCCTTGGCCTCACAGCACTGCTCCCCGGTGACAGTGGTTACTGCATCCCCTCGGTCCTCCTATTCGGAGACCTCGGACTCGAAGGCGGAATCCTACCGCTTCAGCAGATGGAGGAACAGGAGGTGGGCTTCTCAGGCAAGCCGATGACCTTACCCAGCGCAGTGGCAGCAACAATGGCAACCGCCGTCCCAGTGGCTGTTCTGGACTCCCTGGGCCTACCATCAGTCCCTGGGACATGTGCATGGTCCGTGCTCCAGGTCTGCGTCGGTCTCCTCGACATTGATGGCTCTGGCGCAAATGCCTCCATCACCAGCACCGCTGTCTGACAGGAGTGTGCCACAACAGAACCCGGCACCGCCTAATCAGACACTAGCACCGACAGGGACCATGTTTCCGATGCCGCAGGCACCGCCCAGCACGCCTTGTCATTTGGCGTTGACCCTGGTACCGGCCACGGTGCCTCATCCTACATCCGCACCAGCCATGCAACCAGAGTACCGTGTGCCGCAGAGCCCTGCAGAGGCTGAGAGTACAAAGGAAGGTCCTTTGCAGGTGGTGATCTCCTCTTCCTCACCAGATGAGGCACTTTTGGGAACTTCAGTGGCACGAGCCCTAGAGGACAACCAGGTGCTTCAGCAGCTACTTAGGCATGACGCTCAGAACCTGGTGATCCAAGCGGAGGAGATCAAAGTGGATGTAGATCCGGTAGTGGATATCCTGGCCCCCTCGGGCCCATCTAGGCTTGCCCTACCATTGATCAAAACGCTAGCTGATATGTCCCGCACCTTGTGGCAGATGCCAGTTTCATTGGCCCCTACGGCCAAAAAGACAGAGAGACGCTACTTTGTACCCTCCAAGGGCCATGAGTACCTATATACCCACCCTCCCTCGGACTCTCTGGTTGTGGATGCGGCCAACCAAAGGGAGCATCAGGGGTTCCAAGGGTCTACACCGAAGAACAGGGAGGCCAAGAAGTTGGACCTCTTTGGTAGAAAGGTGTACTCAATGAGGGGTCTGCATCTACGTATAGCCAACCAACAGGCTATAGTGAGCCGGTACGGCCATAACATGTGCTCGGCCTTTTCCAAGTTCGCGGAACTCCTCCCCCAGGAATCGCAAACAGAATGTTTTGCTCTGGTAGAGGGGGGAAGCTAATATCCTGGGCATCCCTCCAAGCAGCCCTGGATGCGGTGAATGCAGCCTCCCGCACGCTGGCAACTGGGCTGGTCATGCAGTGAGGAGCCTGGCTTCAGGTCTCAGGCCTTCCACATGAGGTCCAACAGACCATTCAGGACCTTCCCTTCGAGGGGTCCATGCTCTTCTCTGAGAAGATGGACAAGAGGCTCCATAGCCTAAAGGACTCAAGGGCTACCTTACGCTCCCTAGGCCTGCACACCCCAGCCACCCAACGCAGGCAATTCAGGCTGCAGCCAGCTCTGCGGCCGTACCAGCCCCAGAACCACCCAGAGCCCTCGCATAGACGAAGCAGAAAAAGCAGAAGGAGGCAACGACAGACCTCTGGCCAGTCCTCCAGCCAACCGCGGCTCTGTCGGGTCCTAGACCCCAAATTAGATTGTGCGGTTGAGGACGACCTACCAGTCAGGACTCTGGATCCTACCAACCCTGCCTTTTCATCACATCTGTCCCCCTTCTGTCGTGCCTGTTCCTGAATCACATTGGACAGTTGGGTGCTCCGCACGGTAGATAGGGGATATTCTATCCAATTCTCCTCTCCTGCCTCACCAGCCCCCCTCCCCATCCCCCTTCAGGGAACCCTCTCAGGAGCAACTTGTAATTCAGGAAGTGCAGTCCCTCCTCGTAGTAGAGGCAGTGGAGGAAGTTCCTCAGGAACTCAGGGACAGGGGTTTTTACTCCCGGTATTTCTTAATACCGAAGACAAAAGAGGGGAACTCAGACCCATTCTGGACTTGCGGCGTCTGAACAAGTTTGTAAAGAAGCTCAAGTTCTGTATGGTCTCCCTGTCCTCCATCATCCCTTCCATGGATCCCGGAGACTGGTACGCCGCCCTCGACTTGTAGGACTCATAAATCCATATTACAATAATCCCTCAGCACAGACGTTATCTCAGGTTCGTTGTGGGCAACACCCATCCTCCAGTTCGCAGTCCTGCCTTTCAGCCTGTCAGTGGCCCCAAGGGTCTTCACAAAGTGCATGGCAGTTGTAGCAGCTTTCCTGCGCAAGCACGGAATCCCGGTGTTTCCCTACCTGGACAATTGGCTCATCCAAAGCACAGGTGGACGCTCAGGTGGTCTTTATCAGACAGACCTTCCTCGAGCTTGGTCTCCTGTTGAACGAGGCCAAGTCTACCCTGTCTCCTGTCCAATGGATAGAGTTCATAGGGGCAGTTCTGGACTCGACGCAGGCCAGAGCATACCTACTGGAGGACAGGTTTCGGTCCATCTCCCACATCATCCTTGGTCTCTGCTGTTTCCCGACCACCACAGCGAGGAACTGCCTCAAGTTGCTGGGACATATGGCTGTGTGCACCTACGTGGTGAGCCATGCCAGGCTCAGGCTGCGCCCTCTTCAGTCCTTGTTAGCAACTGTGTACCGACCAACCAGGGATGCGCTGGTCTCGGTGGTGATGCTTCCTCGAGTGGTGCTGGGTTCCCTCCAGTGGTGGCTCGACCCGCGGGTGGTCTGTGAGGGAGTACCCTTTGCCAGCCCTCAGCCAGCCCTTTCCTTGGTGACAGACACGTCGGATCTGGGGTGGGGGGCACAACTCGGGAATCTCAGGACCCAAGGCCTTAGGTCCCCAGAGGACCTCTCCCTACACTTCAATGTCAGGGAGCTACGGCTGTTCGCCTTGCCTGCCTCACTTTCAGATCTCGATTGGTGGGCAGGTGCATTGCAGTCCTCATGGCCAATACCTCAGCGATGTTCTATATCAACAAATGGGGGTGCACGCTCCTCTCCCCTGTGCCGGGAAGCCCCTGCATTATGGGACTTTTGCATACAGAACACAATTCAGCTAGCAGAACGGCCTGGTGGATGCCCTCAGCCACTCGTTCCATGGTCACGAGTGGTCCCTTTGCCAAGACGTGGCATGCTCAATCTTCTGTCTCTGGGGTTATCCCCATATAGATCTGTTTGCCTCGAGGGACAACAGGAAGTGTCGACAGTTCTGCTCCCTCATGGGGTGCAGTCCAGGGTCTCTAATGGATGCCTTCCTCCTCTTCTGGAAAGGCGGCCTGCTTTACGCCTTCCCTCCAATCCCCATGGTCCACAGGGTACAGATACGAAGGATCATGCGCGCGTCGTACTGATAGCGCTGGCGTGGCCGCACCACCATTGGTACAAGTCACTGCTGCACATGTCCATGCAGGCGCCCCTCACGGTGCCCCTTCTCCCGCACCTGATCACACAGGATCAGGGCCACCTGTGCCACCCGAACCTGGAGTCGCTGCACCTCACAGCCTGGATGTTCCATGGCTAAACCCGGGGAAAATGCAATGCTCACAGCAGGTCAGACAAGTCCTCAGTAGCAGAAAACCCTCCACCAGGGCCACGTACATGGCCAAGTGGAAACATTTTTCCATCTGGGCTGAACAGCAGGGACAGACTCCATTGCTCGCCCTGATCCCTTTCATCCTTGATTACCTACTCCAGTTGAGAGAGTGGGGACTTTCCCTCTCTTTGGTTCGGGTCCACTTGGTGGCCAGCTCCGTGTTCCACCCAGGAGCTGAAGGTGGTTCAGTCTTTGCAAACCCATTGGTTTGTCGCTTCCTCAAGGGCCTGGATAGGCTGTTCCCGCATACTCAACAACCAGTCCTGGCTTGGGACCTTAATTTGGTCCTCGTCGCCTTCACGGGGCCCCCTTTCAAGCCACTGGCTATCTGCTCTTTGCTATATCTCTCCTATAAATTCGCATTCCTCATGGCTATCACTTTGGCCAGGAGAGTATTGGAGCTCAGAGCACTGACGTTCGAGCCTCTATAAACTGTCTTCCACAAAGACAAAGTCCTTCCGAAGGTGGTCTCCCAATTCCACATGTATCAGGACATTTTTCTCCACACTCCTCCAACGCAGAGTGTAGGCTGCATTCCCTGGACGTTCTCAGGGCCCTGGCATTCTATATTGAACAAACTAAACCATTCAGGAAATCAACCCAACTCTTAGTAGCTGTGGTTGACAGGATGAAGGGGCTTCCCGTCTCTTCCCAGCGTATCTCCTCATGGGTCACGGTTTGCATTTGTGAATGCTACAGTCAGGCCCAAGGTGCCTTCCCTCCCAATCACAGCCCACTCCACAAGGGCACAGGCCTCCTCTGCAGTGTTCCTGGCTCAGATCCCGACATACAAGGTATGCAGGGCTGCCACATGGTCTCAATCCACACATTCACGTCACACTATGCCATCATGCACCAGGCCAAAAATGATGCAGCCTTCGGCAGGGCGGTGCTCCCATGGGCAGTGAACTCTGACCCCACCACCTAAACTCAGGCTTGTGAATCACCTGCTTGGAATGCACATGAACAATCACTTGAAGAAAAAAAACACTGGTTACTCGCCTTTTTGTAACTGTTGTTCTTCAAGATGTGGTGTTCATGTCCATTCCAATACCCACCCTCCTGCCCCTCTGTCGGAGAGCCGTCAAGAAGGAACTGAGAGGGTGGAGGGTCGGCGAGCCCCTTTCTAAAGTTGGGCCCCTTATAAAGGGCCTTATTTTAAGAGTTGCAGAGCACTTGCGGCTCCTTTTAACTTCTGTAAAAGTTGAGGATGCCCAGCACTTTTATTCAAGTGTCTAAATAGGGATTTTAGGTGCCTGACATTGGGCACCCAAGTTTGGAAATGTTGGCCACAGTGTATAGAAATCTAACCACTCTTCCTTGCAGAATCCTCTTCAGCGTTTTATTTTTATACAGTTTTATACACACATAATCCATTAATAATACTAAAGAAGAGGGAATTTAATTGTGAGCTCATTGCAGTATCTGATGGGGGTAACTCCATTTACCTGAACAGAGTCACTTCTTGGTTTACGCTGGTGTAAGCAAGATCAGAACTGAGCCCTGTGTGTGTGGCACTCAACACTCGTTGTGCTAAAGAAGCACACAAACGGCCAGCCCAGTTTTTATGGTAACATGTTCTATGAAACCAGAACCCCCTTGCTGCAAACGTATTTCCCCAGTCTCCAGAGTATGAAGAATTCTCCCTCTATCGTCTGCAGGCTCTGTTTAGTCTCTCCTGAGCTAACAGGCAGTGACAGCTTCAACTGTTCCAAGCCACCTTTAGAGGGAAAGGACTGGCAGACCCAGACTGCTAACAAACCATGAAATAGCAGCTTGGCCCCCTAAGCTGCCACCTCTTTCACAGAGATAACTGGACTCCCCAGCGGGCTCTAGTTTTTTTCCTGATAGGCTCTGTGTCAGTGTCTCCTTTCAAAGGCCATGGCCAGGGCTTAAATGTTTACATTGTTAATGCTCCAGGAGCAGGTCATATCAGGTTAAAACATGACCAATGTGCTTACAAGGCAGATAATGGTAGATCATCTCTGCTCATGATGGGAAGGGGAGGGAAGGAAAGGAAAGAATTGGAAGCAAAGGTGGGAGAAGGAACTGGATCTTTAAAGGAAAAGTGTATGACAGTAAGCCAAGATTCCCCTAGGATCCTCTTTGTCTCATTACCCTAGTACAGGGGTAGGCAACCTATGGCACGTGTGCCGAAGGTGAAACGCAGGCTGAGTTTTACACTGCCCGGGTCCTGGCCACTGGTCCAGGGGGCTCTGCATTTTAATTTAATTTTAAATGAAGCTTCTTAAACATTATGAACACCTTATTTACTTTACATACAACAATAGTTTAGTTATATCTTATAGACTTATAGAAAGAGATCGTCTAAAAGCGTTCAAATGTATTACCGGCAGGCAAACCCTAAATTAGAGTGAATAAATGAAGACTCGGCACAGCACTTCTGAAAGGTTGCTGACTCCTGCCCTCGTAAATCTGAAACATAATAGTGTTATTCCAGGGTGAGCCAATAAGGCTAGAATTGTCACAGTTTACTGTGTGTTCAGGATTTGTGTGGAAGATGCAAGACAATCAGATGGTGAGGACTTGAGAAAATCTCATCTTTATCTGCATAAGAGTGACCACCAGGCTGGGGGTGGGGAGTGTGCTAAAGTATCACAGTTTGAGACTCTGTAGTTTTAAAAGAAGATGGCGCAGGATTTCTTCAGTTTTCAGCATGAGAATATGCACGACAGTCCAACGCGTGTTTGAAATGCGGCTACAAATGTGGAGATGACAGCTAAATTTTAGAGCAGAAAATGGGTTTAGCGTGCAAGGATTAATTCAGACTTTTCAAGTATCAGAGGGGTAGCCGTGTTAGTCTGGTTCTGTAGAAGCAGCAAAGAATCCTGTGGCACCTTATAGACTAACAGATGTTTTGCAGCATGAGCTTTCGTGGGTGAATACCCACTTCTTCGGATGCAAGCAGTGGAAATTTCCAGGGGCAGGTGTGTATATATAAGCAAGCAAGAAGCAAGCTAGAGATAACGAGGTTAGATCAATCAGGGAGGATGGGGCCCTGTTCCAGCAGCTGAGGTGTGAAAACCAAGGGAGGAGAAACTGGTTCTGTAATTGGCAAGCCATTCACAGTCTTTGTTTAGTCCTAAACTGATGGTGTTAAATTTGCAGATGAACTGGAGCTCAGCAGTTTCTCTTTGGAGCCTGGTCCTAAAGTTTTTTTGCTGTAGGATGGCCACCTTAAAATCTGCTATTGTGTGGCCAGGGAGGTTGAAGTGTTCTCCTACAGGTTTTTGTATATTGCCATTCCTAATGTCTGATTTGTGTCCATTTATCCTTTTCCTTAGAGACTGTCCAGTTTGGCCGATGTACATAGCAGAGGGGCATTGCTGGCATATGATGGCATATATTACATTGGTGGACGTGCAGGTGAATGAACCGGTGATGGTGTGGCTGATCTGGTTAGGTCCTGTGATGGTGTTGCTGGTGTAGATATGTGGGCAGAGTTGGCATCGAGGTTTGTTGCATGGGTTGGTTCCTGAGCTAGAGTTACTATGGTGCGGTGTGCAGTTGCTGGTGAGAATATGCTTCAGGTTGGCAGGTTGTCTGTGGGCGAGGACTGGCCTGCCACCCAAGGCCTGTGAAAGTGTGGGATCATTGTCCAGGATGGGTTGTAGATCCCTGATGATGCGTTGGAGGGGTTTGAGCTGGGGACTGTATGTGATGGCCAGTGGAGTCCTGTTGGTTTCTTTCTTGGGCTTGTCTTGCAGTAGGAGGCTTCTGGGTACACATCTGGCTCTGTTGATCTGTTTCCTTATTTCCTTGTGTGGGTACTGTAGTCTTGAGAATGCTTGGTGGAGATTTTCTAAGTGTTGGTCTCTGTCTGCGGGGTTAGAGCAGATACGGTTGTACCTCAGTGCTTGGCTATAGACAATGGATCTTGTGGTGTGCCCGGGATGGAAGCTGGAGGCATGAAGGTAGGCATAGCGATCGGTAGGTTTTCAGACTTTTCAGTTATTTTTTATATAATCACAATTCTTACGTGTTGCTTGGTAACGTTGCATTTTGAAGTGGTTTTAAAGAATGGCTCATCTGCAGTGATACATTTTCCCACAAGTGCAAGAATAAAAAACAAATAATTTTTCCTGCTAATGTGCTGTGTGAGAGAGAGATCCTTACATTGATGTAAATATAACGGTAAGGACCTTAGCTCTATGCCCTAGCAGGGATTAGACATCCCTTGTATGTCTTCTGTGCTAGGGTAGAGACAGTTGGGTATAGGAATTGCTTTTGTTAAGACTCTCAGTTTTCTGAAATTAATAAAAGTGAATTAAGATAAAGAGGCACCAAACAGGACAAAGTCTGTGTCCCAGCTGACAAGATACGTAAGATACAGGAGTATAAATCCCAGGTTTGAGGCGGTGGGGGTTAGTGGACTAAATACTCCCTTGCAAACTCAGTCACAAGCGCCAGAGTTACCAGTGAGAGCTTTGTCTGAGTAAAGACTGCAGGGTCAGTCAGGCCCTTGATTGCTGTTCCATGTGCTGCGTTTGTCCTGTTCAATGAGGGCTAAAGACGGAACACCTCAAATGGGTCTGAAATCAAGTGCTGTGTTACACAATGCTGCAGTAGAAAAGAAAGGGAACAATTCTCTTGCTTAATAGAGTTATAAATTCTTGTGTGTCTTTTTACATGGGAAACTAACCCCAGGAAGGCAGAATGCATGTTACACCCAACCTAATGGGAAAGACATCTCAGGTGTGAGAGAGCAGCGTTGGTTCTAAGACAAAACCACAGCCATTGTACAAAGCTTTTTTTGATTTTTTAAACCAGATTTTGTTGAAGGAAACGTTCGCCATAGGGCCTTGCTGATCTCAGTGACCGTTTGCAACATACTCCTGGTACTTCTCGGCATATTCTGGTACTTCAGGTAAGTCGGAAGTATTTCAACTTTGTCTGCTTCAGAATTCTTCCTAACATCACTCCCCCCGCCCCGCGGCTTATGAACTGTAAAATTAAAAAATTAACAGGAGGGAACTGGGGAACAATTAAAAACACATTGTTTTTATTATAGGGAAAAAGTGTATATGTTGTTAATGTTAAAATCACAAAGGCATCAATATAATGTCCCATAAAATAGTTGGTCTTTTGTATAGCATCCTTTGTAGAAAGGATGTCCTAAAAAGCTTTCCAGTGGAAAACAACACAGAGTAGTATACAGTGAAAATTAAAGAAAACAATAGTGCAAAGACACGCTATAGTAAATAAAGCTCACAACCCTTTTAACCCAGTGTACACAAAGTTGACACAAATTCACAAACTCTACCCAAAGAGGCAGGGAGATTCAGAAAGCACAGGTAAATTCATAACAATGCCTTTCGTTGGTCATAAAAGACCCACAACATTCATCACTAAAAGGCGAGGGATTTACTGCATCTCTGTTTTTAGGACTATTCTCTGAATTAGGGGTTTAAAGTTGGTACTTGGCTATGCAAAATTATGCTGGATTCCCCAGCAGGATGATAGTCAGCCCCTTTCATAGACCGAAAGCATTCTAATGTTGTGAATAGATCAGAAAATAGCTGTTGATGAGTCTAGCTTGTACTTTGGGTAATTGCTGGGGACTTCTGAATGACTAAAAATTAAATGTGAGTAGCATTTTCTACGTAGCATCTGTTCCTCATTGTACTGTCAACTAATTTAATTTTTGCTAAAATCGTAGGCATAAAAGGCAAGCAACCAGAACTCGTTACAGCATTGGACTTGAACAGGATGAGACTTACTTTCCTCCAGGAGAAACCCTGAAAGACTCAATTGAACGGTCTCAGAGCATAGGAAGTGGGTCTAGTCTCCCTCTGCTGGTAAGAAAGGAATGTAATTTAGATACACACAAGGAGTCCTGTGGTATAAATATGCAGGCAAGAATCCATCTAGAGATAACGAGGTTAGTTCAATCAGGGAAGGTGAGGCCCTCTTCTAGCAGTTGAGGTGTGAACACCAAGGGAGGAGAAACTGCTTTTGTAGTTGGCAAGCCAGTCACAGTCTTTGTTTAATCCTGAGCTGCTGGTGTCAAATTTGTAACTGAACTGAAGCTCAGTGGTTTCTCTTTGAAGTCTTGTCCTGAAGTATTTTTTGCTGCAGGATGGCCACCTTTAAATCTGCTATTGTGTGTCCAGGGAGGTTGAAGTGTTCTCCTACAGGTTTCTGTATATTGCCATTCCTAATATCTGACTTGTGCCCCGTGCATTCCAGCTTTGTGCAAGTGTTCCTGTGTTTTAGCATGAGAGAAGGAGATGGACAAAGAGAGATGAAACCCATGTTGTGGAGTATATTTAAACAGCATTTCTTGGGATTTAACAGGTCCAAAGGAATATAGCAAGGCAGATTGAGATGGTGAAACAGACAGGTAAAGGTCGCTATGGAGAAGTTTGGATGGGAAAGTGGCATGGAGAAAAAGTAGCTGTAAAAGTGTTCTTCACCACTGAGGAGGCCAGCTGGTTGAGAGAGACCGAAATCTACCAGACTGTCCTGTTGAGGCATGAAAACATTTTGGGTGAGTGAGCGAAATAAAAGATAGAGATGATGCCATTTTAAGTTTCTTAGTTATTCTTACTAATAACTTTGTACTTGCTGATGTCCTTTTCTTCATGCATTTTGTTACCTGCCATGCTTTGCCGTTAACCACAAAATGCTTCTCTCCATGGGGCAGATGTCAAAAAGCAAATCGTTTGGGTCTCCATGCAGATAGAGAGTAACTGGCTTTGGGAGGTTGTAATCCCCAACAACCATACACCTGTTTTTCCCACCTGTGTCTGGGGTTCGTTTTTTAGAAAGCAAACTCCAGGCCACTGAATTGACATTTAAAAAATGACACCATGTGGAACAGAAAAAGAAGAGACACTGAAGGCATTCTCAGGGTATTTGTTTTAAAAGTTTGTGTGATCCTTCCCCACACAATTATGTCCCTAGAGTGACCAAGAACTGAGCAGACATAGGAACATAAGAATGGCAGTACTGGGTCAGACCAAAGGTTCATCCATCCCAGTATCCTGTCTGCTGACAGTGGCCAATGCCAGTTGCCCCAGAGGGAGTGAACCTAACAGGTAATGATCAAGTGATCTCTCTCCTGCCATCCATCTCCATCCTCTGACGAACAGAGGCTAGAGACATCGTTCCTTACCCATCCTGGCTAATAGCCATTAATGGACTTAACCTCCATGAATTTATCCAGTTCTCTTTTAAACCCTGTTACAGTCCTAGCCTTCACAACCTCCTCAGGCAAGGAGTTCCACAGGTTGACTGTGCGCTGTGTGAAGACAAACTTCCTTTTATTTGTTTTAAACCTGCTGTCCATTAATTTCATTTTGGTGACCCCTAGTTCTTGTATTATGGGAATAAGTAAATAACTTTTCCTTATCTACTTTCTCCACATCACTCATGATTCTATATACCTCTATTACATCCTCCCTTAGTCTCCTGTTTTCCATGCTGAAAAGTCCTAGCCTCTTTAATCTCTCCTCATATGGGACCTGTTCCAACCTCCTAATCATTTTAGTTGCCCTTCTCTGAACCTTTTCTAGTGCCAGTATATCTTTTTTGAGATGAGGTGACCTTGCTTAGCTGAGCGGTTCCTTCGACTCTTCCCTTGAACAAGCAAAAGACAGAGAGGGTTTGGTTTTTTTTGTGAAGTCCCTGTCCCCCTCGATCACAATTTAACCCTTAACCTGGGGATTAGACAGAAACCACTGATAACCTTTAGCATGATCTGGTCTTAATATAGCTTTGGAATCACTCAGAGTAATTGTTGCACACTTTTTTCATGCAGTATAATCCACATTTTTAATACGTGCCGATGCAGGCATAGTTCATATCCTTACTAACTGAATACAATATAGATAGGATAAAGAAGTTGAACTTTGTAGCTGAAACTCACAAGTAGCTGAGAGAGAATGTAGAGTCGTGTGTGGTGTTCAAAACCCCCGAAAAATATTAATCTGAAAATATTTCCTCCCCCCCATAGGGTTCATTGCTGCGGACATTAAAGATACAGGGTCTTTGACTGAACTGTATCTTATCACAGACTACCATGAGCATGGCTCCCTGTATGATTATCTGCAATCCACTCCCTTGGATCCAAAAGCCATGCTAAATCTGGCCTATTCCTCTGCTAGCGGCTTGTGCCACTTGCACATGGAGATCTTCGGGACTCAAGTCAAGCCAGCTATTGCCCACCGGGATCTGAAAAGTAAGAACATCCTAGTGAAAAAGGATGGAACCTGCTGTATAGCAGACCTGGGCTTGGCAGTTAAATGGCTTAGGTGAGTAAAATGAGGTGCATTTCTTTGTGGGTGAATTCTTTCCTGCCCCCAGGCTTGTTAATGTCAGCAATAAAATGGGTGTTTTTTAATTGAAAGGGATCAGAGAGATACCACGGTATCTTTTTGTATCATTGACATGCATCTGACGAAGTGGGTATTCACCCACGAAAGCTCATGCTCCAATACGTTTGTTAGTCTATAAGGTGCCACAGGACTCTTTACTGTTTCTGGGGTGTAATATATATGATACAACCTTATACTATACTAGGGGCAGGTACAAGTCTGTCGCATCTTACGCGCATTTAACTTGCGCAGTTTCAGTTTTATGCGGTTGGCAAAAACAAAAAAAAAATGAGAAAAATAACAATTTTAATACCGTACTTGTAGTGCGGGCGATTCCACCCGCCATTACACTCCATGTAATTTTGACTAGACGCAATTTTCGCTTTACGCTCTGACTGCGGAACGTAACCCGAGTGTAAGATGCGACAGACCTGTATATTATATATTGCATGTTTATAAATAGCGGTTTTGTATTTAAATGGTAGTTCTAGTAGTATTTGCACACAAATTCCATTTTCAATAAGTTGTCCTTAAGACAACCGATTAATATTACTGCATGCTGAAAACAACATGTTAAGAAAACAACATTTAATGAAGATTTGATTGGTATCGGCTGCATTAGCGTTAAGTCTAATGCTAAACAAAATCTCAAAAATGTTACCAGGGTCCCTGTTGAGTCTTCTCTCTGTTGTGGTTCTGCATTTGAATGCTTAGTACCGCCTGAGGCAAGTAAGCCTTTTAAGAAGGGGGAGCTGGTCACAGTCAGTACCTTTCTCTAGAAGAACTGTTCCATTAAGATTATGCATTATTTTTGACCTTGTTCAAGAATGATTTTTGTTTGAATTTCATAGAATCATAAAATCATAGAATTCAAGATCAGAAGGGACCATTATGATCATCTAGTCTGACCTCCTGCAAGATGCAGGCCACATAAGCCGATCCACCCACTCCTTAGCAAGCGACCCCTGCCCCATTGGGTTTTCTGAGGTGATTTTTTTCAAACTACTTTTTGTATGTTTGATTCTTCTTTTTCTTTTCCTTTTTTCAGTGATAAAAATGGGGTGGACGTACCACCTAAAACCCTGGTAGGAACAAAGCGCTATATGCCTCCTGAGGTGCTGGATCAAAGCTTGAATAGGAATCACTTCCAGTCATATCTCATGGCCGATATGTACAGTTTTGGACTCATCCTTTGGGAGGTAGCAATGAGATGTGTGTCAGAAGGTAAATGGCAAACATATTGTTGGTAAGTGGGGTGTGACTTTTCCTTGTAGCAGCAAACTCCATTTATAACCTGAAGCTTCAAGTTCCGTCCTTCCTTTCTGGGTAGTAGATTTTGTTGCAGTAAACTAACCAGGGTAGACACCTTGTCAGTCCAGAGTCTATTCATTTCTGCTTCCTTGCACTGAGGGCTTTTCAGCTTCAGTCTGAGTTTAACAACAAAGATTTACACTATGTTTTAGTAGCCTATTTAAAGATGCAATGATTCATCCCTGTGGTGGGAACAATACAGCCAGGATTGACGCTCTGAGATCAATCCACCAGCGGTCAATTTAGTTGGTCTAGTAAAGACCCACCAGTTTGACTGCAGATCGCTCTCCAGGCAACCCCTATAACGTAACCCTGATGAGAAGAGTTAGGTAAGTCGATGGGAGATTTTCTCCTGTCGACCCCCCGCATGGTGTAAACCCCACGGTAACTCCGCCTAACGTACGTCGACTCCAGCTACGTTAGTCACTTAGCTGGAGTTGTGTAGTGTAGGTCAACTTATTTTATTTTTTTTTATTATTAACTTACCGCGGTAGTGTAGACATAGCCTCAGAGTGGTAAACATTTCTGCTGAAGTAGGAACACTCTGCTGTTTGAGCAGAAAGAAAACGGGTTGATTTTGCATAGGTGTTACGGTTAACAAATGATTTAAACAGACAACTATTAGGCAGTTGACTGTTGTTCTCTCTCTGTTATCTTTAAAAAAAACACAAGTTGCTTCCGTGGCAGGCAGAAATGCAGCCAGGATTCAGGAATTAGTAAGAAGGAAGAGAGGCACCTATTCAGTCATCACCATTCCAACATCATCCTGAATTTTCCTTGGACATCTGTTATCCACGTACAGAATAAAGCCCCGATATTACAGTTGGATGCCATATGAAGTCATTGAGGTTCTTTGTAGGCCCATGAATCGACCCATGTGTATCACATTGCAGGATCAGGTCCAAAATCCGCTCATGCTCAGATTGTGAGATCTGGATCCCAAATGGTATTATTACAGGCCGCAAACCCAGAAAAGCAGCAAAGAGTTCTGCGGCACCTTATAGACTAACAAATGTATGGAGACATGCTTTCATCCGTGAATACCCACTTTGTCAGATGCATACTTCATTTTCTTCAAAAAGATGACCCCCTCTCCAAAGCAAAATAGAAAGAATAGCTCACATGGATAATACTCTTTAAGCCTGGTCTACACTGGGGGAGGGAGGGGATTGATCTAAGATACGCAACTTTAGCTACGAGAACAGCGTAGCTGAAGTTGACATATCTTAGTTCGACTTACCTCCCGTCCTCACGGCGCAGGATCGATGGCTGCGGCTCCCCGTCAACTCCGCTTCTGCTGCTCGCTCTGGTGGAGTTCCGGAGTCAATGGGAGCACGTTCAGGGATCGATTTATCGTGTCTAGATGAGATGCGATAAATCGATCACCGATAGATCGATTGCTACCCGCCGATCTGGAGGGTAGTGTGGACATACCCTTAGTGTCTATGCTGAGCAAGACAGAGGTAGGTGTGACTGGTAGAGTCCAAAAGGGTGTAGTTGATATAGTCCAGACATCCTTAGTCCCCTGGGATTCTTATCCTGCAGTTATGATGCATCTGGAAAATGTTTCTTTCAGGAATAGTTGAAGAATACCAGCTTCCATACCATGATCTTGTGCCCACCGACCCTTCCTGCAAGGACATGCAGGAGATCGTGTGCAGCAAGAAGCTCCGTCCCTCATTACCCAGTAGATGGAGCAGTGACGAGGTAAGAAATCCTTTTAAAATAAAGCAAGTTTAATTACGTTGATATTTATCTGCCCTCAATACTGTGGTGATTTCATCCAGAATAGACAGGTGGGATTTTCAAACATAGCACTGTGCCTGTTAGGATCAGTGAGATGGTTATATTTGATTTTAGCACCCGCCACGTTGCCCCAAAACGAAAGTAGATGCTCTGATTCCCTGAGGAGCTGGCCAGAAGTCTTTTCAGAAAGACGTGTTGTTTTTCCTACCGACCAGAATCACATTGTGAAAGCCGAACGCACGCAGACTGTATGTTTCAGCTCTGCTCTTATGCGTGTTTTCCCTTTCCCTTGTCAGAATTACTATTGTTAAACAGTGGCTGGCCGGAAGCTCAACCTACTTGTAAAATTACCCACTGCGCAGTGTACTGGGGACGGCTGTTTGTTTTAAATCAGGGCTACGATTATCAGTGGCCCCTTTTCTGAGAGCCCTGGTTCTGTTGCGATGGGGGCAATCCCAGGCGTGCAGTCCTGAGGGCATGATTCCAGTAAGTTTCCTTTCACCATCTGTACACAATACCACAGCATCCAGGAATCACAGCCAAAACCCTCACCTAGCGCACTTGTTTAGAAATACAGCTAATGGGCTACGTTGGGGTCCGCTTGCCTTTACGCTGTGCTTTTTAAAAAGGAGATTGTATTGTATCCGCATCTGATCCAGCATCCGCAAAAATTCTCTGAGGATATCTGCAGTGTCTATGGATTTGCAGGGTACTACACTGGGGGCCAGCTGAAGCACCCCCCCAGTCGGGGGGGGAGGTGCGCTGGCAGCTGTGAGGTGTCTGCGTGGAGTCGGCAGGCGGAGACACGGCTGGGGGCTGCTCTTGGTGCCCCCGCTGCACCATGGGCAGGAGGAGAGTCCACTGCAGCTCCCTGCCTGGGCTACACGCCGGCCTGGCCGAGGGGAGGGAGGAGACCTGTGGAGCTGTGCTGGGGCTGCTCGGGGGCCCCCGCGCAGGGCAGGTGGAGGATCCGCTGCGGCTCCTCACCGCTGCCTGCCCAGCTCTTACCATGGCCAGGCAGCAGCTCTGAGGAGCCTCCACTTACCCTGAGGCCCAAGCAGCCCCAGTGTCCCTGCCCCCCGGGGCAGGTGGAGGAACCCTGCCGCAGTTCCTCACAGCTGCCTGCCTGCTCGAGCCCTGTGCAGATTTGTAGCCACAGCTGCGCTGCTATCTGCAGAAATGGTCCGTGGATCGAAAGGTAATAAGGTAATAATTGGAGATATACCAATCTCCTAGAACTGGAAGGGACCTTGAAAGGTCATTGAGTCCAGCCCCCTGCCTTCACTTGCAGGACCAATTTTTGCCCCAGATCCCTAAGTGGCCCCCTCAAGGATTGAACTCACAACCCTGGGTTTAGCAGGCCAATGCTGAAACCACTGAGCTATCCTTCTACCGGTGGAGTTGTAGGGCTCTAGGTATTGATGCATCTCGTTGCCTGCAGATGTGTATGTTTCCCCTAAGAATGGGCTCTAGGAAACGGCATTCCCAAGCGTACTGGTGTTTTTCCTTTAGGGATGCTGGGTTTGAGGGGAGGAGAGGATCTGAACTCAGTCCTCTGAGAATTTCTAATGAATCAAAATGGCGTTTCGGCTCAGTAGAGCAACAGAGGATGTACCTCAGACAAACTTGCCGACTGACGATGACGCTCTGCGGAGGTCACTCATCTTGTGGAAGGGGATAGTGTAGTGCTGTTATTGTAGCAGACAGGTGTGGTTTGGGAATAGCAGTGTTCGGTTGAGCATTCGGCAATTGGATCAAAGATCTAAGCTGCAAGAGTTGTAAGCGGTCAGAGAAGTGGGGCGTGGGTTAACCCACACACACACACGCCCTCCCTGGAAATTTGAGTACTTGTTTAACAGTGAAGGAACCACCCGTCTCGCACTGCCGCTGACCAAAGCCTAAAGGGGACTTCATCTTGGGAGTCAGGCAGATGGGAAGTTCTGTTGTAGTGGGGCTGGTTAGAAAGGCTTTATCGCAGAGAAATAAAGAATATAGTCTGGCTGCTGCCACCCATCAGGTGCTGGGCAGGCTTGCTGAGTTGCCTACTCTTCTCCGAGCAGTTGGCATCACCAGCTCCAGGATGGGGACCACACTGCCGGGTAGCAAACCTAGTAAATTAGTGCATGTGACCACATGGGTTCCCAACCCATTTTTATCTAAGGCACTTTCAGAAAAGATTCTGGCTTCATTGGTTATTTAGTAAACGCTGCTATGCTTTTATGCTCTACACCCACCTTTCCGACCTGTGCTGTTTGCACTGTTCTTGTCATAAATGAAGGAGGTTTCATGGAGGTGGTATCAAGGAGTGGTGACGAACAGGGCCATCCCTAGGGGGGTGCAGGGCCCAGACATCACCTCGATTCACCCTACCCAAGGGATGGCTCTGGTTACAGGACACTCCTATCTAGGGCCTGTAACCGGGGCCTTTCCTGGCCTGCCTTCTTGCTGCTCTGGGCTCCTTCAATAAAGCACCTTCAGGCTTATCTTTTGCAGCACCGGGCAGTCCCGACTTTTGTGTCCCGGCTGACCGCATCGCCAGCACACGAACTGCCCTGGGCGGCTAGGGGTCCCCTTGGGCTCCTCCTGTCGCCGGTCTGGCGGCTTCCCCCCGCTGTGCTCCCGGGGTTTCCTGCTCCCCTCTGGACCTCGCATGACTCGGTGCTCCCACACCGGGAAGTCAGCCTCTGCGTACTCTTCGGTCCTTTGCATGGCCGCTTCCAGCGTGGCTGGCTGATGTCGCCGCACCCACACCCGCACACTGTCAGGAAGGCCCTGCAGGAACTGTTCCTGGACGACTTGGTCCATTATCTGCCCCACGGTGTGGCCATCGGGCCTCAACCACCGGGTTGCCCAGTCCATTAGTCTTTGCGCAAAGGCCCGGGGTCGTACACACCCTGTCCATCGGGCTGCCCGAAACTTCTGCCGGTACTTCTCGGCCGACAACCCGAGGCGATCTAAGATGGCCGCCTTTACCGCCTCATAATCCCTGGTTTGGGTCTCTGTCAGGGCCATGTACGCGGCCTGTGCCTCCCCGGTGAGATAAGGGCCGAGCCGTAGGGCCCAGGTGGTCTGATCCCATCTGGCTCCCAGAGCCACCTGCTCAAAGGTGCCCAAAAAGGCATCGGGGTCATCGGCGGGGGCCATTTTACACAGGCTAAGGCCTGGAATCCGGGCACCATCCCCCACCACAGCAGGACTCACCAAACGCTGCAGGAGCTGCTGCGACTGCTCCTTGATGAAAGCCTGGAGGGCTTTCTGTTGCTCAGTTTGCCAGGCGAGGAGGGCCTGCCGCTCCACCGGGTGGGCCTCCTTGAAAGACTGTAGTGTCTTCCCTAGTTCGGTCTGCTGCTCTGCGAGCCATTGCAGGGTGCCTTCCATGCTCAGGCTGCCACTCTGTGTCTATGGCGTGGATAAAAAGATCCCAGACAAGCCCCCACGTGTAACCGGGTCCTTTCCTGGCCTGCCTTCCTGCTGCTCTGGGCTCCTTCAATAAAGCACCTTCAGGCTTCTCTTTTGCAGCACCCGTGGTTTTTATTTACAATTAGTACCCACCACCAGCAACACTATATACAAAGTTTACAAGGCTTTGGTCTCCTCTTTACAGGGGTTCTCCCTTCTCACTGGAGACTACCCCTTCCCTGGCCAATCCCCCCTTTGCACTGGCTGCCAGCGAGCCTTTATAGCTCTTCTCTGAGCAGGCCCACAGGTGCAGCCAGTTCCTGAGGCCAGGCACCACCCTTCTCCCCAGCCCCAATCTATTTCCCCTGATTGAGGCTGGCTGAGCAGGGGCTAATTAGGTGCTTTTGCACCAGCACCCTGCTACATACCTCCCCCATTAAGCTGGTGCCAGGCCTGGCCTCCCTCGGCCTCGTCTTCCATGGCCCGGGATCTTATTTGGTTGTTGCGCCCCCTGCCCAGCCGAGGGGTCCCCTGTAACAACCCCTTGGGGTGTTTGCACTCCCCAGCCGCAAAAGGCACATTCGGTCGGGGGTGAGGCCCCCCACAGGTCCACGCTTTCCCAGAGGTCCTCACACCATTCGCACGGCTGTGCCGGCTGTGCCAGAGGCTCCCCTTTCTTCTCCAGTGGGGGTGCTAACTCAGAGCCTACTGCCCCGAGTCGGCCCCCTGCCTCTGGTTCGGGTCCTCTGCCCCTGTGTTGTTGGGCCTCCCCCTGCTGGACACTTTCTATCTCCCCGAGGGCTCCCTCCCCCAGGTGGTCCTGCCCGGGGAGCTCCCTGGGCTCCTCAGACATTCCCTCTTGCTTATTCTCCTGGCTTTGTTGTCTAGGCTGTCCTACGCTTCCCCGCGGAGGTTGTGGGGCCTTCTTTTGCTCCTGATTCACCTCCGCCGGGGCCTTGCTCTCCCTTTCTAGGGTTCCTTTTCTCCTCCTCCTGGGTTGCTTCCCCCCGGCCGCCTTTCCCTTCAGAGGAAAGCGCCAGTCCTGCCCTAGGACCACGGGGTACGCTAACCCTTCGATTACCCCCACCCGTTTCCAGGTAAACCGCCCATCTACCTCTAGGGGTACCTGGGCCACGGGACAACATTTTCTATCCCCATGGATGCAGTCAACCCACATCCGTCCCCCAGGGATAAGCCAGTGCGGCTTTACTACTCGCCGCTGTACAAAGGAGCGGGCGGAGGCCGTGTCCACCAGACCCCTCTGGGCCCTTCTCCCTACCCGCACCGGGATGGTGGCCAACCCACGCCTCCTTTCCCCTGCCCCAGTCCTAGTCCATCCACAAAAGTCCGCTGCTCCGCACTCCATCACCGGGCAGTCCCGACTTTTGTGTCCCGGCTGACCACATCGCCAGCACACGAACTGCCCTGGGCGGCTAGGGGTCCCCTTGGGCTCCTCCTGTCGCCGGTCCGGCGGCTTCCCCCCGCTGTGCTCCCGGGGTTTCCTGCTCCCCTCTGGACCTCGCATGACTCGGTGCTCCCACACCGGGAAGTCAGCCTCTGCGTACTCTTCGGTCCTTTCCACGGCCGCTTCCAGCGTGGCTGGCTGATGTCGCCGCACCCACACCTGCACGCTGTCAGGAAGGCCCTGCAGGAACTGTTCCAGGACGACTTGGTCCATTATCTGCCCCACGGTGTGGCCATCAGGCCTCAACCACCAGGTTGCCCAGTCCATTAGTCTTTGCACAAAGGCCCGGGGTCGTACACACCCTGTCCATCGGGCTGCCCGAAACTTCTGCCGGTACTTCTCGGCCGACAACCCGAGGCGATCTAAGATGGCCGCCTTTACCGCCTCATAATCCCTGGTTTGGGTCTCTGTCAGGGCCATATATGCGGCCTGTGCCTCCCCGGTGAGATAAGGGCCGAGCCGTAGGGCCCAGGTGGTCCGATCCCATCTGGCTCCCAGGGCCACCCGCTCAAAGGTGCCCAGAAAGGCATCAGGGTCATCGGCGGGGGCCATTTTACACAGGCTAAGGCCTGGAGTCCGGGCACCATCCCCCACCACAGCAGGACTCACCAAACGCTGCAGGAGCTGCTGCGACTGCTCCTTGATGAAAGCCTGGAGGGCTTTCTGTTGCTCAGTTTGCCAGGCGAGGAGGGCCTGCCGCTCCACCGGGTGGGCCTCCTTGAAAGACTGTAGTGTCTTCCCTAGTTCGGTCTGCTGCTCTGCGAGCCATTGCAGGGTGCCTTCCATGCTCAGGCTGCCACTCTGTGTCTATGGCGTGGATAAAAAGATCCCAGACAAGCCCCCACGTGTAACCGGGTCCTTTCCTGGCCTGCCTTCCTGCTGCTCTGGGCTCCTTCAATAAAGCACCTTCAGGCTTCTCTTTTGCAGCACCCGTGGTTTTTATTTACAACTAGTACCCACCACCAGCAACACTATATACAAAGTTTACAAGACTTTGGTCTCCTCTTTGCAGGGGTTCTCCCTTCTCTCTGGAGACTACCCCTTCCCTGGCCAATCCCCCCTTTGCACTGGCTGCCAGACAGCCTTTATAGCCCTTCTCTGAGCAGGCCCACAGGTGCAGCCAGTTCTTGAGGCCAGGCACCAGCCTTTTCCCCAGCCCCAATCTATTTCCCCTGATTGAGGCTGGCTGAGCAGGGGCTAATTAGGTGCTTTTGCACCAGCACCCTGCTACAGGCCCCTCTCAGGCCGCTAAAGCCTTCCTGGCCTTATGCAAACATCAGGAAGGGTTTTTTCCAAAACCATTTTTTTTCAAATATAGCAACAGGGACTTGCAGTGATTTAAATACTAGGATTCACCCCAGTGCAGATGGCCTGCGAGGGCCCTCTGTGACGGGGCAAAGAATAGGCAGAAGAGCTGTGCATCACGTCCTCTGCTCCCATGTCAGGAGCAGTTATTGTTCCCTAGTGGGCCGGCACGAAAGAAGGAATCGTTGTGGCAGACAGGAGACATCAACTAGATCGCCTCATACTGTGGCGATCAGGGTAACATAGAATAGAGTCGGATGAGTGAGAAGTCCTGCAAGACGACTCAGTGAGACAGCAGCTGGAAGAGCTGCCATGCTCAGGCTGTGCTGAAGCCCTGGGCTCAGTTTGCAGACTGGAAGGGTGAATTCTACCCTATCGTCCATGTTGCGTTCCACACCCAAAGCCCTGCTGCACAAGGGTCATGCAGCCCACATTAAGGGGAAGTTATCAGAGAGGTTTTCCTTAGCATTCAGGGTAGGGAGATGGGAAAAGGGCTTTTCTGATGTTGGATTTTTGAACCAAATGTGGAGCCCAATTTGTCATAAATGTTCAAATTGAGTGACCTGCTGAGAACTGCAGTCGATATACAGAAAATGTCATCCCATCCAGTGTGTACCTTTATTTGTGGCATGGCACCTGGCATCGCCTTTAGAATACACTGCAGTTTTTGGGGACAGCAGTCTTGCATTCCAGCTGACCCAGGTATGAGCCTTTTTAATCTTTTCTTTCCACAGTGCCTGAGACAAATGGAAAAACTCATGAGAGAGTGTTGGGCTCACAACCCTGCTTCTCGGCTCACAGCCCTGCAAGTAAAGAAAACACTTGCCAAAATGTCAGAGTCACGGGACATTACAATCTGATTCAACAAAAGACATCTCTGGCGAAAGCCCATACAAAACGACTTTCCCTTGTGGTCAGAGGACACGAAGAGAAATCAGAAGCATTCACTAATATGGATCCTGAACACAGTCATGCTTCAGAGCAACTGTAGATTTAACTAACATCTTTTGAGGGGAGGAGCCTTTGCAAAATCAGCAGCCTTTGACACACAAGATCAGAAAAGGCTCGTCTGCTCCCTGTTTGCCGGGGGAACTACCATTTCAGTAACTGGTTCAAGATTATGCATGTTGCTTTCTGTGAAAGCCCATTATTTTAATTTTATTTTATTTGTGATTGTTTAAAAGAAGACACTGTTTTAAATTTTTATGAAAATGAAACTTAACGTGAGAAGTAAAGACCTATATTGTTACATTAAAAAATCAGAAGAAACTGTGCCTGAAGATGAAAGTAAAGTGACTTTTTTTTATTTATAAAAAGATTTGCACGCCAACAAAAAAACAAAAATGTTGAGGAGCGGCTCTGAAGTTAAAAGAAACTGTCTTAAAAGCTACCTTCGTATGGAGACTACTTTTCACAGTCCCATGTGTTCTGTTCTCTCGGTGTAGATGTACCCTGGTTAGAAAGATTCCCTATGTAAAGATACTTTTTTGACATTCTGCCGGTGGCCTGTCACAGGCAGAACTTACTGAATTGAAGATAAACAGAAGCCATGTAGCAATGGCAGTTCTGTGGGCCTTATGGTTTTTCATACACCCTTTGGATTTCTGGTTCTGTTGGGTTCTAGGATAAGCCAAAGCACACTTTTTCTAGCTTTTTTTACTGAAAAGTAAAGAATTTTGATATGAAAGGAACAAGTTCACTCAAGAACGAGTTTGGTTCATCTTAACGGCCTTTCATTTACCAGAGAAACCACTGGTGAGTGAAACTGCTGTGAACCGCATATGAAAATGTTGCATAGGAGACATTTATACACAACACGAGTGAGAGTTCCCCTTCAGCATGTGAAAGAAGCATTAACACTTTTGGGAAAAAAATGTCCCGTTTATTCTGGGGGATTATTTGTTGTTACTTTTTTAAATGTAGTGAGACTTCTTAACTTCCTGTTGATAAGGACTGAAAGGATGGAGCTGCTGACAGTTAGTTGATCGTGCGGTTTGGATTTATTTAGGCAGAATTGGACCCAGTGTTGCGTTTCTCTTTCCACCAAAACCTCCCGCTGCAGTCAGTGGAAGAGGTGAGGGGTGGGCGATCTGGTCCAAGCATTCGCCCATTATAAAGTGTTACTCTTTATGAAGAAAAAATCCATGGTTACTGCACAAAGAAACATTAGTTCTTCTTCGAGTGGTTGTTCATGTCCATTCAAAGTAGGTGTGCGCGCGCCGCGTGCACGCCAGCCGGAAGATTTTCCCTAGCAGCGTCCGTAGGGTCGGCCTGGGCGCCCCCTGGAGTGGCGCCACCACGCGCCCTATAAAGGGGCCCGCTGACCCTCCACCCCCTCAGGTTCCTTCTTACTGCCGGTGACGGCTAGCTGGAACTTCTCTTGCGATAGCAAGTCTGCAGTGTCCTTTTCTTAAGTCTCCTGTTGAAAAGTTGTGTTATAGTTAGTTTGTATATACTTCTTAGTGATTGGGGTCCCCCCCCCCGAACTTTCGTCATTCGCTGAAGCATGCCCGGGTTCCCCGGGTTCAAGCTCTGCAAGGATTGCGGGAAATTCATGCCCAAGTGTGACCCGCACTCGGCATGTCTCAGGTGCCTCGGAGAAAGCCACCAGAAGGACCGGTGCTCTATCTGTAGAGGTTATCGCTCACGAACTCTTAAGGGCAGGGCTCAAAGACTTAGAGTCCTCCTGATGGAGGCGGCCCTACAGCCACCCTCAGACCCGGAGCCAGCCGAGGCAGGGCCCAGCACGTCGTCTTCCATGCGGAGCACCCTGGCACTGGCGGCAGGACTTAGGGCCCAGCCCAAGTCGTCGAAGACCCAGCACTGGATGGAGTTGGGTCAAAGGAAGTCGGCCTCAGTGCGGCACTGCTCCCCTTCGCCGGTGCCCGCCAAGAGGAGGAAGCCTGTGAGGGATCGGTCACCCCACCAGGACCCAAGGCCAACGCTGTCCGCAACCACGAGCGGTCAGGCTGGGCTGCAGCCCTCGGCGGTTCCGTCGACTCCCGCACCGCAGAGAGGATGGTCAAGTCCGGACCAGCCTAATTCTCCGGACCTCGGCAGAGACCTACGTCCCTCTTCAACCCTGGAGTCGTTTGAGGCGGCCTCGGGTCTGATGGGACTGTCGGTGCTGGTTTCTCCGCACTGCAGGGACTTGCCCACAGCAGCCCATCCCCCGGTGCAGTCTCGGGGCAAACCAGCCATGCTGTCGCCTCCCTCACCGCACCGCGCCATGAGGTCGGCACCGGACCAGGCGAGAGGCCCGCCGCCGTCGGCACCGGGTGCCGCTCCCCCCAGGTCCTCCTACTCAGAGACCTCAGACTCGGAGGCAGATTCCTACTGCTCCAGCCGGTCGTGGAGCAGGAGATCGGAGTCGGGGGCGAGCCGCCACCGTTACCCTCAGTGGCAGCAACAATGGCAGCCACCATCACAGTGGCCGTTTTGGACT
Source organism: Mauremys reevesii (assembly GCF_016161935.1). Classification (NCBI taxonomy): domain Eukaryota; kingdom Metazoa; phylum Chordata; order Testudines; family Geoemydidae; genus Mauremys; species Mauremys reevesii. Next base: position 33,570,643 of record NC_052634.1, on the reverse strand, counting down.
CCCTGGGCGTATCACCAGTCGATGGGCCAGGCGTTCGGCCCGCTGTCAAGATCTGCGTCGGTGTCCTCGACCTCGGTGGCTCCGGCGCAGCTGCCTCCTCCTCCACCAGAACCGGCACCGTCGCCGAGTAGGGGTGTGCCATGTTCAAGCTCAGCACCCCCTAGCGGGGCAATGGCACCGGCAGCAGCTTCAGGTCCGGCTCCGCAGGCACCGAATGCTACGCCAAGCTGCTCGCTGGCGACCCCGGTACCGGTCGTGGTGCCGTATGTAGACCCCTAACTGGCACCGCAACCAAGGTACCGTGTGCCGCAGGACCCTGAGGGACTGCACGCACCACAGGACGGGCTGCTTCAGGTGATCTCCTCATCGTCCTCCCCGGACAAAGCAGTCTCGGGCACGGCTGCGGCACCGGCCCTGGAAGACTCCCGTATCCTCCAGCAGTTGCTCCGCAGAGCGGCGCAGAACCTCGCGATTCAGGCGGAGGAAATCGAGGTCGACGCGGACCTGGTGGTGGACATCCTGGCTCCCGCGGGGCCATCCAGGGTGGCCCTCCTGCTGATAAAGTCCATAGCGGATACATCCCGCACCCTCTGGCAAACACCAGCCTCGTTGGCCCCTACCGCCAAGCGATCTGAGAGGCGCTACTTTGTCCCCTCGAAGGGGCAAGAACACCTATACACCCCCCCGCCTCCGGACTCCCTGGTAGTGGATGCGGCCAACCAGCGGGAGCGCCAGGGGTTTCAGGGGTCAACGCCGAAGGGCAGGGACGCGAAAAGACTCGAGCACTTTGGGAGGAAGGTGTACTCCACGGCGGGCCTTCAACTCCGCATCGCCAACCAACAGGCGGTTGTAAGTCATACCGAAGGCGAAAGGGGGCCTAAGGCCCATCCTAGACCTGCGGTGACTAAACAAGTTTGTACGAAAACTCAAGTTCCGCATGGTCTCTCTGTCCTCAATCATTCCCTCCCTGGATCCAGGGGATTGGTATGCCGCCCTCGACTTAAAGGACGCCTATTTCCACATTGCCATAGTTCCCCAACACCGTCGGTACCTCAGATTCGTTGTGGCCGGCGCCCATCTGCAGTTCACTGTGCTCCCGTTTGGCCTGTCGGCCGCTCCCAGGGTCTTCACGAAGTGCATGGCAGTCGTGGCCGCTTTCCTGCACTGGAGGGGCATCCAGGTATTTCCCTACCTAGACAACTGGCTCGTCAAAGATCGATCCAAGGAGCAGGTGGAGGCACAGGTGTCATTTATCAGACGGACCTTTCTCGATCTCGGCCTCCTATTGAACGAAGCCAAGTCGACTCTGTCCCCGACACAATGGATAGAGTTCATAGGGGCTCTTCTGGACTCCACTCATGCCAGGGCGTATCTGCCAGAATCCAGGTTTCATGCAATCTCCAAGCTCATCCTGGGCCTACATCGTGCCCCGGTGACCACAGCGAGAGTGTGCCTTCGGCTGTTAGGACACATGGCAGCTTGCACCTATGTGGTGGCCCACGCCAGACTCCGGCTCCGTCCGCTGCAGTCCTGGGTAGCGACGGTTTACCGCCCGGCCAGGGACCCCCTGGACTTGGTGGTGTCCGTCACCGGTTTGGTGCTCAGCTCCCGGCAGTGGTGGCTCGACCCGCGGGAAGTGTGCAAGGGTGTCCCCTTCGCTCCCCTGCAGCCCTCCCTCTCCCTGGTAACGGACGCCTCGGATCGAGGCTGGGGAGCACACCTGGGTCACCTCAGGATGCAGGGCTTGTGGTCGCGGCGGGACCTCGAGCTGCATATCAATGTCAGAGAGCTGAGGGCGGTCCGCCTGGCTTGTCTAACCTTCTGGTCCCAACAGGCCGGCAGATGCGTTTCGGTCCTCTTGGACAACACGGCGACTGTTTTTTATATCAACAAACAGGGGAGTGCACGCTCCTCTCCCCTGTGCGGGGAAGCCCTCACACTGTGGGACTTCTGTGTCTCCAATGCCACTCACCTGACAGCATTCTACCTCCCAGGGGAGCAGAATGGTCTCGCAGACACCCTCGGCCGCTCGTTCCGGGGTCACGAGTGGTCCCTTCGGTGGGATGCGGCGCATTCACTTTTCCAGCTCTGGGGCTTTCCCCGATTACACCTGTTTGCCTCGAAGAAGAACAGGAGGTGCCGTCGGTTCTGCTCCCTCCTGGGCAGCAGCCGGGGGTCTCTGCCGGACGCCTTCCTACAGTCCTGGGCGGGCGGTCTGCTCTACGCCTTCCCCGTGTTTCCCCTGATACACAGCGTGCTTTTGAAAATCCGCAGGGACCACGCGAGGGTAATCCTGATAGCCCCGGCGTGGCCACGCCAACATTGGTTCACGCCTCTCCTGCACATGTCAGTCCAGGCGCCAGTGACGTTGCCCCTGCTACCGGACCTGATCACACAGGATCAGGGCTCCCTCCGCCATCCGAACCTCGACTCCCTGCATTTGACAGCCTGGATGCTCCATGGCTAAACCCGATGGAGCTGCAGTGCTCCCAGCAGGTTAGGCAGGTGCTGCTAGGCAGCAGGAAACCGTGCACTAGTGCCGCCTACCTGGCAAAGTGGAAACGCTTCTCCATATGGTTGGGTCAGCGAGGGCACGACGCGCTGCGGGTCCCCATTCCCATTGTCCTGGACTATTTGTTACACCTAAGACACCAGGGCTTCTCCCTTTCCTCCATTCGTGTTCACCTGGCGGCTATATCAGCCTTCCACCCAGGGGAGGGGGGTGCATCGGTGTTTGTGAACCTGCTGATCGGGCGCTTCCTTAAAGGTATGGACAGGCTCTTCCCGCATGTTCGCCCGCCGACCCCTGCCTGAGACCTGAATCTGGTCCTCTCCATCCTCTCGGGGCCTCCCTTTGAGCCTCTGGCTTCGTGCTCCCTGCTATACCTGTCGTACAAAACCGCCTTCCTGGTGGTGATCACCTCGGCCAGAAGGGTGTCGGAGCTTTGGGCGTTAACATCGGAGCCCCTCTACACTGTCTTCTACAAGGACAAGGTCCAACTTAGACCTCACCTGGCTTTTCTACCTAAGGTCATTTCCCAGTTCCACATGGGCCAGGATATTTTTCTCCCCAGGTTCCATCCGAAGCCACACTCCTCCAGCGAGGAGCGGAGGCTCCATTCCCTGGATGTCCGCCAGGCCTTGGCCTTTTACATAGAGCGTACCAAGCCCTTCAGATGCTCGACTCAGCTCTTCATCGCGGTGGCAGATAGGATGAAAGGTCTCCCAGTCTCCTCTCAGCAGATCTCTTCGTGGATTGCTACCTGCATCCGGGAATGCTACCGTGTGGCTAAGGCCCCTGTCCCTCCGGTCACGGCCCACTCCATAAGGCGCAGGCTTCTTCTGCGGCATTCCTGGCTCAGGTCCCAACTCAGGAGATTTGTAGAGTGGCCACGTGGTCCTCCATCCACATGTTCTCGGCCCACTACGCCATCACGCACCAGGCGAGAGATGACGCAGCCTTCGGTCATGCAGTTCTCCAGTCAGCAGTGATCTCCGACCCCACCTCCTAAGGTTAGGCTTGTGAGTCACCTACTTTGAATGGACATGAATAACCACTCGAAGAAAAAAAACGGTTACCCACCTTTTAGTAACTTGTTCTTCGAGATGTGTTGTTCATCTCCATTCCAATACCCACCCTCCTACCTCCTCTGTCGGAGAGCCGGCAAGAAGGAACTGAGGGGGTGGAGGGTCGGCGGGCCCCTTTATAGGGCGCCGCGGTGGTGCCACTCCAGGGGGCGCCCAGGCCGACCCTACGGACGCTGCTAAGGAAAATCTTCCGGCTGGCGTGTACGCGGCGCGCACACACCTACTTTGAATGGACATGAACAACACATCTCGAAGAACAACAGTTACTAAAAGGTGGATAACCGTTTTTTCTCAGAGTCCCTTTTGAAACACTGTTTTAATTATTTCTTTATTCTGACCATTATCAGTATTGGTCCTATCACTTTTTTTTAAAACCTAGAAATGTATAAAGAATTCTTTTTCTAAAATGCATACAAGGAGTGACATTTCTAACATTAGGAAAACATTTCCCACAATATGTTTTTCTTCTCCAGTTATATTTAATAGAAGGTATTTGGGAGAAAATTAACAAAAGTCTGAGCTGAACGCGTTCAAAAATCTGAGCCTAAAGTTCATTCCCTAAATCTGCGTTTAGATGCAGAAACATGAGGCCTGATTTCCAAGAGCACTCAGCCCTTTTGGAACAGGCCACTGATTTTGAACACCTAACTATGGATTTAGAGCCTAATGTTAGGCTCATGGGTTTTTTTAAACCTTGGTGTGAAACTTTAGCGTTCTTGTTACTTTAAACAGCCTTTGCAGTAACCTCTGCATCTGTGGGTGACATTGCTCAGTAATGGAGTCTTCCACCTGAGGACTTGTAAGTCATAGTGCATTCATAAGGAAAGGAATTGTGTTTCCCTTTTTGGACAAAACTGATTTATTTGTGTCACCCAGGTAAACGTCATTTGAGTTCAGCTTCATGGCTTGCCTCAGTTATTTATAGGTTGAAAAATTATTACTTAAAATTATTATTTAAAAGTCATATTTTAAAGCTGATAAAAATGTGCAAAGTTCAAGAAGTTTGACCAGAAGAGTTTCAGTATTGGTTAAGCATTTTCTAAGGTCAGTTTCCATTGGCTTCAGTGGATGATGCATATGCTTATCTGAGAGCAGGATCTGGCCTTCTAAAGCAGTGGTTTCTGTGCTTTTCTTTACTGAAATGTTTGTTTTCCAAAGTGGGAAGAATAACACAAACCCTTTCTCTTTCTTCTCCTGTGTGCACTGAGTCTAGACAACTGTACTATAAATTACCCCTTTTGTGGTGTCAACATTGGTGATTAGATAATGGTGGTTAAAAATGCAAAGCCCCGAAGTAATTAACGACAGTAGACGAAAATGGGAAAGGAAATGAACCAGCGATTGAACAATTCCTCATATACTGTGCCTCTGCACATTATTTTAATCCTGAGGTCCTCGCTCAAATGAATAGAGAGAAATTTGTCAGGTTGAATAATAACCGAGGGACAGATCCTGGTCTCTGCCACCGCTCTCATTCCTCAGTAACTCTGATGAATGTAGTGGAGTGAAATCAGCTTTCGCTGCAGCAACAGACAACAGAATTAGGTCATGAATAAGAAATGCCCAAAAAGGGGAAATACGTGTGAGTTTCCAGCAGTAATCCCCAGCAGGGAGGGTTCTCACTAACAATGACCCTGCAATGCCCACCCCAAAGCTGTGAGGCCCAGACCTTGCTAGTTCTCATGCAGATGGTATTCCAGATGGTTTTTCCTTGTCCATTTTTTCTCCAATAGAGGGAAATGTGCATCTCGTTTATGTTAAAATATTCCATGGGCTTTTTTTAATTTATTTTTCCCAGAATTATCTTAGAGCGGCTCAGCGGCCATTGTTCTGATGATTGGCAGGTGCAGTGCAACCCCGCTGTTCAGCAGCTTTCAGATAGATTCCTCCAAGCGCCCTGAACCAGATGCTCTCAGTATGTAGCAAGGGAGAGAGGCCTCGTGCCAGCCACTCGCTGATTGTCCCAATGAGTTCCCAAGGATTTTAATTTTTTGTTCCGGAAAGAAAGGGATTCTAAGATGCCAGTTGGTAGGTCATAATATTTGTTATGCTAAGATGTTCAGGTTTATATGTTATAGATTGTAGCAGGCCGGTGTGGCTCCCCTCCTCCCCGGAGAGGGTTGAGCCCCGGACAAAGGAAGAGGCGGGGTTACGGAGTGGTGAGCCAGCCCCTCAAAGGGTCAGGCGGCGACCCGGAAGGATAAAAGCTGGCCCATCCAGCTCAGTCAGGCCCCAGCTGACAGTGCTATGTGGGGGGAGGGGAAAGAAGAATACGAGGAGATGCTGGGCCAAATTTTGCCTCAAACCACACGCAAAATGGTCCAGGGCCTTCTTCAAACCACTGCAATGTCACCTTCAGTTTTAGCAGAGGGCTTCATCCTGTACCAGTGGAAGTCAGCAGCTTACGAAGGAAAAGACTTCATGGAGAAGCTCAAGTATTGTCCCTTCTCTAGCATAAACAAAACGGTTTCTTCTGAAGGAAAGTTGCCAATGGAAAGACTTTTCAGAGACTAATGTGCCTTATGGAACCTGTAAAATTTAAAAACTTTATCGGGGTTGTGGGAAAATCACTTGGACTGCATGGGCTGTATTGTAAGTTCAGGACATCAGTAATTGACCTCACAGTCCCCTGCATCATAATTTGTCCCATATAGTTTCCTTCTACACAATAAGTTGGCAGAAGTGTTAACGGGCTAGACCGGACCTCAGCATTGGCAGGCAGCCTGTCCACTGCACCCCCCGCCCTTTTCTGGCTGTCAGAACTGCTGCCTCCATAGCACAAGGTAAGCGGCAGTTCACTGTTCAGAGCCATCTGACTCTGACACTACCAAGACAAGCTCAGAATGAGACAGGCATCTTGGGCCATCCCCTCTCCAGTGCAAATAAACCCTATTGGAAGCTTCTGAGACTCTTAGGAAGAAACTCTAAGGACAAGGCTCTCTGCTCCCCTTCTCCCAGTATGGGGCCCCAAAAGCCATGGTTTTGGGATCTGGTAGACTTGTTATTAATCATAGAATATCAGGGTTGGAAGGGAGCACAGGAGATCATCCAGTCCAACGCCCTGCTCAAAGAAGGACCCAATCCCCACACAAATTTTTACCCCAGTTCCCTGAATGGCCCCCTCAAGAATTGAGCTCACAACTCTGGGTTTAGCAGGCCAGTGCTCAAACCGCTGAGCTATCCCTTCCCCCACAGCTATAGCTCTCACCAAGGAGGAAATGAAAAGCTCTGGCATAATTTCAATGGGTGAGAAAAATTAACCAAGGAGAAATCAATGGTTAAAGCCTATTCAGGAAGGCCAGTACTAAAATACATCTTAAAGAGGAACTGTAATGTGGAGATAGACTATAGACTAACATCCAGACCCGTGAGATAGATACATGTTGCTATACAAAATGCAAACAAACCAAAACCGAGGAAGAAGGGTGGATTGGTATAATCAGCTATGAAAAAAATGGAAGGAAGTTGATAAGGGAAGTAAAGAGAGACAAGGAGAAATCTGCCAGCAGAGAAAAGGTCAACATGGAGGAGGAGTTTTTGAAAAGGGCAGTGGGAGAATTATCACTAATAATTCAGACCAGGCAGAAGAGTTAATTAGCGGAGAAGGAAAAGCCCAACAATAAACAACGACTGTCTAGTTAGTGGTAACAGGCCAGTGTTCCAGCCTAGCCAGGTCTCCGGGATGATGGGGGTGCATGGCAGGAGATCAAGGGACATGTCAGACAGCACCACGGGTGGCCCTTTCGTACAGATGAGCCCTGTCACTTAGCAAGCCTCTGAGTATGAGCCCATCCCACCCACCGCCCCTTCTAAATTAACAGTACATCCCCCCACCCCCATGTAATAACCAGGGGGGGTCCCAACACCCAGTCTGAGACCCCCTGAGTTAGATACCTCCGTCCGGGTCTAGTTCTGTGCGACTGTAACTAACCTGGGGGCGACGTGGCTGCACTCCAGCCCCGCCAGGCTCCAGCTTTTTCCATCCTTGCCCGCCCCGTGTGCGGGCGGCAGAAAGCCAGCCCAGGCCACAGCGTCCCTGCTCGGCCTAACCTAGGCCAGAGATGCCCCCCCCCCCAAAAGCGGGGAAGTTGTCCTGCCCGTTGACCTTGCCGAATGCCGGGGACCTGGAGCACCGAGCCTGGGTAGGGAGTGGGCCAGGTGCTCCCGGGGTCCTGACGGAAACTCGCCGCTCTGGCCTCTTCCGTGCTCTGGATGCTGGAGCAGCTGCTGTGCGTGAGCCGCTTCCTGCTGTATGCCCCCTCCATCGCGGCCCCAGCCAATGGGAACGCTGGTCCCAAATGCACGCGCTGCACAGACCGCCGGCTGGCGCGGGACACGGACTGGTCCCGGGGGCGGGGCCTGGCTCCCCGACAGAGACGCTGCTTTATTCCCATGCACAGTGTTCTGCACCCGGGGCCAACGATGGGGGGGGGGGGAAATCTGGTACAAATTACCGGGGCCTGGCGGTCCGGAAGGGGGCCTGGGGCCTGGCTTCGTCGGCCCTGTTGAGCCGGCCCGCCCTTGCTGGGGGGCCCGAACCCACTCTCGGCCGCCTTGTCTGCACCACCACCAGGCCAACTCACTTTCCCCACATGTTCCCTGCATGACCGGGAGCAGCCGGCTTGGTCCTTGCCCCTGCTCGCTGCTTCCCTGTGCCAGTGCCTCGGTTCCCGGTGAGGCTGCTGCTTTCCCCCACCCCTGAGACCGCACAGGCCAGGCTCCCGTAATGAGTGTTAGCGCTCAAGGAACCCGGTCACCGAGCCGGGCCAAGCCCTGCCCAGACCCAGACCCAGAGCCAAAACCAAAACCCACAAAAAAGCTGAGAAATATGCACACGCCTGCAGTTGGGGCACAGCAATAACTGACCCGCTCACACTGATTAACGCCCCCCCCCCACTGCATGTGTACACAGCCCACACTCACCGGAGACAAACGGGAGGGTGTTGTGGTACCCACCAAGAGCGGGGACACTGAGTTCCACCAGGGACTAGTACCTGCACGCACGTGCGCACACACACTGTAACCCCATCTCTCTCTCTCTCTCTCTCTCATACACACACACAAACACAGACTGTCACCCCATCTCTCTCTCTCTCACAGACACACACACACACACTGTAACCCCATCTCTCTCTCTCTCTCTCATACACACACTGTAACTCCATCTCTCTCTCACACACAGACACACACTCTGTAACCCCATCTTCCTCTCTCTCTCACACAGACACACACACACACACACTGTAACCCCATCTCTTCCTCTCTCTAACCCCCATCTCTCTCTCTGTCACACACACACACAGACACACACTCTGTAATCTCATCACACACACACAGACACACTGTAACCCATCTCTCTCTCTCACAGACACACTGTAACCCCATCTCTCTCTCTCTCTCTTTCATACACACACACACACACACACACACACACACAGACTGTCACCCCATCTCTCTCTCTCTCACAGACACACACACACTGTAACCCCATCTCTCTCTCTCTCTCTCATACACACACTGTAACTCCATCTCTCTCGCACACACAGACACACACTCTGTAACCCCATCTTCCTCTCTCTCTCACACAGACACAAACACACACACACTGTAACCCCATCTCTTCCTCTCTCTTACCCCATCTCTCTCTCTGTCACACACACACACAGACACACACTCTGTAATCTCATCACACTCTCTCTCACACACACAGACACACTGTAACCCCATCTCTCTCTCTCACAGACACACACACTGTAACCCCATCTCTCTCTCTCTCTCTCTCACACACACACACTGTAACCCCATCTCTCTCTCTCTCTCACACACACACACACATACACACACACAGACTGTCACCCCATCTCTCTCTCTCTCACAGACACACACACACACTGTAACCCCATCTCTCTCTCACACACAGACACACACTCTGTAACCCCATCTCTCTCTCTCTCACACACACACTGTAACCCCATCTCTCTCTCTCACACACAGACACACATACACACTGTAATCCCATCTCTTCCTCTCTCTAACCCCATCTCTCTCTCTGTCACACACACACACAAACACACACACTCTGTAATCTCATCTCACACACACACACACACTCTGTAACCCCATCTCTCTCTCTCACAAACACACATAGACACACACACTGTAATCTCATCACACACACACACACACACTCTCTAACCCCATCTCTCTCTCACACACACACAAACATACACACACACACACACACACTGTGGTGAGCTGCAGCCAGTTCGCACCGGTTCGCGGGAACCGGTTGTTAAATTTAGAAACCTTTTTAGAACCGGTTGTAAAGGGCTTTTAAATTTAAGAAAAGCTCCAGCAGCTCCCTGCCCTGACCCCTGACCCCAGCTCACCAGGCTCCAGCTCTGCCTCTGCCTCCTCCTCTGAAGGCTCCCCCTCCGGGCTTCCCGCCAATCAGCTGTTAGCACGGGAAGCCTGGGCGGGCTGAGAAGGGAGCAGCAGCTTCCTGCAGGTGAGCTGGGGCGGGGGTACAAGGAGGGTTGTAGGCGCCGCATGGCCCCGGCCCTGGCCCCGACCCCTGGCCGGGCGGCACGGCTCCGGCTCCCAGCTCTGGGCTGGGCCTCAGCCCCGGGCCAGCTCCCGGTCCCTGACTCTGGCCCGACCCTCAACTCTGGCCTGGCAGTGGCTCTCGGCTGGCCCCCAGTCCTGACTGCGGGCCAGCCCCCGATTTCGGGCTGGCCAGCAGCTCTGGCCCGGCCCCCAACTCCAGCCCAGCGCCCGCGGCTCCCAGCCCGCGGCTCCCAGCCCCGACTCTGGGTGGAGCAGCCCCCATCTCCAGGCAGCGCGGTAAGGGGGGCAGGGGGCAGGGAGAGGGTGTTGGATAGAAGGCGGGGGGTGGATTAGGGTCAGAAAGGACCAGGGGTGGGATGGGGCAGTGGGAGGCAGTCAGGGACAGGGGTTCCAGGGGCAGTCGGGACAGAGAAAAGGGGTGGTTGAATGGGGCAGGGGCTCTGGGGGGCCATCAGGAATAAGAAGCGGGGTTGGATGGGGCGGCAGGGGGCAGTTAGGGGAAAAGGAAGGGGGGTGGATGGGGCAGGAGTCCTGGGGGGGCGGGGCAGGAGTCCCGGGGGGCGGGGGGGCACGACCCCTTCGTGGGGTGAGGAGGAGGGAACCGGTTGTTAATATTTTGGCAGCTCATCACTGAGGACACCTGAGCATGTAACCTGAGACCCAAGGACGGGGGCTGGAGGGGAGTTTGGGGGCCCTACATTGGGGAAGGGAGGACACCAGGAGGGGGTTGGAGGGCAGGTGACACCTCTGCCCGGGACACTGGACAAAGGACACAAAGGCTGGGGGAGGAGCTGGGGGGAAGCTGAGTGAGGCTGGGGGGAGTTTCAGTTTGGAGCTGGCTGGGGAATGGAGGGGGCACTCAACGGGGCCTGGGCTCCCCAATGGGGCTGTGTCCTGCCTGGGGCCCCAGAAGGACCTAACGAAAGGGGGTCCTGTTGTCTGTACCGGCAAGACCTGTCTTGGACCGTGTTCCTCTCATCTAAATAAACCTTCTGTGTCAGTGGCTGGCTGAGAGTCCCGGGGAATGGCAGGGAGCCGGGGGTGCAGGGCCTGGTCTCCCCCCACACTCTGTGACACACCCGCATGTGCCGTTGCCCTTGGGACAGTGCTGAGCGGCGCAGGCTGGGCCACGCACTGGGCGTGGGGACCTCGCACTTGTAACTAGAGGCTGGGGGCATCAGAGAGCGGCTCCATAGACAGACTCCCAAATGCTAAGAGCAGGGAGGGGCCCCTAGGGCCCCCAGAGAGAGAGAGAGAGAGAGAGAGAGAGAGATGGGGTTACAGTGTGTGTGTGTGTGTCTGAGAGAAAGAAAGAGAGAAAGATGGGGTTAGAGAGTGAGTGTGTGTGTGTGTGTGTGTGAGAGAGAGAGGGGTGGGTTACAGTGTGTGTGTGTGTGTGTGTGTGTGTGTGTGTGTGTGTGTGTGTGTGTGTGTGTGTGTGTGTGTGTGTGTGTGAGAGAGAGAGATGCAGTTACAGTGTGTTTGTGTGTCTGTGTGCGCGCGTGCAGGTACTAGTCCCTGGTGGAAGTCAATGACCCCACTCTCTGTGGGTACCACAACACCCTCCTGTTTGTCTCCGGTGTGTGTGGGCTGTGTACACATGCAGTGGGGGATGGGGTTATCAGTGTTAGCGGGTCAGTTATTGCTGTGCCCCAGCTGCTGGCATGTGCTTATTTCTCAGCTTTTTGATGGGTTTTTGGCTCTGGCTCTGGGCAGGGCTCGGTCCGGCTCAGTGACCGGGTTCCCCGAGCGATAACACCTGTGCGGTCTCAGGGGTGGGGGAAAGCAGCAGCCTCACCGGGAACCGAGGCGCTGGCACAGGGAAGCAGGGAGCAGGGGCGGGGAACACGCCGGCTGCTCCCGGTCATGCAGGGAACATGTGGGGAAAGTGAGTTGGCCTGGTGGTGGTGGTGGTGCAGACAGGGCCACCGAGAGTGGGTTTGGGCTCCCCAGCAAGGGCGGGCCGGCTAAACAGGGTGACGAAGCCGGGCCCTGGGCCCCCTTCCGGACCGCCAGGCCCCGGTAATTTGTACCAGATTCACACACACACACCCCCGTCGGCCCCGGGTGCAGAACACTGTGCACAGGAATAAAGCAGCGTCTCTGTCGGGGAGCCAGGCCCCGCCCCGGCCCCTTGGACCAGTCCGTGTCCCGTGCCACCCGGTGGTGTGTGCAGCGTGCACATTTGGGACCAGCGTTCCCATTGGCTGGGGCCACAATGGTGCGGGGATACAGCAGGGACGGCTGCTCCAGCATCCAGAGCACGGAAGAGGCCAGAGCGGCGAGTGGCCGCCAGGACCCCGGGAGCACCTGGCCCACTCCCTACCCAGGCTCGGTGCTCCAGGTCCCCGGCATTCGGCAAGGTCAACGAGCAGGACGAGGGAGGACCTACAACTTCCCTGCATTGAGGGGTGGGGCATCTCTGGCCTAGGTTAGGCCGAGCAGGGACGCTGTGGCCTGGGCTGGCTTTCTGCCGCCCGCACATGCGGGGGGGAGGGGGGCAAGGATGGAAAAAGCAGGAGCCTGGCGGGGCTGGAGTGCAGCCACGTCGCCCCCGGGTTAGTTACAGTCACACAGAACTAGACCCGGACGGAGGTATCAAACTCAGGGGGTCTCAGACTGGGGATTGGGACCCCCCCTGGTTATTACATGGGGGTGGGGGGATGTACTGTTAATTTAGAAGGGGCGGTGGGTGGGATGGGCTCATACTCAGAGGCTTGCTAAGTGACAGGGCTCATCTGTACGAAAGGGCCACCCGCGGCGCTGTCTGACATGTCCCTTGATCTCGTGCCATGCACCCGCATCATCCCGGAGACCTGGCTGGGCTGGAACACTGGCCTGTTACCACTAACTAGACAGTCGTTGTTTAATGTTGGGCTTTTCCTTCTCCGCTAATTAACTCTTCTGCCTGGTCGGAATTATTAGTGATAATTCTCCCACTCCCTTTTTCAAAAACTCCTCCTCCATGTTGACCTTTTCTCTGCTGGCAGATTTCTCCTTGTCTCTCTTTACTTCCCTTATCAACTTCCTTCCATTTTTTTCATTGCTGCTTATACCAATCCACCCTTCTTCCTCGATTGTGGTTTGTTTGCATTTTGTATAGCAACATGTATCTATCTCACGGGTCTGGATGTTAGTCTATAGTCTATCTCCACATTACAGTTCCTCTTAAAGATGTATTTTAGTACTGGCCTTCCTGAATAGGCTTTAACCACTGATTTCTCCTTGGTTAATTTTTCTCACCCATTGAAATTATGCCAGAGCTTTTCATTTCCTCCTTGGTGAGAGCTATAGCTGTGGGGGAAGGGATAGCTCAGTGGTTTGAGCACTGGCCTGCTAAACCCAGAATTGTGAGCTCAATTCTTGAGGGGGCCATTCAGGGAACTGGGGTAAAATCTGTCTGGGGATTGGGTCCTTCTTTGAGCAGGGGGTTGGACTGGATGATCTCCTGTGCTCCCTTCCAACCCTGATATTCTATGATTAATAACAAGTCTACCAGATCCCAAACCCATGGTTTTTGGGGCCCCATACTGGGAGAAGGGGAGCAGAGAGCCTTGTCCTTAGAGTTTCTTCCTAAGAGTCTCAGAAGCTTCCAATAGGGTTTATTTGCACTGGAGAGGGGATGGCCCAAGATGCCCGTCTCATTCTGAGCTTGTCTTGGTAGTGTCAGAGTCAGATGGCTCTGAACAGTGAACCGCCGCTTACCTTGTGCTATGGAGGCAGCAGTTCTGACAGCCAGAAAAGGGCGGGGGGTGCAGTGGACAGGCTGCCTGCCAATGCTGAGGTCCGGTCTAGCCCGTTAACACTTCTGCCAACTTATTGTGTAGAAGGAAACTATATGGGACAAATTATGATGCAGGGGACTGTGAGGTCAATTACTGATGTCCTGAACTTACAATACAGCCCATGCAGTCCAAGTGATTTTCCCACACCCCCAATAAAGTTTTGAAATTTTACAGGTTCCATAAGGCACGTTAGTCTCTGAAAAGTCTTTCCATTGGCAACTTTCCTTCAGAAGAAACCGTTTTGTTTATGCTAGAGAAGGGACAACACTTGAGCTTCTCCATGAAGTCTTTTCCTTCGTAAGCTGCTGACTTCCACTGGTGCAGGATGAAGCCCTCTGCTAAAACTGAAGGTGACATTGCAGTGGTTTGAAGAAGGCCCTGGACCATTTGAGGTGTGGTTTGAGGGCAAAATTTGGCCCAGCATCTCCTCGTATTCTTCTTTCCCCTCCCCCCACATAGCACTGTCACTGTCATTTGTCAATCTGTGCATTTTCGTAAATATTGTATTTCATTTAGTGCTGTATCATCCATAATATTTTCCTCTTAATCCACATACTAGAGTTATTCTAACTCCTAACTGAATATATCTATATCTATAACATATAAAACTGAACATCTTAACATAACAAATATTATGACCTACCAACTGGCATCTTAGAATCCCTTTCTTTCCGGAACAAAAAATTAAAATCATTGGGAACTCATTGGGACAATCAGCGAGTGGCTGGCACGAGGCCTCTCTCCCTTGCTACATACTGAGAGCATCTGGTTCAGGGCGCTTGGAGGAGTCTATCTGAAAGCTGCTGAACAGCGGGGTTGCACTGCACCTGCCAATCACCAGAACAGTGGCAGCTCAGCCGCTCTAAGATAAGTCTGGGAAAATAAATTTAAAAAACCATGGAATATTTTAACATAAACAAAATGCACATTTCCCTCCCTCTATTGGAGAAAAATGGACAAGGAAAAACCATCTGGAATACCATCTGCACGAGAACTAGCAAGGTCTGGGCCTCACAGCTTTGGGGTGGGCATTGCAGGGTCATTGTTAGGGAGAACCCTCCCTGCTGGGGATTACTGCTGGAAACTCACACAGTTATGACTGGTGGAACTTGTGAAGATTACCCCTAGCACCTTCGCTGTCCTCAAAATGGAGAGTAAAATATTTCCTCTCTTTGGTCATTTCTTATTCATGACCTAATTCTGTTGTCTGTTGCTGCAGCAAAAGCTGATTTCACTCCACTACATTCATCAGAGTTACGGAGGAATGAGAGCGGTGGCAGAGACCAGGATCTGTCCCTCGGTTATTATTCAACCTGACAAATTTCTCTCTATTCATTTGAGCGAGGACCTCAGGATTAAAATAATGTGCAGAGGCACAGTATATGAGGAATTGTTCAATCGCTGGTTCATTTCCTTTCCCATTTCCATCTACTGTCATTAATTACTTCGGGGCTTTGCATTTTTAACCACCATTATCTAATCACCAATGGGGACACCACAAAAGGGGTAATTTATAGTACAGTTGTCTCAGTGCACACAGGAGAAGAAAGAGAAGGGGTTTGTGTTATTCTTCCCACTTTGGAAAAAAACATTTCAGTAAAGAAAAACACAGAAACCACTGCTTTAGAAGGCCAGATCCTGCTCTCAGATAAGCATATGCATCATCCACTGAAGCCAATGGAAACTGACCTTAGAAAATGCTTAACCAATACTGAAACTCTTCTGGTCAAACTTCTTGAACTTTGCACATTTTTATCAGCTTTAAAATATGAAGTAATAATTTTTCAACCTATAAATAACTGAGGCAAGCCATGAAGCTGAACTCAAATGACGTTTACCTGGGTGACACAAATAAATCAGTTTTGTCCAAAAAGGGAAACACAATTCCTTTCCTTATGAATGCACTATGACTTACAAGTCCTCAGGTGGAAGACTCCATTACTGAGCAATGTCACCCACAGATGCAGAGGTTACTGCAAAGGCTGTTTAAAGTAACAAGAACGCTAAAGTTTCACACCAAGGTTTAAAAAAACCCATGAGCCTAACATTAGGCTCTAAATCCATAGTTAGGTGTTCAAAATCAGTGGCCTGTTCCAAAAGGGCTGAGCGCTCTTGGAAATCAGGCCTCTTGTTTCTGCATCTAAACGCAGATTTAGGGAATGAACTTTAGGCTCAGATTTTTGAACATGTTCAGCTCAGACTTTTGTTAATTTTCTCCCAAATACCTTCTATTAAACATAACTGGAGAAGAAAAACATATTGTGGGAAATGTTTTCCTAATGTTAGAAATGTCACTCCTTGTATGCATTTTAGAAAAAGAATTCTTTATGCATTTCTAGGTTTTTTAAAAAAGTGATAGGACCTGATAATGGTCAGAATAAAGAAATAATTCAAACAGTGTTTCAAAAGGAACTCTAAGAACTAATGTTTCTTTGTGCAGTAACCATGGAATTTATAATGGGCAAATGCTTGGACCAGATCGCCCTCACCTCTTCCACTGACTGCAGTGGGAGGTTTTGGTTGAAAGAGAAACACAGCACTGGGTCCAATTCTGCCTAAATAAATCCAAACTGCATGATCAACTGTCAGCAGCTCTGTCCTTTCAGTCCTTATCAACAGGAAGTTAAGAAGTCTCACTACATTTAAAAAAGTAACAACAAATAATCCCCCAGAATAAACGGGATATTTTTTTCCCAAAAGTGTTAATGCTTCTTTCACATGCTGAAGGGGAACTCTCACTTGTCTTGTGTATAAGTGTCTCCTATGCAACATTTTCATGTGCAGTTCACAGCAGTTTCACTCACCAGTGGTTTCTCTGGTAAATGAAAGGCCGTTAAGATGAACCAAACTCGTCCTTGAGTGAACTTGTTCCTTTCATATCAAAATTCTTTACTTTTCAGTAAAAAATGTGCTTTGGCTTATCCTAGAACCTAACGGAACCAGAAATACAAAGGGTGTATGAAAAACCACAAGGCGCACAGAACTGCCATTGCTACATGGCTTCTGTTTATCTCTAATTCAGTAAGTTCTGCCTGTGACAGGCCACCGGCAGAAAATCAAGGAAGTATCTTTACATAGGGAATCTTTCTAACCAGGGTACATCTACACCGAGAGAAGAGAACACACGGGACTGTGAAAAGTAGTCTCCATACGAAGGTAGCTTTTAGGACAGTTTCTTTTAACTTCAGAGCTGCTCCTCAATATTTTTGTTTTTTTGTTGGCATGCAAATCTTTTTATAAATAAAAAAAAGTCACTTTACTTTCATCTTCAGGCAAAGTTTCTTCCGATTTTTTAATGTAACAATATAGGTCTTTACTTCTCACGATAAGTTTCCTTTTCATAAAAATTTAAAACAGTGTCTTCTTTTAAACAATCAAAAATAAAATAAAATAAAAATAATGGGCTTTTACAGAAAGCAACATGCATAATCTTGAACCAGTTACTGAAATGGTAGTTCCCCCGGCAAACAGGGAGCAGACGAGCCTTTTCTGATCTTGTGTGTCAAAGGCTGCTGATTTTGCAAAGGCTCCTCCCCTCAAAAGATGTTAGTTAAATCTACAGTTGCTCTGAAGCATGACTGTGTTCAGGATCCATATTAGTGAATGCTTCTGATTTCTCTTCGTGTCCTCTGACCACAAGGGAAAGTCGTTTTGTATGGGCTTTCGCCAGAGATGTCTTTTGTTGAATCAGATTGTAATGTCCCGTGACTCTGACATTTTGGCAAGTGTTTTCTTTACTTGCAGGGCTGTGAGCCGAGAAGCAGGGTTGTGAGCCCAACACTCTCTCATGAGTTTTTCCATTTGTCTCAGGCACTGTGGAAAGAAAAGATTAAAAAGGCTCATACCTGGGTCAGCTGGAATGCAAGACTGCTGTCCCCAAAAACTGCAGTGTATTCTAAAGGCGATGCCAGGTGCCATGCCACAAATAAAGGTACACACTGGATGGGATGACATTTTCTGTATATCGACTGCAGTTCTCAGCAGGTCACTCAATTTGAACATTTATGACAAATTGGACTCCACATGTGGTTCAAAAATCCAACATCAGAAAAGCCCTTTTCCCATCTCCCTACCCTGAATGCTAAGGAAAACCTCTCTGATAACTTCCCCTTAATGTGGGCTGCATGACCCTTGTGCAGCAGGGCTTTGGGTGTGGAACGCAACACGGACGATAGGGTAGAATTCACCCTTCCAGTCTGCAAACTGAGCCCAGGGCTTCAGCACAGCCTGAGCATGGCAGCTCTTCCAGCTGCTGTCTCACTGAGTCGTCTTGCAGGACTTCTCACTCACCCGACTCTATTCTATGTTACCCTGATCGCCATAGTATGAGGCGATCTGGTTGATGTCTCCTGTCTGCCACAACGATTCCTTCTTTCGTGCCGGCCCACTAGGGAACAATAACTGCTCCTGACATGGGAAAGGAGGTGCAGAGGATGTGATGCACAGCTCTTCTGCCTATTCTTAGCCCCATCACAGAGGGCCCTCGCAGGCCATCTGCACTGGGGTGAATCCTAGGATTTAAATCACTGCAAGTCCCTGTTGCTATATTTGAAAAAAAATGGTTTTGGAAAAAACCCTTCCTGATGTTTGCATAAGGCCAGGAAGGCTTTAGTGGCCTGAGAGGGGCCCTAGATAGGAGTGTCCTGTAACCGGAGACATCCCTTGGGTAGGGAGAATCGGGATGATGTCTGGGCCCTGCACCCCCCTAGGGATGGCCCTGCTCGTCACCACTCCTTGATACCACCTCCATGAAACCTCCTTCATTAATGGGAAGAACAGTGCAAACAGCACAGGTCGGAAAGGTGGGTGTAGAGCATAAAAGCTTAGCAGCATTTACTAAATAACCAACGAAGCCAGAATCTTTTCTGAAAGTGCCTTAGATAAAAATGGGTTGGGAACCCATGTGGTCGCATGCTACTAATTTCCTAGGTTTGCTACCTGGCAGTGTGGTCCCCATCCTGGATCTGGTGATGCCAACTGCTCGGAGAAGAGTAGGCAACTCAGCAAGCCTGCCCAGCACCTGATGGGTGGTAGCAGCCAGACTATATTCTTTATTTCTCTGCGCTAAAGCCTTTCTAACCAGCCCCACTACAACAGAACTTCCCATCTGCCTGACTCCCAAGATGAAGTCCCCTTTAGGCTTTGGTCAGTGGCAGTGCGAGACGGGTGGTTCCTTCACTGTTAAACAAGTACTCAAATTTCCAGGGAGGGCGTGTGTGTGTGGGGGGTTAACCCACACCCCACTTCTCTGACCGCTTACAACTCTTGCAGCTTAGATCTTTGATCCAATTGCCGAATGCTCAACCGAACACTGCTATTCCCAAACCACACCTGTCTGCTACAATAACAGCACTACACTATCCCCTTCCACAAGATGAGTGACCTCCGCAGAGCGTCATCGTCAATCGGCAAGTCTGTCTGAGGTACATCCACTATTGCTCTACTGAGCTGAAATGCCATTTTGATTCATTAGAAATTCTCAGAGGACTGAGTTCAGATCCTCTCCTCCCCTCAAACCCAGCATCCCTAAAGGAAAAACACCAGTACGCTTGGGAATACCATTTCATAGAGCCCATTCTTAGGGGAAACATACACATCTGCAGGCAACGAGATGCATCAATACCTAGAGCCCTGCAAATCCACCGATAGCCGCTTTCCATCCGCGGACCATTTCTGCAGCTAGCAGTGCAGCTGTGGCTACAAATCCGCACAGGACTCAGACAGTCAGAGCAGGCAGGCAGCTGTGAGGAACCGTGGCAGGGTTCCTCCACCTGCCCCGGGAGGCAAGGACACTGGGGCTGCTTGGGCCTCAGGCCCAGGGTAAGTGGAGGCTCCTCACAGCTGCCAGCTCAGAGCTGCTGCCTGGCCATGGTAAGAGCTGGGCAGGCAGCGGTGAGGAGCCGCAGTGGATCCTCCACCTGCCCTGCGCGGGGGCCCCCGAGCAGCCCCAGCACAGCTCCACAGGTCTCCTCCCTCCCCTCGGCCAGGCCGGCGTGTAGCCCAGGCAGGGAGCTGCAGCGGACTCTCCTCCTGCCCATGGTGCAGCGGGGGCACCAAGAGCAGCCCCCAGCCGTGTCTCCGCCTGCCGACTCCACGCAGACACCTCACAGCTGCCAGCGCACCTCCCCCCCCGACTGGGGGGGTGCCTCAGCTGGCCCCCAGTGTAGCACCCTGCAAATCCATAGACACTGCAGATATCCGCAGAGAATTTTTGCGGATGCTGGATCAGATGCGGATACAATACAATCTCCTTTTTAAAAAGCACAGCGTAAAGGCAAGCGGACCCCAACGTAGCCCATTAGCTGTATTTCTAAACAAGTGCGCTAGGTGAGGGTTTTGGCTGTGATTCCTGGATGCTGTGGTATTGTGTACAGATGGTGAAAGGAAACTTACTGGAATCATGCCCTCAGGACTGCACGCCTGGGATTGCCCCCATCGCAACAGAACCAGGGCTCTCAGAAAAAGGGCCACTGATAATCGTAGCCCTGATTTAAAACAAACAGCCGTCCCCAGGGCACTGCACAGTGGGTAATTTTACAAGTAGGTTGAGCTTCCGGACAGCCACTGTTTAACAATAGTAATTCTGACAAGGGAAAGGGAAAACATGCATAAGAGCAGAGCTGAAACATACAGTCTGCGTGCGTTCGGCTTTCACGATGTGATTCCGGTCGGTAAGAAAAACATAACACATCTCTCTGAAAAGACTTCTGGCCAGCTCCTCAGGGAATCTGAGCATCTACTTTCGTTTTGGGGCAACATGGCGGGTGCTAAAATCAAATATAACCATCTCACTGATCCTAACAGGCACAGTGCTATGTTTGAAAATCCCACCTGTCTATTCTGGATGAAATCACCACAGTGTTGAGAGCAGATAAATGGCAACGTAATTAAACTTGCTTTATTTTAAAAGGATTTCTTACCTCGTCACTGCTCCATCTACTGGGTAATGAGGGACGGAGCTTCTTGCTGCACACGATCTCCCGCATGTCCTTGCAGGAGGGGTCGGTGGGCACAAGATCATGGTATGGAAGCTGGTATTCTTCAACTATTCCTGAAAGAAACATTTTCCAGATGCATCATAACTGCAGGATAAAAATCCCAGGGGACTAAGGATGTCTGGACGATATCAACTACACCCTTTTGGACTCTACCAGTCACACCTATCTCTGTCTTACTCAGCATAGACACTAAGGGTACGTCCACACTACCCGCTGGATCGGCGGGTAGCAATCGATCTATCAGGGATCGATTTATTGCATCTCATCCAGACACGATAAATCGATCCCTGAACGTGCTCCCGTCGACTCCAGAACTCCACCAGAGCGAGCAGCAGAAGCGGAGTTGACAGGGGAGCCATGGCCATCAATCCCGCGCCATGAGGACAGGAGGTAAGTCGATCTAAGATACGTCGACTTCAGCTACGCTGTTCTCGTAGCTAAAGTTGCGTATCTTAGATCAATTCGCCTCCCGCCCCTAGTGTAGACCAGGCTTAAATAGTATTATCCATGTGAGCTATTCTTTCTATTTTGCTTTAGAGAGGGGGTCATCTTTTTCACGAAAATGAAGTATGCATCTGACAAAGTGGGTATTCACCCATGAAAGTATATGCTCCAATACATTTGTTACTCTATAAGGTGCTGCAGAACTCTTTGCGGCTTTTCTGGGTTTGCGGCCTGTAATAATACCATTTGGGATCCAGATCTCACAATCTGAGTATGAGCGGATTTTGGACCTGATGCTGCAACGTGATACACATGGGTGGATTCATGGGCCTACAAAGAGCCTCAATGACTTCAAATGGCATCCAACTGTAATATCGGGGCCTCATTCTGTACGTGGATAGCAGATGGCCAAGAAAAATTCAGGATGATGTTGGAATGGTGATGGCTGAATAGGTGCCTCTCTTCCCTCTTACTAATTCCTGCATCCTGGCTGCATTTCTGCCTGCCACGTAAGCAACTTGTGTTTTTTTAAAGACAACAGAGAGAGAACAACAGTCAATTGCCTAATAGTTGTCTGTTTAAATCATTTGTTAACCGTAACACCTATGCAAAATCACCTCGTTTTCTTTCTGCTCAAACAGCAGAGTGTTCCTACTTCAGCAGAAATGTTTACCACTCTGGGGCTATGTCTACACTACCGCGGTAAGTTGACCTACACTACACTACTTGACATACGTTAGGTGCAGTTACCGCGGGGTCTACACCATGGGGGGTGTCGACAGGAGAAAATCTCCCGTCGACTTACCTTACTCTTCACATTGGGGTTACCGTATAGGGGTCGCCTGGAGAGCGATCTGTAGTCGATCTGGTGGGTCTTTACTAAACCGACTAAATTGACCGCTGGTGGATTGATCTCAGAGCGTCAATCCTGGCTGTAGTGTAGACCTTCCCTGAAAGAGCCCACAAATTAGCTCCATGTTCTCACCACAGGGATGAATCATTGCATCTTTAAGTAGGCTACAAAAACATAGTGTAAATCTTTGTTGTTAAACTCAGACTGAAGCTGAAAAGCCCTCAGTGCAAGGAAGCAGAAATGAATAGGCTCAGGACTGCCAAGGTGTCTACCCAGGTTAGTTTATTGCAACAAAATCTACTACCCAGAAAGAAAGGACTGAACTTGAAGCTTCAGGTTATAAATGGAGTTTGCTGCTACAAGGAAAAGTCACGCCCCACTTACCAACAATATGTTTCCCATTTACCTTCTGACACACATCTCCTTGCTACCTCCCAAAGGATGAGTCCAAAACTGTACATATCGGCCATGAGATAGGACTGGAAGTGATTCCTCTTCAAGCTTTGATCCAGCACCTCAGGAGGCATATAGCGCTTTGTTCCTACCCGAGTGTTACGTGGTACGTCCACCCCATTTTTATCACTAAAAGGAAAAAAAAAGAAGAATCAAACATACAAAAAAGTAATTTGAAAAAAAAAATCACCTCAGAAAACCCAACTGGATGTGGAGAAAAAACAAATTCAAACAAAAATCATTCTTGAGCAAGGTCAAAACTAATGCATAATCTTAATGGAAAACTTCTTCTAGAGAAAGGTACTGACTATGACAGCCCCTCCTTCTTAAAAGGCTTACTTGCCTCAGGCGGTATTAAGCATTCGCACGCAGAACCACAACAGAGAGAAGACTCAACAGGGACCATGGTAACATTTGTGAGATTTTGTTTAGCATTAGACTTAACGCTAATGCAGGCGATACCAATCAAATCTTCATTAAATGTTGTTTTCTTAACATGTTGTTTTCAGCATGCAGTAATATTAATCGGTTGTCTATTAAGGACAACTTGTTGAAAATGGAATTTGTGTGCAAATACTACTAGAACTACAATTTAAATACAAAACCGCTATTTATAAACATGCAATATATAATATACAGGTCTGTCACATCTTACACTCGGGTTACGTTCCGCAGTCAGAGCGTAAAGCGAAAATCGCATCTAGTCAAAATTACGTTGAGTGTAATGGCGGTATAGTATAAGAGTGTATCACAAACAATAAAGAGTCCTGAGGTACCTTATAGACTAACAGACGTATTGGAGCATGAGCTTTCATAGGTGAATACCCACTTCATCGGATGCATGTCAATGATACAAAAAGATACCGTGGTATCTCTCTGATCCTTTCAATTAAAGATCACCCATTTTATTGCTGACATTAACAAGCCTGGGGGCAGGAAAGAATTCACCCACAAAGAAATGCACCTCATTTTACTCACCTAAACCATTTAACTGCCAAGCCCAGGTCTGCTATACAGCAGGTTCCATCCTTTTTCACTAGGATGTTCTTACTTTTCAGATCCCGATGGGCAATAGCTGGCTTGACTTGAGTCCCGAAGATCTCCATGTGCAAGTGGCACAAGCCGCTAGCAGAGGAATAGGTCAGATTTAGCATGGCTTTTGGATCCAAGGGAGTGGATTGCAGATAATCATACAGGGAGCCATGCTCATGGTAGTCTGTGATAAGATACAGTTCGGTGAAAGACCCTGTACATTTAATGTCCGCAGCAATGAACCCTATGCGGGGGGAGGAAATATTTTCAGATTAATATTTTTCGGGGCTTTTGAACACCACACACGACTCTACATTCTTTCTCAGCTACCTGTGAGTTTCAGCTACAAAGTTCAACTTCTTTATCCTATCTATATTGTATTCAGTTAGTAAGGATATGAACCATGCCTGCATCAGCACGTATTAAAAATGTGCATTATACTGCATGAAAAAAGTGTGCAACAATTACTCTGAGTGATTCCAAAGCTATATTAAGACCAGATCATGCTAAAGGTTATCAGTGGTTTCTGTCTAATCCCCAGGTTAAGGGTTAAATTGTGATCGAGGGGTACGGGGACTTCACAAAAAAACCCAAACCCTCTCTGTCCTTTGCTTGTTCAAGGGAAGAGTCGAAGGAACTGCTCAGCTAAGCAAGGTCGCCTCATCTCAAAAAAGATATACTGGCACTAGAAAAGGTTCAGAGAATGATTAGGAGGTTGGAATGGGTCCCATATGAGGAGAGATTAAAGAGGCTAGGACTTTTCAGCATGGAAAAGAGGAGACTAAGAGGGTATGTAATAGAGGTATATAAAATCATGAGTGCTGTGGAGAAAGTAGATAAGGAAAAGTTATTTACTTATTCCCATAATACAAGAACTAGGGGTCACCAAAATGAAATTAATGGGCAGCGGGGTTAAAACAAATAAAAGGAAGTTCTTCTTCACACAGAACACAGTCAACCTGTGGAACTCCTTGCCTGAGGAGGTTGTGAAGGCTAGGACTATAACAGGGTTTAAAAGAGAATTGGATAAATTCATAGAGATTAAGTCCATTAACGGCTGTTAGCCAGGATGGGAAAGGAATGGTGTCCCTAGCCTCTGTTTGTCAGAGGGTAGAGATGGATGGCAGGAGAGAGATCACTTGATCATTACCTGTTAGGTTAACTTCCTCTGGAGCACTTGGCATTGGCCACTGTCGGCAGAGAGGATACTGGGATGGATGGACCTTTAGTCTTACCCAGTACGGTCGTTCTTATGTTCCTATGTCTGCTCAGTTCTTGGTCACTCTAGGGACATAATTGTGTGGGGAAGGATCACACAAACGCCCAGCAGCCACAAGAGAGACATACCTCCTGACGGCTCTCCCTAGATTAGTGTGGCTCCACATCGCCCCCTACAGAGAACTCTGTACAACATGCATAACTGAGTTTTAAACAAATACCCTGAGAATGCCTTCAGTGTCTCTTCTTTTTCAGTTCCACATGGTGTCATTTTTAAGTGTTAATTCAGTGGCCTGGAGTTTGCTTTCTAAAAAACGAACCCCAGACACAGGTGGGAAAAACAGGTGTGTGGTTGTTGGGGATTACAACCTCCCAAAGCCAGTTACTCTCTTTCTGCATGGAGACCCAAACAATTTGCTTTTTGACATCTGCCCCATGGAGAGAAGCATTTTGTGGTTAACGGCAAAGCACAGCAGGTAACAAAATGCATGAAGAAAAGGACATCAGCAAGTACAAAGTTATTAGTAAGAATAACTAAGAAACTTAAAACGGCATCATCTCTATCTTTTATTTCGCTCACTCACCCAAAATGTTTTCATGCCTCAACAGGACAGTCTGGTAGATTTCGGTCTCTCTCAACCAGCTGGCCTCCTCAGTGGAGAAGAACACTTTTACAGCTACTTTTTCTCCACGCCACTTTCCCATCCAAACTTCTCCATAGCGACCTGTACCTGTCTGTTTCACGATCTCAATCTCCCTTGCTATATTCCTTTGGACCTGTTAAATCCCAAAAAATGCCGTTTAAATATACTCCACAACATGGGTTTCATCTCTCTTTGTCCATCTCCTTCTCTCATGCTAAAACACAGGAACCCTTGCACAAAGCTGGAATGCACGGGGCACAAGTCAGATATTAGGAATGGCAATATACAGAAACCTGTAGGAGAACACTTCAACCTCCTTGGACACACAATAGCAGATTTAAAGGTGGCCATCCTGCAGCAAAAAAACTTCAGGACAAGACTTCAAAGAGAAACCGTTGAGCTTCAGTTCAGTTGCAAATTTGACACCATCAGCTCAGGATTAAACAAAGACTGTGAATGGCTAGAGAAACAAAGCAGTTTCTCCTCCCTTGGTGTTCACACCTCAACTGCTAGAACAGGGCCTCACCTTCCCTGATTGAACTAACCTCGTTATCTCTAGACGGATTCTTGCCTGCATATTTATACCTGCCTCTGGAAATTTCCATTACATGTGTCTGACGAAGCGGGTATCCACACATGAAAGCTTAGGCTCCAATACATTTTAGTCTATAAGGTGCCACAGGACTCTTTGTGTGTATCTAAATTACATTCCTTTCTTACCAGCAGAGGGAGACTAGACCCACTTCCTGTGCTCTGAGACCATTCAATCGAGTCTTTCAGGGTTTCCCCTGGAGGAAAGTAAGTCTCATCCTGTTCAAGTCCAATGCTGAAACGAGTTCTGGTTGCTTGCCTTTTATGCCTATGATTTTAGCGAAAATTAAATTAGTTGTCAGTACAATGAGGAACGGATGCTATATAGAATACGCTACTCACATTTAATTTTTAGTCATTCAGAAGTCTCCAGCAATTACCCAAAGTACGAGCTAAACTCATCAACGACTATTTTCTGATCTATTCGCAACATCAGAATGCTTTCGGTCTATGAAAGGGGCTGACTATCATCCTGCTGGGGAATCCAGCATAATTTTGCATAGCCAAGTACCAACTTTAAACCCCTAATTCAGAGAATAGTCCTAAAAAGAGGCAGTAAATCCCTCACCTTTTAGTTATGAATGTTGTGGGTCTTTTATGACCAACGAAAGGCATTGTTATGAATTTACCTGTGCTTTCTGAATCTCCCTGCCTCTTTGGGTAGAGTTTGTGAATTTGTGTCAACCTTGTGTACAAGGGTTGTGAGCTTTATTTACTACAGCGTGTCTTTGCACCATTGTTTTCTTTAATTTTCACTGTATACTACTCTGTGTTGTTTTCCACTGGAAAGCTTTTTAGGACATCCTTTCTACAAAGGATGCTATACAAAAGACCAACTATTTTATGGGACATTATATTGATGCCTTTGTGATTTTAACATTAACAACATATACAATTTTTCCCTATAATAAAAACAATGTGTTTTTAATTGTTCCCCAGTTCCCTCCTGTTAATTTTTTAATTTTACAGTTCATAAACCGCGGGGTGGGGGGAGTGATGTTAGGAAGAATTCTGAAGCAGACAAAGTTGAAATACTTCTGACTTACCTGAAGTACCAGAATATGTTGAGAAGTACCAGGAGTATATTGCAAACGGTCACTGAGATCAGCAAGGCCCTATGGCGAACGTTTCCTTCAACAAAATCTGGTTTAAAAAATCAAAAAAAGCTTTGTACAATGGCTGTGGTTTTGTCTTAGAAGCCAACGCTGCTCTCTCACACCTGAGATGTCTTTCCCATTAGGTTGGGTGTAACATGCATTCTGCCTTCCTGGGGTTAGTTTCCCATGTAAAAAGACACACAAGAATTTATAACTCTATTAAGCAAGAGAATTGTTCCCTTTCTTTTCTACTGCAGCATTGTGTAACACAGCACTTGATTTCAGACCCATTTGAGGTGTTCCGTCTTTAGCCCTCATTGAACAGGGCAAACGCAGCACATGGAACAGCAATCAAGGGCCTGACTGACCCTGCAGTCTTTACTCAGACAAAGCTCTCACTGGTAACTCTGGCGCTTGTGACTGAGTTTGCAAGGGAGTATTTAGTCCACTAACCCCCACCGCCTCAAACCTGGGATTTATACTCCTGTATCTTACATATCTTGTCAGCTGGGACACAGACTTTGTCCTGTTTGGTGCCTCTTTATCTTAATTCACTTTTATTAATTTCAGAAAACTGAGAGTCTTAACAAAAGCAATTCCTATACCCAACTGTCTCTACCCTAGCACAGAAGACATACAAGGGATGTCTAATCCCTGCTAGGGCATAGAGCTAAGGTCCTTACCGTTATATTTACATCAATGTAAGGATCTCTCTCTCACACAGCACTTTAGCAGGAAAAATTATTTGTTTTTTATTCTTGCACTTGTGGGAAAATGTATCACTGCAGATGAGCCATTCTTTAAAACCACTTCAAAATGCAACGTTACCAAGCAACAGGTAAGAATTGTGATTATATAAAAATAACTGAAAAGTTTGAATTAATCCTTGCACGCTATACCCATTTTCTGCTCTAAAATTTAGCTGTCATCTCCACATTTGTAGCCGCATTTCAAACATGCGTTGGACTGTCGTGCATATTCTCATGCTGAAAACTGAAGAAATCCTGCGCCATTTTCTTTTAAAACTACAGAGTCTCAAACTGTGATACTTTAGCACACTCCCCACCCCCAGCCTGGTGGTCACTCTTATGCAGATAAAGATGAGATTTTCTCAAGTCCTCACCATCTGATTGTCTTGCATCTTCCACACAAATCCTGAACACACAGTAAATTGTGACAATTCTAGCCTTATTGACTCACCCTGGAATAAAACTATTATGTTTCAGATTTACGAGGGCACGAGTCAGCAACCTTTCAGAAGTGGTGTGCCGAGTCTTCATTTATTCACTCTAATTTAGGGTTTGCGTGCCAGTAATACATGTGAACGCTTTTAGACGATCTCTTTCTATAAGTCTATAAGATATAACTAAACTATTGTTGTATGTAAAGTAAATAAGGTGTTCATAATGTTTAAGAAGCTTCATTTAAAATTAAATTAAAATGCAGAGCCCCCTGGACCAGTGGCCAGGACCCAGGCAGTGTGAAACTCAGCCTGCGTTTCGCCTTCGGCACACGTGCCATAGGTTGCCTACCCCGGTACTAGGGTAATGAGACAATGAGGATCCTAGGGGAATCTTGGCTTACTGTCATGCACTTTTCTTTTAAAGATCCAGTTCCCTCTCCCACCTTTGCTTCCAACTCTTTCCTTCTGTCCCCTTCCCATCATGAGCAGAGATGACCTACCATTATCTGCCTTGTGGGCACATTGGTCATGTTTTAACCTGACATTACCTGATCCTGGAGCATTAACAATGTAAACATTCAAGCCATGGCCATCGCCTTTGAAAGGAGACACTGACACAGAGCCTATCAGGAAAAAAACTAGAGCACATCATTCTCATTGGAGCAGCAGATTTCTACCTGGACTGTCTCTCTGTGTGTGCTGGGAGCTGAAACTGAGAGCCCGCTGGGGAGTCCAGTTCTTTCTGTGAAAGAGATGGCAGCTCAGGGGGCCAAGCTGCTATTTCATGGTTTGTTAGCAGTCTGGGTCTGCCAGTCATTTCCCTCTAAAGGTGGCTTGGAACAGTTGAAGCTGTCACTGCCTATTAGCTCAGGAGAGGCTAAACAGAGTCTGCAGATGATAGGGGGAGAATTCTTCATACTTTGGAGACTAGGAAAATACGTTTGCAGCAAGGGGGTTCTGGTTTCATAGAACATGTTACCATAAAAACTGGCCTGGCCGTTTGTGTGCTTCTTTAGCACAATGAGTGTTGAGTGCCACACACACACAGGGCTCAGTTCTGATCTTGCTTACACCAGAGGAAACCAAGAAGTGACTCTGTTCAGGTAAATGGAGTTATCCCCATCAGATACTGTAATGAGCTCACAATTAGATTCCCTCTTCTTTAGTATTATTAATGGATTATGTGTGTATAAAACTGTATAAAAATAAAACGCTGAAGAGGATTCTGCAAGGAAGAGTGGTTAGATTTCTATACACTGTGGCCAACATTTCCAAACTTGGGTACCCGTCAGGCACCTAAAATCCCTATTTAGACACTTGAATAAAAGTGCTGGGCATCCTCAACTTTTACAGAAGTTAAAAGGAGCTGCAAGTGCTCTGCAACTCTTAAAATAAGGCCCTTTATAAGGGGCCCAACTTTAGAAAGGGGCTCGCCAACCCTCCACCCCCTCAGTTCCTTCTTGCCGGCTCTCCGACAGAGGGGCAGGAGGGTGGGTATTGGAATGGACATGAACACCACATCTTGAAGAACAACAGTTACAAAAAGGCAAGTAACCAGGTTTTTTTTCTTCGAGTGATTGTTCATGTGCATTCCAAGCAGGTGACTCACAAGCCTGAGTTTAGGTGGTGGGGTCAGAGTTCACTGCCGATTGAAGCACCGCCCTGCTGAAGGCTGCATCGTTTTTGGCCTGGTGCATGATGGCATGGTGCGACGTGAATGTGTGGATTGAGGACCACGTGGCAGCCCTGCATACCTCCTATGTTGGGACCTGAGCCAGGAACGCCGCGGAGGAGGCCTGTGCCCTTGTGGAGTGGGCTGTGATTGGTGGGGCAGGCACCTTGGCCTGGTTGTAGCATTCCCAAATGCAAACCGTGACCCATGAGGAGATACGCTGGGAAGAGACGGGAAGCCCCTTCATCCTGTCAACCACAGCTACAAAGAGTTGGGTTGATTTCCTGAATGGTTTAGTTTGTTCAATATAGAATGCCAGGGCCCTGCGAACATCCAGGGAATGCAGCCTACACTCTGCGTTGGAGGAGTGTGGAGAAAAATGTCCTGACACATGTGGAATTGGGAGACCACCTTCAGAAGGAACACCGGGTGTGGCCTGAGTTGGACTTTGTCTTTGTGGAAGACGGTTTATAGAGGCTCGAATGTCAGTGCTCTGAGTTCCAATACTCTCCTGGCCGAGGTGATAGCCATGAGGAATGCGAATTTATAGGAGAGATATAGCAAAGAGCACATAGCTAGTGGCTTGAAAGGGGCCCCATGAGGGCGGAGAGGACCAAATTAAGGTCCCAAGCTGGGACTGGTTGTTGAGTATGCGGGAACAGCCTATCCAGGCCCTTGAGGAAGTGACAAAACAATGGGTTTGCAAAGACTGAACCACCTTCAGCTCCTGGGTGGAACACGGACCTGGCCACCAAGTGGACCAGAACCAAAGAGAGGGAAAGTCCCCACTGTCTCAACTGGAGTAGGTAATCAAGGATGAAAGGGATCAGGGCGAGCAATGGAGTTTGTCCCTGCTGTTTAGCCCAGATGGAAAAATGTTTCCACTTGGCCATGTACGTGGCCCTGGTGGAGGGTTTTCTGCTACTGAGGACTTGTCTGACCTGCTGTGCGGAGCATCCAGGCTGTGAGGTTGAGCGACTCCAGGTTCGGGTGGCAGAGGTGGCCCTGATCCTGCGTGATCAGGTGTGGGAGAAGGGGCACCGTGAGGAGCGCCTGCATGGACATGTGCAGCAGTGACTTGTACCAATGCTGGTGCGGCCACGCCAGCGCTATCAGTACGACGCAAGCATGATCCCTGCGTATCTGTACCCTGTGTACCATGGGGATCTGAGGGAAGCCGTAAAGCAGGCCGCTTTTCCAGAAGAGGAGGAAGGCATCAGTTAGAGACCCTGGACTGCACCCCATGAGGGAGCAGAACTGTCGACACTTCCTATTGTCCCTCGAGGCAAACAGATCTATATGGGGATAACCCCAGAGACGGAAGATTGAGCATGCCACGTCTTGGCAAAGGGACCACTCGTGACCATGGAATGAGTGGCTGAGGGCATCCACCAGGCCGTTCTGTTAGGTGAATTGTGTTCTGTACACAAAAGTCTCATAATGCAGGGGCTTCCCGGCACAGGGGAGAGGAGCGTGCACCCCCATTTGTTGATATAGAACATCGCTGAGGTATTGGCCATGAGGACTGCAATGCACCTGCCCACCAATCGAGATCTGAAAGTGAGGCAGGCAAGGCGAACAGCCCATAGCTCCCTGACATTGATGTGTAGGGAGAGGTCCTCTGGGGACCAAAGGCCTTGGGTCCTGAGATTTCCGAGATGCGCCCTGCACCCCAGATCCGACGCGTCTGTCACCAATGAAAGGGCTGGCTGAGGGCTGGCGAAGGGTACTCCCTCACAGACCACCCGTGGGTCGAGCCACCACTGGAGGGAATCCAGCACCGCTCGGGGAAGCATCACCACCGAGACCAGTGCGTCCCTGGTTGGTCGGTACACAGTTGCTAACAAGGACTGAAGAGGGTGCAGCCTGAGCCTGGCATGGCTCACCACGTAGGTGCACACAGCCATATGTCCCAGCAACTTGAGGCAGTTCCTCGCTGTGGTGGTCGGGAAACGGCAGAGACCAAGGATGATGTCGGAGATGGACCGAAACCTGTCCTCCAGTAGGTATGCTCTGGCCTGCGTCGAGTCCAGAACTGCCCCTATGAACTCTATCCATTGGACAGGAGACAGGGTAGACTTGGCCTCGTTCAACAGGAGACCAAGCTCGAGGAAGGTCTGTCTGATAAAGACCACCTGAGCGTCCACCTGTGCCTTGGAGCGGCCCTTGATGAGCCAATTGTCCAGGTAGGGAAACACCGGGATTCCGTGCTTGCGCAGGAAAGCTGCTACAACTGCCATGCACTTTGTGAAGACCCTTGGGGCCGCTGACAGGCCGAAAGGCAGGACTGCGAACTGGAAATGGGTGTTGCCCACAACGAACCTGAGATAACGTCTGTGCTGAGGGATTATTGTAATATGGATGTGTATGCCCAGTGGTCTGTGATGGGATGTTAGATGGGTTGGGATCTGAGTTACTGCAGAGAATTCTTTCCTGGGTGCTGGCTGGTGAGTCTTGCCCACATGCTCAGGGTTTAGCTGATCGCCATATTTGGGGTCGGGAAGGAATTTTCCTCCAGGGCAGATTGGCAGAGGCCCTGGAGGTTTTTCGCCTTCCTCTGCAGCATGGGGCACGGGTCACGGGTCACTTGCTGGAGGGTTCTCTGCAGCTTGAGGTCTTCAAACCGCAATTTGGGGACTTCAATAACTCAGACATAGGCTAGGGGTTTGTTATAGAAGTGGATGGGTGAGATTATGTGGCCTGCATTGTGCAGGAGGTCAGACTAGATGATCATAATGGTCCCTTCTGACCTTAAAGTCTATGAGTCCTACAAGTTGAGGGCAGCATACCAGTCTCCTGGATCCATGGAAGGGATGATGGAGAACAGGGAGACCATACAGAACTTGAGCTTCTTTACAAACTTGTTCAGACGCCGCAAGTCCAGAATGGGTCTGAGTCCCTCCCTTTTGCCTTCGGTATTAGGAAATACTGGGAGTAAAAACCCCTGTCCCTGAGTTCCTGAGGAACTTCCTCCACTGCCCCTACTACGAGGAGGGACTGCACTTCCTGACTTACAAGTTGCTCCTGAGAGGGTTCCCTGAAGGGGGATGGGGAGGAGGGCTGGTGAGGCAGGAGAGGAGAATTGGATAGAATATCCCCTATCTACCGTGCGGAGCACCCAACTGTCCAATGTGATTCAGGACCAGGCACGATAGAAGGGGGACAGATGTGATGAAAAGGCAGGGTTGGTAGGATCCAGAGTCCTGACTGGTAGGTCGTCCTTAACCGCACAATCTAATTTGGGGTCTAGGCCCCGACAGAGCCGCGGCTGGCTGGACGACTGGCCAGAGGTCTGTCGTTGCCTCCTTCTGCTTTTTCTGCTTCGTCTACGCGAGGGCTCTGGGTGGTTCTGGGGCTGGTACGGCCGCGGAGCTGGCTGCGGCCTGAATTGCCTGCGTTGAGTGGCTGGGGTGTGCAGGCCTAGGGAGCGTAAGGTAGTCCTTGAGTCCTTTAGGCTATGGAGCCTCTTGTCCATCTTCTCAGAGAAGAGCATGGGCCCCTCAAAGGGGAGGTCCTGGATGGTCTGTTGGACCTCATGTGGAAGGCCTGAGACCTGAAGCCAGGCTCCTCACTGCATGACCAGCCCGGTTTCCAGCGTGCGGGAGGCTGCGTCCACCACATCCAGGTCTGCTTGGAGGGATGCCCAGGATATTAGCTTCCCCCCCCCTACCAGAGCGGAAAATTCTGTTTGCGATTCCTGGGGAAGAGTTCAGCGAACTTGGACAAGGCCGAGCATGTGTTATGGCCGTACCGGCTCACTATAGCCTGTTGGTTGGCTATACGTAGTTGCAGAGCCCCCATTGAGTACACCTTTCTACCAAAGAGGTCCAACTTCTTGGCCTCCCTGTTCTTCGGTGTAGACCCTTGGAACTCCTGATGCTCCCTTTGGTTGGCCGCATCCACAACCAGAGAGTCCGAGGGAGGGTGGGTATATAGGTACTCATGGCCCTTGGAGGGTACAAAGTAGCGTCTCTCTGTCTTTTTGGTCGTAGGGGCCAATGAAGCTGGCATCTGCCACAAGGTGCGGGACGTATCAGCTAGCGTTTTGATCAATGGTAGGGCAAGCCTAGACGGGCCCGAAGGGGACAGGATATCCACTACCGGATCTACATCCACCTTGATCTCCTCCGCTTGGATCGCCAGGCTCTGAGCGTCATGCTTAAGTAGCTGCTGAAGCACCTGGTTGTCCTCTAGGGCTCGTGCCGCTGAAGTTCCCACAAGCGCCTCATCTGGCGAGGAAGAGGAGATCACCACCTGCAAAGGACCTTCCTTTGTACCCTCAGCCTCTGCAGGGCTCTGCGGCACACGGTATTCTGGTTGCATGGCTGGTGCCGATGTAGGATGCAGCACCGTGGCCGGTACCAGGGCCAACACCAAACAACAAGGCATGCTGGGCAGTGCCTGCGGCATCGGAAACATGGTCTCTGTCGGTGCTAGTGTCTGATTAGGCGATGCCGGGTTCTGTTGTGGCACACTCCTGTCAGACAGCGGTGCCGGTGGTGGAGGCATTTGCGCCAGAGCCACGGATGTCGAGGAGACCGACACAGACCTGGAGCACGGACCATGCACATGTCCCAGACACTGATGGTAGGCCTAGGGAGTCCAGAATGGCCACTGGGACGGCGGTTGCCACTGTTGCTGCCACTGCGCCGGGTAAGGTCATTGGCTTGCCTGAGAAGCCGACCTCCTGTTCCTTCACCTACTGGAGCGGTAAGATTCCGCCTTCGAGTCCGAGGTCTCCGAATAGGAGGACTGAGGGGGAGCAGTAACCACTGTCACCGGGGAGTGGTGCCGTGAGGCCAGGGAGTGCTCTCTCTGCGCCGGTGCTGCCGGAGCGGCACAGGGTGGGGACCGGGGCAACATCCTGGCCTGCTTGCCACTTGATTGAATCGGGGGTA
Source organism: Mauremys reevesii (assembly GCF_016161935.1). Lineage (NCBI taxonomy): Eukaryota > Metazoa > Chordata > Testudines > Geoemydidae > Mauremys > Mauremys reevesii. The sequence continues at coordinate 33,535,620 of NC_052634.1, read as the reverse complement.
GGGCCGTGTCTAGAGGCTCTTTCCACAGGCGCGGGGAGGCTGGCACCGGGAGGCTTAATAAGTCAGAGGCCACCTCGAACGCCTCCGGCGTCGATGGGGGACGCACATTCTCAGTGAGGTCCGGGGATCTAGACTGGTCCGGACTCGACCGCACCCCCACCGGGGCAGGAGTCAACGGGACCTTGTGAGGGTGCGGTTGTGGCTCGGCTTGTCCAACCGCAGTCGTGGATGCTGCCGGCCTTTAAGGTCCTGGTGGGGTGATCGGTCCCTCACCGGCCTCTTCTTTTTCGCGGGCACTGGAGATGGTGATCGATGCTGCATGGAGGCCGATTTTCTATGTTCCGATTCTCTCTGGTGCTGGGACTTAGAGGTCTTAGACTGGGCCTCCTGTCTCGTTAGCGGTGCCGGAGCGCTGTGCACCAAGGATGAGGTGCTGGGCGCCGGATAAGCAGGCTCAGGGTCCAAGTGTGGCTGTAAAGCCGCCTCCGTCAAGAGCACTCTGAGTCTCTGCTCTCTGTCCTTAAGAGTTCTGGGACGGAATCCCCTGCAGATACTGCACCGGTCTCTTTGGTGACTCTCCCCGAGGCACCTCAAGCAGGATGAGTGCAGGTCACTCTTCGGTATAAACTTCACGCAGTCCATGCAGAGTTTAAACCCTGGGGACCTTGGCATGCCCCAGCGGGATGACGAGTATGTTGGGGGAAAGCCCCCCAACAACTATTAACTATCTAGAACTAACACTAACTCTAAACTGTGAGCGAGGAAACAACTATATACACTTAGACGAGACACTGCAAGGCTTGCTGCAAGAGCGAGCAAAGTTCCAGCTAGCCATCACCGGCGGTAAGAAGGTGGAGGGTTGGCGGGCCCCTGTATAGGGCACTGTAACAGGCCGGTGTGGCTCCCCTTCTCCCCGGGGAGGGTTGAGCCCCGGACACCGGAAAGGGCGGGGCTACAGAGCAGTGAGCCCGCCCCTCAGAGGGTCAGGCGGCGACCCGGAAGCATAAAAGCCGGCCATCAGAGCTCAGTCGGAGCTCAGCCACCGCCGGGAGCAGACTTGCCCGAGAGAGCTCGGGACTGGGAAGCCGCTGGGGCCCAGAGCCGTTGCCCAGACTGGCCGGAGCTTCCCCTTGCTCGCTACTGGGAGGACCCGCCAGAGCTTCCCCGCGCCACATACGAGGAGGAGCCGCCAGAGACTACCCCGCTCCCTTGTTGTTACCCCGAGGAACCCCCGGAGCAGAATTGGCCAGACTTCCCCGAGGAACTGCCGGATCTACCCCCCAGCCCGGGCTGCGAGGAGCCCATGCTGTTGGACTTCCCGGGAGCGGACGCTGCGGACCAGGTAGGCCCCGAGGGGGAAATTGGAAGTGGCCCGGGGGAAGCCGACCTCAGTCAGGCTGCTGATCAAACAATGCCCATGTCAGTGTGTTGCGGTCAGGAGCCCCACTGACCGTCAGCGGTCATAGCCGCTGCCTAGGGCCCCGGGCCGGGACGCAGTGGAGTGGGTGGGCCTGCGTCCCCCCTGCCACCCCACTTGCGGGTGGCAGTTTTCCCCCTCACCCCAGTGCTCAGCCCCTGCACCTACGGGCCTGAGCCCTAATTGTTGTTGCCTCGCCCTAATCCAGGGCCTGGGCCTTCCTAAACTGCTTGCTGCTCAGTCCCTGCCCCAAAGGGCCTGGGCCATTTTGTACTGTTTGCTGCCCAGCCCCTGCACCAAAGGGCCTGGGCCATTTTGTACTGTTTGCTGCTCAGCCCCTGCTAAAAAGGGCCTGAGCTCCCTGAACTGTATTGTTGCTCAGCCCCTGCACCAAAGGGCCTGAGCCACTTTGTACTGTTTGCTGCCCAGCCCCTGCCCCAAAGGGCCCGGGCCTTCCTGGACTGTTTATATTGTTGCTCAGCCTTGCAGCAGAAGACCTGAGCCCTAACTGTCTTTTTGTACTGTTGCTCAGCTTTGAAGGAACAGGGCAGAAGCCGAGTAAGAACCACAGGCCGGTGTGGCTCCCCTCCTCCCTGTGGAGGGTTGAGCCCTGGGCACTCACGTTTACAGGCACCATGGAGGCTATGCCAATGTCTATAAATGTCGTGCTTACCCAGGAAATGCTGTATTTTAAAAAAACAAATATTGTCCAACTTCCAACCCAAACTGGACATGCTTTTGTGCAGAGTGTTACTCTATTGTTTGTTCTATAGCTCTGAAACACAGAGGTCATGGCGACGCCTAGACCTTATTCTCAGAGGGCCAGATTATCAGCGGCTATAAATCATCATTAGTTCCACTGGCTTCAGTGGCACTACACTGATTTATAGCAGCTGAGGATCTGGTCCCACGTGTCATTCGGTAACTGTTGTGTAGCTACAAACTACAATCTTTTGCAATGACAGAGGGCATTTGTGACGAAGTGGGAATGTTCTTGCTGTATTATGAGAATGCTGAGTGAGGAGTATTGACCTGGGAAGGTTGCAGGGGAGTTTTTCTGGGACTGGCTGCATTGGGGAAGGGAGGACACCTGAGCATGTAACATGAAAACCCAGGAGGGGGGTTGGAGGCCAGGGAACACCTCTGTCCAGGAACCTGGACAAAGGACACAAAGGCTGGGGGAGGAGCCGGGGGGAGGCTGAGTGAAAGGCTGGAGGGAGTTTCAGTTTGGAGTTGGCTGGGAAATGGAGAGGGGCGCCCGACGGGGCTTGGGCTTCCCACCGGGGCTGTGGCCTCCCTGGGGCCCCAGATGGACCTAACTAAAGGGGGTCCTGTTGTCTGTACCAGCAAGACCTGTTTTGGACTGTGTTCCTGTTGTCTAAATAAACCTTCTGTGTTACTGGCTGGCTGAGAGTCCTGGTGAATCGCAGGGAGCCGGGGTGCAGGGCCTGGTCTCCCCCAACACTCCGTGACACCAGTCATGATTGTTATTCTATATTTGTATGGCATGAGCACCCAGAGGCCTCGGTAAGTCACCTCCGCTGCCCCGCTAAGCACTGTACAAAGTAAGAGATAGTCCCTGCCCCAGCCCAAGCTAGACCGTGAGCTCTTTGGAGCAGGAACCGTTCTTTTACTACGCCCAGTGCCTAGTGCAATGGGTCTCTGATCCTTGACTGATGTCTGTAGGCATGATGGGAATACAAACAGAGGTAAACACCAGCAACAACCAAGTCAATACTGTTTCTGTATATTACCAGAACAGCTACACGATACACAAAACGTTGTTTTTCCATGCAGCTCGTCTAATTCTCTTTTCTTTTCTAGGAATACATGGACCTACTGATTTAAGGCTAGATTTTCTTCTTCCTCTTACCTCTATTTCTCAGTGGTGGCAGCGTTGGGTGAAGGTTTTCATTGCAGAAATCTTTGTCTCTGCAGCATGCAATAGCAAGAGTTCTTCTATCATGTATTATGAGCACATCCTGCAACAGAGAAAGTCACAGAGAACTGTGTGAGCAACTTTGTTCTTTTAAACAGACACTGTTGTTTGGGCGCTGGAGAAGGAGACAGACCTGACATGGGAAACAGCATCACACCTCCCAGAGCAAAGCAGACAGAATTTTGCCCCAAGGCCAAGATTTCCAGAAACAGATGCCTAACATCAGGCGTGAATTCAACAGAGACTTTAGGATGCTCAGCATTTTGGAAAATCTGGCTACTTATTTAGTAAGCAGTTAGAAGCCTCATTTTAGACTCCTATTTTTGAAAATCTTGGCTTTAGTGCATGATTCCCTTCATGTAGGGGAATCCTCAGACGGCTTAAAGCCAACATAGTCAACTCTGTCATCTATTCCCCCCAGCGAAATAGATTTGTGAAGGGCATGAAGAGGGAGCAGGAGGGGACAGAACACAGCGCACTATACTTTGGAGATATTTACTGCAATAATGGCTCCTAGGAGTTTATTACAAGCAGGTGCAAATAAGAGCAACCCTTAGCCTGCTCTAACTTGAACCAATAGCTGGTTCTCCCCCTGGACAGGCCCAGATTTGGGTGTGGGAGCCAAAAGATTACTTAGGGTACATCTACACTGCAAACAAACAAACAAAATGTGGCAGCCCAGTCTCAGAGCCCGGGTCGACTGACTTGGGCTCACACTATAGCACTGTAGATGTTCCTGCTTGGGCTGAAGCCTAGGCTCTGAAAGCCAGCAAGGGGTAGAGTGTCAAAGCCTGGACTCCAGCCTGAGCAGGAGTGTCTACACTGCTATTCTTACCCTGTACCCTTATTCAACACCCGGTAGCAAGAGCCCAAGTCAGTTGACCCAGGCTCTGAGGATCGCTGTCATGGTCGTGGTCTTTCATTGTTTTATTTTGCAGTGTAGAGGTACTCAGAGTCATCTTCGTTCCACCTGCTGTTCTCCCTCCACCGTCATGCTGAGGTCTGCACGGAACAGCTGGGGACTTAACCCCGAGTGATTTCTCTGTGTTAAACATGGAAGCCCAAAAGAGAATTGCTACATAGGGTGAGAAGCTGATGGCAGTACCTGAAATGCACACACATTTCTCTCCCTGGAACTAGAAAACCTTCATAAAGGTGGATCCCCAAATGTACCAGCTAGACTGTCTACACCTACAGGACTCACGTTACACATCAGTGATATGCAACAACTCTGAGTGTGAAAACAGCAACTTTTTTATGGCACACTGCTACGCAGCACACAGCAGTTTGGGAAAGGAAGGGAAGAATGTCTTACCTCATTCAAGCTGCAGGGGGAATTTAGAGATTCAGAATGGAATTACCAGAGTGGTAGCCCCTGCTCTCCTGGTGAAACTAACATTAGTGAACTAGCAATACGGTGTGCTTGAAGAAGTAGCAAGAGTTTTGGGGAGCAGACGCCATTTCCTCAGCATTCCCCACATGACCAAAATTCAAAGCAGCAGATGTGTGCATTCATCTGACTACACTGCCACTGGATGAAAACTATCACAACAGCCAGACCAAACCTTGATCATAACTGTTTTCTTACCCGGCATTGGATGTCTAAGCCTTCGAAGCATAGGCATCCTGAGGCAATTGTACATCCTCCAGATTCATCTTCATCTTCTACTGTGGTGAAACAGACACCATCAGTCCTGAAGATTGGAAAGAGCAAAGCAGAGTTAGGTTTTTTTTTAAATGAGAGATCTGCTATTGGACATGCTGTGCCCCACAAACATACCATTGATAAATCAGCACACTTTGAACAGCAATGTAACAAAATGCGTATGACTGAACTATTATCACGTGTAAAATCTTATTTATTTACACAGTGTTATTTCAACGTACAAAACAAACGAATGCTTGTCCCAGGCTCCTGGCACGCACATACTGCTGGATTTAATTTTAACTAAGACAGACAGCAATCACAAACCGATCACTTTTCTTCAAAAAGAAGCCAGGCCACAAAGCTGACATTGTCACACAAACCCCTAACCCCCATAATTAAAAATCTTCACCCAAGGCCCATCCCCTCTGCACAAATGTCTATCCCAGTGGCTCTCAATCCATGGCCTGCAGGCCGCTTGCGGCCCAATCAGCGCACAGCTGCGGCCCACGTGATCTCCTCAGGGCCATAGAGGTAGAATAATATATTGTGTGGATATGGCCAACATAACGCATGGAGAACTGCATATGCGGCCCACAGTGGTAAATAGGTTGGGAACCACTGGTCTCTCCTAATCGATGGGTCTCCAGTGATGCAAAGCCTATCTTAGTAAAAGCATCAATGCTAAAGCAGGCTCACTTGTGCTTGCACACACTGTACAGAAGCAGACCTGAAGAGGCCACCGTCACTGAGTTAATGACCATGAAACACTATTAAGAGTGATAGTGGTCCTTACTTTAACCATATTGCAAATTGCAACACTCTGTTGAGTCCGAATTCTTGAGTTATCAATATCCTTCATAACTGTTTACCTGGGTTATAAACCTAAAGTGATCCATAATACTTCCGTTTAGAAGAACATGTACAACAGAGGACAAGTATACTAACAGATGGCGAGATGGTGCTGGTGACAAATGTCCTTCCCTAATGATGGTCAAATGCATGAATGTTATCAGGGAAACAAAAAGAGTGCCTGCATCTGACTGAAAATCTTCTCTGCTCATTTCTCATCACTTTCTAGGGACTCACCACTGTCATGGAGTCCCCGGGCGATGCTTTGGAACTGCTCCCCACCAAGCCAGTCAGGACTCTGGGGAGCCTCCTCTCCTTTGGAGCAGACTGTCTGCAGGGCAAGAAGCTCACATGGCTTCACCTCCTGGGTCTCTCCTTGGAGTATTCAGCATGTGCCCCTCCATGCGCTTCCCACAGCGAGCCCGCCCCAGCAGGGTCCTGGGGAAGCCACAGGGTCCTGCACCCCCACTTTGCAGTCAGACGTGACTCTCAGCCAGCCAGTAACACAGAGGTTTATTCGATGACAGGAACACAGGCTAAAACAGAGCTTGTAGGTACCGTGAACCGGACCCCTCAGCCGGGTCCATTCTGGGGGCAGTGAGCCAGACCCCCACATCTGCATTTTACTCCTCGTCCCCAGCCAGCTCCAGACTGAAACCCCCTCCAGCCCCTCCTCTCTGCCCAGTCCCTTTCCTGGGCCAGGAGGTCACCTAACCTCTTTGTCTCCAACACCTTCAGTTGGCACCTTTGCAGAGGAGGGGCCCAGGACATCAGTTGCTAGGAGACAGAGTGCCAGGCATTTAGGTGCACTGGCCCTTTGCTCTGCCAGATACTTAAGAACTGCCTAGGGGACACTGAGGCACCAACACAGTATTCAGAGAAAACATTAAGAACATTCCTAGTTCATCACACCACCCTATCAACATGAATGAAAATTGTCTTGATCATAAGAAATAAAACAAATAATAAAAAAGAAATAGTGCCTTATCCTCAAACAATCAAGTCCTAGAGCAATATAATGTTTTATTAACCTCTTATTTTCTTTCTAACATTTATGTTTAGTAGATATTTTCATGACAAAAGAAAAAATGAAAAAGGACAATAAAAGAGAGAAACAGACAGAAGAAGTAACTAAATGGAGTTACAAGACTTACATAAATTGGAATTTCAGATAATTATTTGTTTACTTGAAAGAAATGAAAACCCAACCAACCAACCAAACAAAACCACGAATGCCAATAAAGAAGTTGTAGGGAAAGAGGAACATTCTGTTACACATTGAAGGCATAAACACAATTTGGAAATATTAGCTGTGGCACAGAAGGATGCTGGATAGGAAAACACCAAACATTTGCTGTGGCACATTTTTAAATTAACTGTGTGAAATCTAGTCAGAGTAAGCTTGTTTCACAGTTATTTTCAACAACAGGACAAGTTACTAACTTCTGGATCTGAAAAGTAACCAGTTGCACACTACAGATCACTTTCTCACAGAAGCACACAATTTACTTTTATACTATTTAGATGTGGTGCATGACAGTAAAGTAAGGAAGACAACAACCCTTTTGGGTAACAACTCCCATGACTTCATTATTCAGTCTCAGGATAGGAATGATAGGATTGCCAAGAAAAGAGACTGAAAAGAATCCATTAGCGTACAATATTATATTATACTACATTTTATTTGTTTACATGGTGCCTTAGGCCTGGTCTACACTAGGACTATAATTCGAATTCAGCAGCGTTAATTCGAACTAACCGCTCAACCGTCCACACCAGGAAGCCATTTAATTCGAACTAGAGGGCTCTTTAGTTCGAATTCGGTACTCCACCCCGACAGGTGGAGTAACGCTAAATTCGACATGGCTAGCTCGAATTAGGCTAGGTATGGATGCAAATCGAACTTAGTAGCTCCGGGAGCTATCCCACAGTGCACCACTCTGTTGACGCTCTGGGCAGCAGTCCGAGCTTCGATGCTCTGAGCAGCCACACAGGAAACGACCCGGGAAAATTTGAATTCATTTTCCTGTCTGGGCACTTTGAATCTGACGTCCTGGCTGGACATCGGGGCGAGCTCCGCAGCACCTGCAACGATGCAGAGCTCTCCAGCAGAGGAGTCCGGCCAATCCGAGAATAGAAAGAGGTCCCCAGCATGGACAGACCGGGAAGTCCTGGATCTGATCGGTGTGTGGGGCGAGGAGTCTGTGCTGTCGGAGCTGCGCTCCAGCAAGCGGAATGCAAAGACCTTCGAGAAGGTCTCCAAAGCAATGATAGAGAAAGGATACAGCCGGGATGCAATGCAGTGCCGCGTGAAAATCAAGGACCTGAGACAAGGCTACCAAAAAGTCAGAGCGGCAAACGGACGCTCCGGAGCCCAGCCCCAGACATGCCGCTTCTACGAGGCACTGCATGCCATTCTAGGTGGGTCTGCCACCACTGCCCCACCAGTGACCGTGGACTCAGTGGATGGCATAGTGAACCTGGACAGTTCCTCCTCGATGTTCGCCGATGGGGAAGATGAGGAAGGGTCTGTGGAGGACGGCGCAGGCGACAGCGAACACAAAACCGCTTTCCCTGACAGCCAGGATCTCTTCATCACCCTCACAGAGATCCCCTACCAACCCTCCCCGGCCGTTAACCCGGACTCTGAATCAGGGGAAGGATCAGGCGGTAAGTGCTAGAAACATGTAAACATTTATTTTTTATAAAACAGGTATAAAAAATAGAAATACTATATATAAAATTTTCAATGAAAAACTATATGAAAAGTAGGTCCACACATATAGGGATTGAACAATAATCCTCCAGGGACAATTCAAGAAAGGTCTCATTTAGGTCCTCGAAAAGCCTCTGCAGGAGGTTCCTGGGGAGAGGTGCCTTGTTGGGTGCTCCGTGGAAGCACACTCTTCCGCGCCAGGACATCCTTATGTAGATGGGAATCATCGCCTCCACAAGCATGGCCGCATATGGTCCTGATCTCTGCAGGGCTTCCCTTAGCATCCGCTCTTTGTGACTCCGAGGGACCCGCATCAGGGTGATCTCGTTCATGAAATGCTGCATCTAAATAGGGCAATTAGTGTATTGTTACTGTTGTGAATGGTTGACTTTTACTTTGCATAACAATGACCCTCGCTTAACAGCCGCGTGTTGTAGGCCACATAGGAAAAGCATACATTGATCTTTCCCGTGCACTGGCGGGAGTGGCTGGAAAAGGGTCAGAGTATATGATTTCCAGATTGCCTTTAGCGGGAGGGCACAGCTATCCATTAACTGATAAGCAGAATGTACTGTAAGGCTTACCAGGACTGTCTGCTAGACGGATTCAGCTGTCTCTCCCCGCTTGTCCGCTCTCCTGTGCAATGCCGCAGCCAATGAGAGCGTATTCCGAAATCTCAAACTTGTCCTGAGATCTCGTGAGACTTGTTGCCCTGTATGGTCTTGTTCAGAGAAACTGACTAGACTGTGTTCACTGTTCGCAAACATGTATCTGTTCAAGGAAATCAGTTACTTTTCCCATCACACAGCTTCGGCTCTTTCCCGGACTGCCCCGGCATCCCCCTCGCAGAGGCTGGCGCAGATTAGGCGGCGAAAGAAAAAGACTAGGGACGAGATGTTCGCGGAACTGATGGCCTGCTCCAGAGCCGAGGCGGCAGAGCAGAGACAGTGGAGGGAGACCCTATGTCAACAGCATCGCACACACAGCGAACGGGAGGACAGGTGGTGGCAGGAAGACCAGCAGGCGACTCAAACACTGCTTGGGCTAATGAGGGAGCAAACGGACACGCTCCGGCGCCTTGTTGATGTTCTGCAGGACCGCAGGCAGGAGGACAGAGCCCCCCTGCAGTGTATCTGCAACCCGCCCTCCCCCGCCAAGAAGTCCTGCCCCCCCTCACCCAAAAGTACAAGACGGAGGGGCGGTAGGGGCCGTGAGAACTGTCACTGCACCACTGCATAGCGCTAATGTACCACACACCTCTCATGCTATACATTTGTAGAAGTGCTTCCCTTACAGGCTCACCCAGTCCCAAATCCAAGTTTCATCCCCCCACTGTGTATTAGATTATTAAAAGCTGTTTGCTGTTATTCACTGTTTCGGTCACGTCTTTCGTGTCAGAGGATTTTTTTGTGTATGGGGGGGGAGGGGATTTATAATTGCACGATATAGCCTACATTACCAGGGTACAGACTTGGGGGCATGATCAACTGCAGGGCACACACACACTGCAGTCAGTAGGCACCAGGGTCAGTCTGTGTGGTGTATGCTGCCCCGGGTCATTCTGTAATGTGTATGCTTGTCCAGGGTCCTAGCGCCTGCCACCCCCTTAATGTTAAGGCACGCTGCCCTTACCATGCACTTCCACCGTAGCAACGAGCCTCTCCGCTGCCCTGAGCCCCAGCAAGAGCCCTCATCCACGGACAGATACTCACCCTTCCCCCACACCCCTCACCCCTTCCTACGCCCAAACCCGCAGCCCACTGCCGTCATCCAAACCCCTATCCAAAGAAGGCACCACTCGCCCCTTCCTGCAAACCCACCCCTTCCTGCAATCCCTCCCCTTGATGCACAACCACTTGCAACCGTCCCCCACCCCAGAGACCTATGTAGGAGCAGGAGGATGTCATTCCTCTATGGCAGGGGTGTCCAAACTACGGCCCGCGGGCCAACTGCGGCCCGCGGGTCAGTTTTTATTGGCCCGCAGCAAATTCGTTTGAGCTCCCGCCGGCATGCCTGCGGCAGGTCCACCGGAGCCCGGGACGAGCGAACCTGCCGCAGTCATGCCTGCGGGAGCTCAACCGGAGCCGCGGGAAGACGGGACCTGCCGCAGGCATGACTGCGGCGGGTCCCGTCTTCCCGCGCTCGTTGAGCTCCCGCAGGCATGACTGCGCAGGTTCGCCGTCCCGGCTCCGTGGACCTGCCGCAGGCATGCCGGCGGGAGCTCAACCGGAGCCGCGGGAAGACGGGACCCGCCGCAGTCATGCCTGCGGCAGGTCCGCTCGCCCCGGGCTCCGGTACACCTCTTGTGTGTGGCCCGGGCCTTTGCTTATTTTTCTATATTTGGCCCTCACCAAAAAAACTTTGGACACCCCTGCTCTATGGAATAAGCGGTCTGTACATCAGTGCACACCGTGTCCAGCACAGTATGCGTCCATGTTTCAACACCTGAACAGAAATGCAAAGTAAAACAAAGATTTATTAATAATGAGTGTAACAATTAATTTGCTTTAAAACGTGCTTTGGAAATGGGGGAAACTTGGAGAACGGGGTATGTAACCGCAGATCGAAATCGACACATGCAGACACAGGCCTAGGGTCAGTTTCTCTTGAAAGCAAGTGGAGAGTCATAGGTTACCCTGCTCTCCGAGGAAACTTGCTTTCAAAGCCTCCCGGTTACACAGCGCTTCCCACTGGGATATTCTCTCGGCACGGGTGTCTGGCTGAGCGTAAACTGCAGCCAGGCGATTTGCCTCAACCTCCCATCTGGACAAAAAGGTCTCGCCCTTGCTCTCACAGAGATTGTGGAGCACACAGCAAGCAGCAATAACTACGGGGATATTCTTTTCGCTGATGTCCGAGCGAGTCAGTAAGCTCCGCCATCTCCCCTTGAGACGTCCGAAAGCACCTCCACCACCATTCTGCACTTGCTCAGCCGGTAGTTGAAGAGTTCCTTCTCTCTGTCCAAGGCGCCTGTACAGGGCTTCATGAGCCAGGGCATTAGCGGGTAGGCTGGGTCCCCAAGGATCACTGTAGGCATCTGCACATCCCCAACCGTTACTTTGTGGTCCGGGAAGAAATTACCTGCCTGGAGGCGTCTAAACAGACCAGAGTTCCTGAACACAAGCGCGTCATGAACCTTGCCCGCCCACCCAACGAAGATGTTGGTAAAACGTCCCCTATGGTCTACCAGTGCTGGCAGCACCATAGAAAAGTAGCCCTTTCGGTTAATGTACTCGCTGGCCTGGTGGGCTGGTGCCAGGATAGGGATGTGAGTCCCATCTATAGCCCCACCGCAGTTTGGGAATCCCATCACGGCGAAGCCATCTATGATGTCCTGGACATTTCCGAGAGTCACTACCTTTGAGAGAAGTTGCTCAACGATTGCGTGGGCTACTTCAATCACAGCAACCCCCACGGTAGATTTGCCCACGCCAAAGTGGTTCGCTACTGACTGGTAGCTGTCTGGCGTTGCAAGTTTCCAGAGGGCTATGGCCACTCGCTTCTGCACACTCAGGGCTGCTCGCATCTGGGTGTCCTGGCGCTTCAGGGCAGGGGACAGCAAGTCACAGAGTTCAAGGAAAGTGCCCTTACGCATCCTGAAGTTTCGCAGCCACTGTGATTCATCCCAGACCTGCAGCACTATGCGGTCCCACCAGTCCGTGCTTGTTTCCCGGGCCCAGAATCGCCGTTCCACACCATGAACTTGACCCATTGCCACCATGATCTCCACGGCGCGGCGCACCCTGCTTTGTGAGAGGTCTGCGCCACTCTGTGAATTCCTGTCCTCACCGCGCTGCCGGAGCCTACTCGCCCGATTTCTCAGCAGCTGACTGTGGAAGAGGTGGACGATAAGGTGCGAGGAGTTGACAACGGCCATAAGTGCAGCGATGATCGCAGCGGGCTCCATGCTCGCAGTGCTGTGGTGTACGCGCTGTAACTGACAAGAGAAGGGCGCGAACAGATTTCCCGCCGGAGCTTTCAGGGAGGGAGGGCGTGATTGACGGTTCAATGACAACAGTTACCCAAAAGCACCCTCGACACATTTTTCCCCCAGGAGGCATTGGGAGCTCTACCCAGCATTCCAATGGGCAGCGGGGACTGCGGGAACTGTGGGATAGCTTCCCACAGTGCACCGCTTCCAAAGTCGATGCCAGCCCCGTTACTGTGCACTCAGAAATTCGAATTAGTGTATTTACTGTGGATACACAAATTCGACTTCATAAGGTCGAATCCACAAATTCGACTTAAGTAGATTCGAAATAGTCTTGTAGTGTAGACAAGGCCTTAGATTCAAAGCAATGAGTAAATGTAACTCAGGGACACAATAACAAAACAGTAAATTGCAATCAACTGAAAAAGAAAAGGAGTCTACAATTGATGGTCTCTAATAAAGTCAATATACACAAGGAGGAGAAAGAAAAGAATCATATCATTAGAAGAGGTGCTATTAAGAAGGGAAAGAGAAGACTCGGGAGGTTTTGGCGTTCCATTGACTTTCAGCATGACATAGACTCATAAATCAGTTTTGAAAATGGGACATAGGCTCCTAAGTCACTTAAGTGGAGGAAATTATTCTTTTCGGAGACAGCAATAGAAGAATGACTCACAAGCTTCAGCGCATGATACAATGAATGAAGAATGTGGAATGAAATTAAAAGGGGAATGTTTTATATAGGAAAAATGAAATTTAAGAGGGAGAATTTTCAATGTAAAAGTTACCTTCACCCCTTGGAAAGCCGCCCAGAGATCTGGGCAAGAGAGTAGAAGAGTGAGTGTCTCCTAGAACCCCTGGAAGAGCTCTGTTGTGGTAGTGGGGAACAGATCCTCAAAGGGCGACTATAACACACTCTACATACAGAAGAGTGCATAGCACACTCCAGCTGCACAGTTCAGTCGTGTCAGAAACAAAAATCTTTCCATCATTAAAAACAATCTGAACAAGCATGTAGCACATCTATTATGCTGTAGTTCACTGCATATTACATGTAAGTATGCATGTATAAGACAGAAGGATGAATATGGGGGTCCTCTGTTTACACTGGGGTTGTGTTCTTGAAAAGGGTGGTGGATACCAAAATGACGTATACCGGTGATTTTTTCCCCGTAAGAAATAATGGGATAAGAGGGGGATGTGTTCACAACTTCACCACACTCGCCTATGACAACGCTCTTTTCACCTATACAGTGTCACCTTTTTACACTAACGGGTTATACAGCACACATTTTACACAAAAAACATTGAATAAAAGAATGTAGAACCCCACTAACACTGTTCAAACACACAGAACATTTTAACACAGTAAATACAGTACAGTGATACAGGATACAACAATGCCAATTTTGCTAAACTTAGCTAGGGGTGGCGGCTGGGTTTTCTTGGGCTGGCTTTTCGGTTGCAGAAGTCTTAAAAAAGGATTTTGTCGACATCTGCACTCCTTCATGACTCTTTGAATGATAGATCTCCCTGTAGCAGGCCACTGCATCACAGAGCCCTGGAGACTTTGGCAGACCATTCATGAAAAGGATCACACCTCTGTATGATTTCCGTCATCTCACCCAGCAATCCAAAGAAATGGGAGAGATACTTTGTCATCAGACTCCTGGCTTCCTGCCCTACATCATCCTCATCATCGTCCTTGCTTTCTTCAGATATCCGTTGTTGGTCCAGCTCAAACAGTTCCTCATTTGTCAGTTGCTCAGCATGAGACTCCAACAACTCCCGTACATCATCTTCCTCCACTTCCTCAAAGTCAATATCCTTCGCCAACTTGACAATTCCTTGCTCAAGAGCAGAAATGGCATCAAATCCCATGAAGCTGTGGACACCATCTGGCACTGAACAGCGCAAAACGCCGTTCATACATTGCGAAGTGTCCTCTTCCCATGACAGATCAATGTTTTCCACGTTGTTCAAGATGTTGTAGGACTTCCAAAGCTCCTTTACACTGGGCTTTCCTTCACCTGCCGTCTCTTTAATCAGCATGGAGAATGTCCTCCGTAGGTAATAAGCCTTGAAAGTGGCCAGTACACCCTGGTCCATAGGCTGCAGCAACAATACAGTGTTGTGTGGCAAAAATAGGACATTGACCTTTGGGCAGAGGGCTTCATAGTCCAGTTCATGGACACTTGCGTTATCCAGCAGAAGGAGAATCTTAAAGGCCAAATTTTCCTTCTGACAATAAGCCTTAAATTCAGGGACGGCATGGTCTACAAACCACTCTTGGAAAATACTGCACGTCATCCAGGCCTTTCTGTTCGACTTCCAAATTCCAGGGAGATTAGACTTGACATAGCCCCTCATTGCTCTTGGGTTTTCATTGTGGTCGACAAGCAGTATCAGCCTACTCATCACTATCAAGGAGGGTTTGGACCTTCTGCCTTTCCCCAGCCCTGCTCCACTCAGGTAATTTGTCTCTAGCTCCCTGCAACCAGGCAGAGGAAGACTGTTTCTTCTGCCCCTGGCTTCTCTGCCTTTATAGGGCCAGCTGAGTCTGTTTGGGGAGTGGCTCCAGCTGCAGCCACTTCCCCCAATCAGCCCAGCCTAAAAGATGCTTTCTCCAGCCATAGCCCCCTCCCACGGCTGTTTTTAACCCTTCAGGGCAGGAGCAGGGGTCCACCCTGCTACAAGGAGAAACATCATTTATAGAGAAGCAGAATGAAAGTTCCTGCTCGTTTTAAAGCACTGCAATGTGCAAACAGCAATTCAGACTACAGTGAAGGGTGAAAATTAAAGGTTCTATGGTGTGAGGATCCCAAAGTAAAAGGAGTTCCAGTTTAGCAGGGTAGGCTTGGCCAAATCTCTTGAGAACTGGTTACAATACAGTCAGCTGACTGGTGACCTCGCAATCTCTCTCAGTACTATCTCCTTCACCTGGATATCCTTCCATCCAGAGCTGAAGAAGAGCTCTGCGTAGCCTGAAAGCCTGTCTCTTTCACCAACGGCAGTTGGTCCAGTAGGAGATTTTACCTCACCCATCTCGTCTCTCTAATATTGCTCACTCACTCCTTCCCACCTTCAGCGGCTGGGCAGCCTTCTCAATACAGAGGTCCCTTTGTATCTCTCTGCCTTAATTCTGAATTATGTTTGGAAGACATTAGAAAGAAAAAATATTAAAAAGTAACTGGACTCTGCAAATATAAGGAAAACCGGGGTCACCTGGAGCTCAGAAATAGATTCTGCAATGATGGGAGGTGTACAAATATTAAATCGTCATCCTTGAAAAGAGTCCTTATATATTATATTTGGAAAGAGGCTCCTTTGAATTATATCTTTACTTTATTGCTGATAAATCATAGGGTATCTTTACAAAGAAATATAGTAGAAGAAATATGGTACAAACTTCCATTTTCCAGGTACTGGCTTAGCAATTTCTTCTTTTCTGCCACTGCTCAGTGTGAAATGAACAAGGAGTTCTGTGTTCAGGTGACATAGGAAAGGGCAACTGGTGGGGGGAAATGAAAGCATTTCAGGGGTAGAAGGGTGGTGCTGGGCTGGAGGGAGAATAAGGTTTTGTGAGGTAAACTCCAGTTTAAACTAAACATCTGACACCTTAATTAAAACTGGAAATAAAGCTCCAGAGAGGTGTGACTCCAATAAGGATGATTTTGTGACAGGTGTTTAACAACAGGAGACTCATGTTAACAGAACATAAATTTAACATTAATTTCCCCTCTCGTTCGGGCTGACATGACATTGTATTCTGGCATTTAACTTTTTTTTTAAACTGTTTGTAAGTGGTTAGCTTTAGGTACACATCGCTGAAAACAGCTACAGGTTATGATGTAAAACTAAAGGGATGTTTTAAAAGTGTGACATGGAAGGACTCTGAATAAATCCTGATGTTTGTTGGTGGGACTTGTGCTCCTGGCTACACTGAAAACGTCCATCGGCACACCTGTGTCTCTCCGAGGTGTGAAAATATCACATCCTGAGAGACGTAGCTCTGATGACCTAACCCCTGGTGGAGACAGTGCTAGGTCAACAGAAGGAACGATTCTTCCATCGACTTAGCAATCACCTCTCGGAGATGAGGTAGATTAACTACAGGGCCAGGAGAACCCCACTTCCTATTGCTGTAGTGAGAGTCTAGACTGCAGCACTGCAACTGTAGCACTTTAAATGTAGCTATCGCCATAGGCTGGTTTACACTAGAAAATTACGCCAGTTTAACTATGTCGCTCAGGGGTGTAATAAATTCACACTCCTGAGCAGTGTTGTTAAGCCGACCCAAGTCCCCGCATAGACAGCACTAGGTCGATGGAAGAAATCTCCTGTTGATCTAGCCGCTGCCTCTCAGGGAAGTTGGTTACCTATAGTTACAGGAGGACCTAGGTAGTGCCTACTCTGAGATGCGACAGTGGCACATCTGCTGCCACTGTAGTGCTTTAAGTATAGACGAACCCTCAGAAACTTCACATTACGCTAGCTTGGTGGCAGGTTCTGCTTCTAGCTCCTGGGGATGCTTCCACCAGCTAACTGAATGTTTCCGAAGTGGACACCTTTGTGTTTTCTTATTTTCTAATTGGCTGCAACCTTTTAGTTACTGCTTTACAAGTCCTCTGCTGTGAAAGCTAGTATGTGTAAAAACAGTGGCTCTCCTTAGACATGACCAGGAAATGACTGATTCCCACAGCAGAGAACCTGCAAACTCGTAGCCATGTGTGGAGTTTTAAACTTTAAAAACAAAAGACCATGCAATAGCGGTTAACTGCTGCTCCTAGGCAGAACGCTAGGACTTGGAAGAGGAGTGGAAAGTGGGACAGAAAAATACTATCCAAGGCTTTTATCAAAGCTTTGGTACTTTTAAATCTGACAAGTCTTGAAATTGCAGGCTGTGCAGAATAGCGTTGAACTGAGAAGCAACCGGTTTTTTTTAAAGCCCTCCATAATCTCTATCAACATCTTGAACAACCTTGGAGATTCCTCTCATCCTGTTCTTTTATAACACTTTGCCTTGAAAAGTAGTCCAGTAGTATTAAAATATCAGACTCCCTGTAATCTCCTCAGATTGAACTGCACACCCAACTGGAATGTCCGGTCACAGTAATATATCTGTGTCCCAGTTCTAGAGTTCTTGCATAGCCAGTACTCCACTGGACTCCGATGAAAGCCTAAAAGCCGTAGGAACTTAACATTAAATAGCAAAATCTTCAGTATTCCACATTCCTTACAAAAGCAGAACTCAGAGTTCCTCATATACGGAGAAAAGAGAACAACAGAGTTGAGATTCACCACACCAATCTGAGAGCAGCATTTTCCCCTCATGTTGCTACAAGACAGGCTAACCACATATACACCTTAGGCTAGATTGTGCCATTATTTACCCGCTAACCACCACTAACCCTCCAAAGAGGCAAAGCATTACCCTACTTCAGGAGAAGCACAATTTCTTTAACGCTGGTCCTTATGCACAGGGGAAGAACAATTTGCGCCATCCATCCATAAGCTATGGCTTGTTCTTTTTGATAACCTATCTGTAGTTCAACTCTGTTTCATATGCAAATTATTAACACAAGTATTGGCCTAAATGTTCAAACTTGAATGTATCAAGTTAAGCCCCTAAAAACCTATATTTAGGCACCTAAATAAAAATGGTCTGATTTATAGAGCGCCCACCACCCATTTCATTTGATACTGATTGTACTAATGGTGCCTAAAGCGATTTAGATGCCTAACTGAAGGCACCCAAGTTTTAAAAGGTTGATTATTGTGCATAACCTTCCCCCCCAAAATAGCTGAAATACTAGTTGTCCCATCAACCTGCAGGTGCTGTTGACTGAGTCCGCTCTACAGTGGCGATTACAGCGATACTGCAGTGGCTTCTGGGTAGGAGCAGGTACCGTACTCTCACCATTGGCTACAAAAGAAAGAAGAAATGTAAGTTTCCAGGTGGGAGGGGGATGTGCAAGACTTTGAACTAGTCTCAATTTTTTTTCTTACTCTCAAAACTTTTAGACAGTTCTTTGTTTTGTGCTGGAGATTAAAGTGCAGTTTTAAGCTGAAAGGTGACTCTAAAAATGTAATTGTGGGGTTTTACGTTTATTGTGCCTCGATGTTTCCGTATCAAATTTTCTAATTGTATAAATTTTCTAACGGCCAACCACACAACCTCAAGTGGGAGCTGAGAATAGGGTGACCAGACAGCAAATGTGAAAAATCGGGACAGGGGTGGGGGGTAATAGGAGCCTATATAAGAAAAAGACCCCAAAATCAACACTGTCCCTATAAAACCAGGACATCTGGTCACCCCCGCTGAGAACCAAACGGTCCCTCTCCCCCCGCTTTCGGTGCATCATTACCAGTACCAGATTCTGTAAAACAAATTCTGTACTTGGTTACACCTTTGCAAACGTGTCTTCATACTTAACCCTCAGTTGTACCTGTGCAGCCCACTACCTTCAGTGGAATTGCACAGTTGTAACAAAGGGCAAGGTTTGGTCCCATCATTTCAGTAATAGTTTATTGATGGTGAGTGGATGGAATAGAATCCAGCTCCCTCTCCCAAATTTATGCTGCCTCTTCAATTTAAAAAAAAACTGTTAAAACCAACTTTTTTTGGTCCCCAAAAGCAAGGAACTGTTACTTTAAATATACATACTGTAGTCTATTAAGTAAGGAAGTACCAGGTTTTATATAGTAACTACAGAGTAGGAATGCACTTTAGGCTGAACAATTCCAAGCCTTATGGAGGTTATTAATCCCTTCTCAAACCAGCAAGCATGAGGTGATTTAGGGCTCTGTCTTTTTTTTTCAGGGGGGGGCAGGGGGTCAAAGAATTCTTTTTTTCAGTACTACTCACACAGCACTAAAAACTAACATAGACTTAACATTTCAGTCTCAAGGACAAAAAAATTAGCTCAGCATTAAAACCATCATTCACAGTTTCTTACTTTTAATTTTCTCCCTCCTCCTCCGCCTGTAATCTCTTTCAAGTGTCATCTAGAGCCAACTCTCATAACAACATAACATAAGTGATCTCTCTCCTGCCGTCCATTCCCAACCTCTGACAAACAGAGGCTAGGGACACCATTCCTTACCCATCCTGGCTAATAGCCATTTATGGACTTAACCTCCATGAATTTATCCAGTTCTCTTTTGAACACTGTTATAGCCCTAGCCTTCACTACCTCCTCAGGTAAGGAGTTCCATAAGTTGACTGTGCGCTGCGTGAAGAAGAACTTCCTTTTATTTGTTTTAAACCTGCTGCCCATTAATTTCATTTGGTGACCCCATAGTTCTTGTATTATGAGAATAAGTAAATAACTTTTTCCTTATCTACTTTCTTCACATCACTCATGATTTTATATACCTCTATCATATCCCCCCTTAGTCTCCTCTTTTCCAAGCTGAAAACTCCGAGCCTCTTTAATCTCTCCTCATATGGGACCTGTGGAGCTTAGACAGCATCTGGATAACCCCCCCACCCACACACAAATACTATTGTCTTACTTTTTTATTTACAATCTTTAAAAACCATTTGCATTTTCATCTTTTTGATTCCCGGTCTGTTTCTCCAGATCCAACCAAACACTTTTTCTCATGCCTCCAGCAGGTCTGCAGGCAATGAGCATAGTTTTCTCTGCAGTGGCTATTCCTTACCACTTGGGTAGCTGTGATGCAACTGAGGACAGGACAGGGAGACTAGCTTTCCTTCTCTGCTCCCTCCACTGGTGTGGAGTTACTGGGGAGAAAAAAAGGGAGCAAGAAGCAGCAAAGGGGTGATAGAAAGGGGTAGCTCAGTGGTTTGAGCATTGCCCTGCTAAACCCAGGGTTGTGAGCTCAATCCTTGAGGGGGCCATTTGGGGATTGGTCCCCCTTTGAGCAGGGGGTTGGACTAGATGACCTCCTGAAGTCCCTTCCAACCCTGATGTTCTATGTTTCTATGAAAGCAGCTGCCTCAGCTTGTTAATGGCAAGAAGGTGATTGGGATGGCAGAGGCTGAAGGGGTAAAAGGCTAGAGGGACAGGAACCATAGGGCATTCACCCCTATTAGGCCCATGGGCCTCACAGGGGGCTTTTGGTTTCAGACTGGGTCACTCTCTACACCTGGGTAAACTCTGCACACAGAGCTTAGCTTTTCCATCTCAATGAAACCTGTCCAGATAACAGCTACGAAGGCTGTACAAGCTTTAGTGTTCTCCTCATTCATTAATGAGTGATATAAATGAACACAGTCTTCAGCAAACTATGAAAAAAGGTTCTGAGCTCATAAGCTTTGATAAAAGTGTGACCTGATGGTGAAATGCCTGAGAACCACTGATCTACAGCCCTCCCATTCCAATTTCACCTCCATGGACCATGGCAGGAAATATCAAACTATCCCTATCATGAAAAAACATTTGACTACAACCAGCAATGTAATGCATGTGAAATAGAAACAAAAGCCCATGGAATGTACATTAAAAGGCAAATGGAATATACATTAATGGCCTGAGCCCTCATCCCACTGAACCCCATGAGAGCTTTGAGTAAGAACATAAGAACATAAGAAAGGCCGTACCAGAAAGCCTCATCAACATACCTCTCTGCCTCTCTTAGCTCCTCCAGTTCCACCACCCTGGCCTCCAAAGTCCGTACTTGGTCTCTGAGGGCCAGGAGCTCCTTGCACCGACTGCACACATACGCCACCCACCCACAGGGCAGGTAATCATACATGCAACACTCAGTGCAATAAACTGGATAGCCCCCACTCTGCTGCTGGACTTCTGCCTGCATTGTCTCCTAGTTAGTGGAAGGGTGGTTTACAGAAAGGAGTTTTGGAATGTGGTTCGGTTTATAGGTTTTAGGGTTTTAGGGGGGGCCCACGGGGAAGGGGTTACGGACGGCAAGGGACTCCTGCTCCCTTCCCAACTCCCTTGCGAAACTCCCTGTTAGCAGCCCCTGGTCGCTTGTGCGTGGCTTTATAAAGCCCTGGCCTGTGTGAATGCCCCGCCCACTGATTAAGGCTCAGCCAATTACCAGAGGCTCCAAGCTTCGAGTACTCAGCACTCCTGAACATAGGCGGCAGGTTTGTATAATTTTTGGTGGGGCCCAAAATGGTGGTGCCCCCCCGCTTCCGCCCTGTAAGCCGATATGAAATGAAGCTACAACGCGACAGCGCCACAAGATTACAAGGGTCAATTAAAAGTGGAAAGTCAGAAGCAGCACTTGCCTACTTCAATATACAGTATTATATTTTGTTGCACCTGTTGTGATGAAGTGGGAATGTTCTTAATATTTTCTCTGAATACTGTGTGGGTGCCTCAGTTTCCCCTGCAAGATGCCAACTGAAGGTGTTGGGGACAAAGAGATCAGGTGGCCTCCTTGTCCGGAAGAGACACAGAGGCCAGAGGAGGGTGTGTCAGTTTGGAGCTGGCTGGGGAAATAGGGAGAGACCCAGAACTTGGTTCTGGGCTCCCCACCCCCCAAGATGGACCTGACAGAGGGGTTCTGTTTTCTGTACTAACAAGCTCTGTTTAAACTGTTTTCCCGTCATCTAATAAACCTTCTGTTTTACTGTCTGGCTGAGAGTCACGTCTGACTGCGGAGTTGGGGTGCAGGGACCTCTGGTTGCCCCAGTACCCGCCTGGGCAGACTCGCTGTGGAAAGTGCATGATGTGGAAGGGCTGAATGCTCCGAGGTCAGACCCAGGAAGGTGTAAGCTTCTTTCCCCGGAGACAGTATGCTCCGAGAGAAGAGGCTCCCCCAGAGTCCTGACTGGCTTTGTATAGAGTTGTTCCAAAGCATCACAGCATCCCCTTCCACACCATGCACTTCCCGGAAGTCCGCACAGGCACTGACACTCCCTCCTCTGGCCTTTGTCTCTTTTCCAGGCATTAGGAGGCCACCCGATCTCTCTGTTCTCCAACACCTTCAGTTGGCACCTTGCAGGAGAGCGGCCCGGGCCATCAGTTGCCAGGAGACAGGGTTTTGGCCATTCTCTGTGCAGACAGCTCACACTGTCCCTCTAGGGCTCTACAACAATCACACCCCCTTATCCCACCATCTAGATCCTTGAGAAATGCAGAGAAGAAACTGAGGCACCCACACAGTAGTCAGAGAAAACATTAAGAACATTCCACTTTGTAACACCTGTATACGACTAGTTATATACTTTAAAGGGGTGTAAAATAGTCAAGTATCATGCTAAACAAAATGATACTCCAAACTGACCACCAAATTTAAGTTGCACGTTTTTCCCCTCAGGTGAGGGCTCTGGGGTGGGGCTGGGGATGAGGGGTTCACAGTGCAGGAGGGTGCTCAGGGCTGGGGTGTTGGGTGTGCAGGGACTGGGGTGGGGCAGGGCTGGGGATAAAGAACTTGGGATGCAGACAGGCTGCCCCAGGGCTATGGCCAGAGAGGACTTCCTCTCCCCCCCCCTCCCCCCCCCCCCGTTACTGGCAGCCGCAAGCTCCAGGGGAGGGACCCTTCCCCCGCAGCACACTCACTCTGCACCACAGTCACTGCACATGCTCCTAGGGACTCTCTCAGGTCCAGAAAGCCCACTTGCCTCCCCTGTGGTGGGTATCGGGTGTCACGGAGTCCCTGGGCAATGCTCTGGAACTGCTCCCCACCAAGCCAGTCAGGACTCTGGGGAGCCTCCTCTCCCTTGGAGCAGACTGTTTTCATGGCAAGAAGCTCCCACGGCTTCACCTCCTGGGTCTCTCCTTAGTTCATTCAGCATCCTCTGCCCCTCCGTGTGCTTCCCACAGTGAGCCCGCCCCGGCAGGGTCCTGGGGAAGCCACAGGGTCCTGCCCCCCCACTTTGCAGTCAGACGTGACTCTCAGCCAGCCAGTAACACAGAGGTTTATTCGATGACAGGAACAGGGTCTAAAACAGAGCTTGTAGGTATAGAGAACGGGACCCCTCGGCTGGGTCCATTTTGGGGGCAGTGAGCCAGACCCCCCTTGTCTGCACTTCACACCTGGTCCCCAGCCAACTCCAGACTCCCAAACCCCCTCCAGCCCCGACTCCTCTCTGCTGAGTTCCTTTCCCGGGCCAGGAGGTCACCTGATCTCTTTGTCTCCAACACCTTCAGCTGGCACCTTTGCAGGGGAGGGGCCCGGGCCATCAGTTGCCTGGAGACAGGGTGTCGGCCATTCTCTGTGCAGACAGCATCACACTGGCCCTCTAGGGCTTTACAACAATCACACCCCCTTAAACCACCATCTAGAGCCTTAAGAAATGCATTGAGGAAACTGAGGCACACAGATAGTATTCAGAGAAAACAATAAGCACATTTCCACTTCGTAACACCTGTATACGACCAGTTACATACTTTGAAGGGTGTAAAATAATCAAATATTGTGCTAAATACAATGATACTCCAAACTGACCACCAAATTTAAGTTGCACGTTTTTCCCCTCAGGTGAGGGTTCTGGGGTGGGGCTGGGGATGAGGGGTTCACAGTGCAGGAGCGTGCTCGGTGCTGGGGGTGCAGGCTTTGGGGTGGGGCAGGGCTGAGGATGAGGAACTTGGGGTGCAGACAGGCTGCCCCAGGGCTAGGGCCAGAGAGGACTCCCCATCACCACCACTGGCAGCAGCAAGCTCCAGGGGAGGGACCCCTCCGCTCCTCCCTGCCCCCCACAGCACACTCACTCTGCACCACAGTCACTGCACATGCTCCTAGGGCCCCTCTCAGGTCCAGAAAGCTCACTCACCTCCCCTATGATGGGTACTGGGTGGGGGGGGGTTGCCATCACAGGTGGCCTTCCATGCTGCCCCTCACCATAACTTCACTGTGGATGGGGGATGGGGCTGCCCCTTGCCCAGCGTGGGGCAGGAGTGGAGGGGCTGCAGGGTGGTGGCTGGGGGGCGGAACGGGACAGGAAGGGCAAGTTGTCACAAAATACACCCAAGCCCCAGCTGCTCAGGTAGGTCTATGAACCCCCTCTCCCATCTGCTCTGTGGTGGGTGGGTGCTGGAGGGGAGGGGCACTGCCTTCACATACGGCTTCCTGCCTCCCTGATCCCTGCTGCAGCCTGCTGCCCCTCACCATAGATTCACTGGGGGACGGTGCGAGGGGACGGGGTTGCCCCCCCCTTCCCCAGCGTTGGGCAGGAGTGGGGGCTGGGGCTGGGGCTGGGGGGGAATCACAGGGTCAAACACTCACGGAAGCCCCAGCAGCTGCTAAGGTGAGTGATGCCCGTCTCCTGGCCGGAAGTCCCCTTCGCGTCTCCTCCAGGTAGGGGCAGGGGAGAGGAGGGCTGCCAAGCACGGCACGGCCCCCTCCCCTCCCTCTCCTGAGGTGCTACAGCACCAGCAGCTTGCACTGCTGTTATGCTGTAGCCCTTAGGCGGCGGCAGCAGCTGCAGCAGCAAGGGAGAGAGATACGCGCTGCGCGCTCTTTACGTTCAGGGAGGGAAGCTCCGGGGCGGGGAGGGTGGGGGAAGATCCAGCCCTGGTGGCAGCGGCGGCGGGGGAGGGTGAGAAGCGGGGGCGGGAGGGGTGCTCCAAGCAGGGGAGAAACCTAGCTCCAAATATTGGTGGAGCAGAGCCCCTGAATGTGAATATTCCTAGGGCTTTAGCCCCAGGAACCCATACAAGTTGGCGCCCATGCTCCTGAAAGCCAAGCCAAAAACTCATTGTGAAGCATTTGCATTTGGTGCACAATACACTTGGCTCACATACCAGAGTCACATAGCTGCTTTTTTTTTTAATCTTAGCAAAATCAGAAATTAAAACCAATTTACACAAGGAATTCACTGCATCTGATGTATTCTCTACTTTCCCGTAGCTATGATTAATATTATTTTATTTTTAAAATAAATTATATTTGCATTATGATCTGCTTCTATATCTCTAAAAAGGGTTACATATGTATTTATCATATTTTTAAATCCAGCCTATATGCAACACATTAACATTAATAGATGTTCTCTTTGTGGCTCACTGGAACACAGATTTTTAAACTAAGTCCTCATTTAACAAGCCTTCACAAAGCAGGTTTTCTGACTATATCACATTGTTATTTGTGGATAAGGACTGAACTTTTAAAATGTTCCAGTCAAATATTTTCAGACATCTGGCTCATGGGGCAGGAAATCTAAATAAAAATATTAGTAGTATAGAATCATAGACGATTAGGGTTGGAAGGGACCTCAGGAGGTCATCTAGTCCAACCCCCTGCTCAAAGCAGGACCCATCCCCAGAAAGATTTTTACCCTAGTTCCCTAAATGGTCCCCTGGGTTTAGCAGGCCAATGCTCAAACCACTGAGCTATTGCTCCCATACAACTGATAAATCATCACAGCTCCTCTTCCCTATTCCAATTAAAAAGTGATCCAGGACCATCTCACTCGTATTCAGGAGAAAATACTAACTACAAAAATCAAAATATCAACTGGATTTTTTCCCCAAAAAGCAGAGACTATATCTGCATATTAAAATATAATTATGACATGTATGAGCCAAACTTACAAATCACTGCGCTGACATTATATACAAGTGCCACTGCCCTTCCAACTAATTGTGTTTTAGCTGTTCACGGCTAGAAGTAAAATTCAGTATCAGTTCGGACTGCACCGCAGAGTAACAAGGCCTTTTTGAACTAGATTTATATTTGAGACATTTCTTTTTCAGTTCCATGACCTGAGTTGTGTCATCTCCCCTCTCCTAAGGACATATTTTCAAATGAATCCCAAGCCAGCTGCGAAATTCAGGCATGCAGAATTTAAATACACGCTACCGTAGTTGACACAAATTGTGTCCTCTGTGCAGGCAAGTGATTATACACATACACTTGACATTACAAACGTGCGGCACATTTCTGATATTTGGCTCTCTGATTAATCCATCCTGAATCTTTCCACAAGCCCCTGTTCGCCAGCACTCACTGCCTCTTCCCTTGGTGATAGAGGCTACAGTTGCAGTACAGAGCTTATGGGGACGCAGCTGCACCAATGCAGCTGTGCCACTGTAGCGCTGCTAGAGTAGACATTCTCAGCTGACGGGAGAGAGCTCTCTCATCGACTTAATTACTCCAGGCCACACATGTGGCGGTAGCTATGTTGGCAGGAGATGCACTGTCCACACTGGCACTTATCTCGCATAACTTATCCTGACTTAAGCTGTACCCAGCGAGGGTTGAGTGGGTGCATCAGTTCATCTCGCCAGAAAACACCAACACAGTGTGCTGAGTTATTTGATGGGAAGTGACACCCAACGCCCAAAAGTCTCATGGACTTCAGTGATGCGCTGAAATTTCCATATGTTGCCGAATGAGCTGCTCAACCATTTGCAAGAATTTTAACTCCTCTGAGGCAAATGCCACCCTGCCAAGTCAACAGGCCAATCAGCAAGTCAGTGTTTTATGTAACTAAATAACTTAACAGTATAAATTAGTGTACTGGTTAGCTGCCAAAATAGGGAATGAATTGAACTGCCTGCAGCTCCTGTTGGGCTAACCACACACATGCTGAACAGGGATGCTGCTTTTTGACATGCAATAAAGTCTCATTCTCTTACCTCCTACTATAACCATCCTCTGAACTGACTGTGTGGAAACACCAAGCAAGGAAAATAATCTGTAAGTAATTAGTGGATGCTGAGGTACAAAACATATCTCTGGCTGAAAAGATGGGTGAATTCAAGAGCAAGTGGCACTGACTTACTCCGTTTGACAGGAAGCGCAGTTTGCATTTGTATCCCCAAACTTTAAAAAGAATTGAGGACAAATAAAATGTCAGACACAACCTCACTCGGGTTCCATATTGGGCAGTTTTAACACAGTACTTGTAACCAAGATACAGAACTGGATTTTGAAGCTTCACCTTAACTTTGCAAGATTTACTCAATTACTACACAGAGTTTTAAGAAGTAAGATGGCATCTGTGCTTCATAAACAGCTTCCCCAATATAAACTGGAGATGGGTCCAAATCACTCAGTTAAGAACCATATTCCAAGCTAGTTGTCAACAGGGAAGGTGGGACCTTGAGCTGAACTTCACCATAGTTCAGGATGTTGGGATCCACAGTTTTATTTGGGCTCAGTGCACAGAGCAGACTCATGAAATTAATTTTCTCCTACTGATTACTACCTTCATACCACACATTAAATCATTGTGAGCAAATTGACTATACAAAGGTACTACTGCTGTTTCTTCCGGCCATTTGGTTTAACTGTATCATGTCCTATTAGGAAGCCAGTGTAAGATTCCCTAAAGCACCAAAAAAAAAAATCCCCCAAAACAAACCACACGTCCAATACTGAAGGATTGCAGGTGAGTCACAGAAAGATTAATTGTTTAATACAGTGGTCTCCAAAGTGGGGTGCGCAAGAGGATCCTTCGGGGTGCGTGGCAGGAGGAGCGCCATACTGACAGCTAAAATGCTGTACTTTCCCCGACTGCACTGTGGTTTGGAAATTCTTAAGCTGCGATTCTCCAAGCTAAACTTTTCCTTTCATAATAAAAGTGAACAGTTAGCGGTTATCTTTCAGCTCACCACCCTGTCAGAATTACATTGCGGAACACTTTTTTTTCTCCTTACCCTTCGTGTGCATGGAGAGTAGCACGATCAAGGAAATGTGAAGCTGCCAGTTTGATGCTTCCAGCCAACCCATTGCTGCAGGAGAGGCGTGATTCTGATCTGCCTGTGTTCTTCTGGGTAGTCCCTGTGCTTCACCTCTGTCAGATCCTCAGACAAGTCTGCCAGCAAGCCTGAGAGGAGAATGTGAAAGACAAGCCTGTTACAAACCAGTTCTGCCACCACACAGACCTCAGTTGATCACCTCATGGGGAGGACAGCAGCAGGGCAGCAAGGATCCCAAGCCGGAGTGGATCCCTGAGACAGGAGCATGGCCTGACTGCCCACACAGGGATCTGTGTAAACTTGGAAGCTGCCCCCACTCTCAGTTCCTTCTTGCCGGAAACGCTGACAGAGGGGAAGGAGGGTGGGTCTGGAATGGACATGAGCAACACATCTCCAAGAACACTAGTTACGGAACAGGTAACCGTCTTTTCTTCGTCCAGCGCTTGCTCATGTCCATTCCACATTAGGTGACCCAGCAGTTCCTGTGGAGGCGGGTAGGAGTGCACAGATACACAGACTGTAATACAGCTCTGCCAAGCCAAGGCCCCCTGGACGTCCAGTCTTGTGTGGCCTGGGACAGAGCACAGGCAGGAATACGTCCTGGCTCATGTGGAAGGAAGATACCACCTTTGGTAGGAAGGCTGGGTGGGGCCGCAGCTGGACCTTGTCCTTATGAAACATTCCCTTTACAAGAACTCTAGTTCATACGAACAAAGCCTAAGCAACGCTAGTAAGAGCGGCAAACATCCCATGCACTGCCACTGGCTGCAAGAAGGAACTGAGGGTGGGGGGAGCCGGCAGCACCCCCTATACCGTGCCATGCGGGCGCCACTCCAGAGGGGGCCGGAGCAGCTCCCCTATGGATACTGCTGGTGGAAAAACGTCCTGCACCGGTGCATGTGGAGAGCACACACACAATGTGCAATGGACATGAGCAGGCACCCGAAGAACAGCTACCATTTACTAGTTCAAACCAGCAAGGGACCCAAGCCCCATGCTGCAGAGAGAGATGAAAAGCTCTAAGGGGGTCTGCCAATCTAACCAGGGGGGAAATTCCTTCACAACCCCACGTATGGGTCAACACCATTTACATAATCAGATACTCACTACAAAGGTTAAAGGGAGATAGATGTACACTACAGAATAGCTCCCCAGCTGTACCTGTGTGACTCATCAGGTTTCTAGGAATACCAGTGATAGTCTCTCTGGTTTATGTTGCAAATGCTCAGCTGTAGACTCTACACTTAAGCAACAGTGTCTGTGTGTGCGAATGGGAGGTCGGGGGAGAGAGGACCTTCTTTCCTACCCTCTATAATCAAAATGCATTCCAGGGATTTATATGTTTCACAGACGTTATTTTCATCTCTCAGTGACACCATTTGTTTTACCATATCCTTAGAAAGCCATAAATATCCCCCACTGACTTGAGACAGAGTTGAACTGATGTTTCTGAGGTAAAAATTAGGCTTCATGGATCAATTTAATCTAGTGTCACTTCACCGACTGCAGTGGAATTACATGAGAGATGCATTTGGTCCCAGAACCACTATCCACGAGTGTACAACTGAGGGCCAAATGCTGCAGTCTAGATGAGGAATGGATCCTGGTCACGCACAGGAAAAATGAGTTGCCAGCTAAATCCTGCTCACTTTTGTGAGGTGAGAAGTCCCAGGATTTGGCCCTCTCTCTAAAAAATGTCTCCCCCTGAACTATCATTTTATTATTGATTGTTTGAGCTGCAAATTGGGATTTTTGTCAGGATTCTTAAAAGAAAAAAATGATTTTTTGTGATATTATTCTCTGTAATGACCCTACAAAAATTATTCATCTTAAACTGAAAAGGGAAGTGCCCTGATAGAATTGGCATCTGAGACTGAGCCGGTCAGTTTTCTAATCAAAATCAGCTCCTCTCTGGGATTATTATTAAGGCTCTGATTTAGTCACAGGTATTTTTAGTAGACGTCACGGACAGGTCACAGGCAATAAACAAAAATTCACCCCCCCTGATCAATCCATGATTTATACTAAAAATAGCTGTTATTAAATCTTGGGGGGATGATGCTGGGGGGCGTGAGGGGGCCGCTGTGGGGAGGGGCCGGGGGGAGGCGCCTGGGGCCAGCAGCACCAGCTGCCAGAGGCTGAGGCTGCTCTGGCTGGCTGCCCAGGGACTGCTGCCTGGGTCAGTGGACCACGGCTGCTCCGGCCACCCCGGGATCACTGCTGGGGGCTGCCA